>NC_090941.1:476481792-476793001 GCF_040938575.1 Ambystoma mexicanum | reverse complement strand
GCCTCCAAGTTTATCGATGAACACCTCCCCGGCTAATCAACCCTGTACACTGTCCCTCTAGACACCTCAGATCTGTTTATTCTTTGAAAAATATTGAGAATACCTAGTGCAGAGCGAGACCTGGATGACTGACACAATTTACTTTTACTTTACTTTGCTTTATTTCACTTATATAGCGCACCGATAAAACCGTAGGCGTGAGAGCACAAACAACATAAACAACACAAATACACCATAAGCATGGAATGCAACCCCATCACATGGCAGTAGAACAGAAGGAGCAATTTAGGCACACTTACAGTCCTTTGCTCCCTGAGATCAGCGGTCATCCAGACTCAACCCGCAGGTCTAGCTCCCTTTTCCTCTTATGTATTGCTTTCATATAGTGCACCATAGAATGCCTAGTCGATACCCCATCTTGGATGCACTACCACTCTTGGCCACGCACGGCCCCCCAGGCGATGTCACCGCTGTTTGTGATTCATTTATTGGTTTTGTGGGTTTTCACCTCTATGACTGAGGGAGGGGTGGGGAATGGTTTAAAGTTGGAAAATGCTTGACATGCGGCTGGGAATCCGAGTTCCTGAATCCTCCCGTACTGATCCGGTCGCGATAGATCATACCCCAGCTGGGGTCTTTGTTTATTTTTGTTGATGTACCACCCTAATGGCTGATGACAGTTTAACATGTATGAGCTGGAAATCAGGGTGCAAGGTAACCACGCCAAAATGCGCAAAATGCAGTTATATATTGAACGACACAGGGTTAAATTACTCTTCTTAGAAGAAACACATGCTCTTTCCAGCAGATGTGAAGGGTTTGCGAGTACATGGGGCACCCAGCGATACTACACAGCCTACTCCACCCAGAACCGCTGAGTCATGATTTTAATCCACAAAAGACTCAAATTCCAACATAAAGTGACACATGTAGATCCCTGGGTCGGTATGTATTACTATACAGGGCCCTGTCGGGCAGGGAAGTCGTGTTGCTTAACATATATTGTCCCAACATGGACAATCCTCAATTCTATACACATCTCTCCTCCCTACTATCTGGATTCCTTCTTATCCCCATCCTCTGGGGCGGGGACTTCAACACTATTCTAGACATTAACTTCGACAGATCAGGTTCCAGATCTCGTCAACTCACCAAGGCGGCCAAAAGCATCATAGATATCCAGGCCCAGTTAACAATATCAGATGCATGGCGACTGACTTATTCACCCTGATTCCCGAACATTCTCCTTTTATTCCTCAGTGCATGACTCCCACTCACGGATAGACAGATGGCTATTTCAGATACTCTTGTCGGGTCTATCACTCACATGTCTATCCTTCCCAGAACATTCTCTGACCCCTCCCCGGTGACAGTCTCCCTGAGGTGGACTGTAGACTATCTGAAGGTTCGCTCGTGGAGGTTGAAACCATACTCACTATTGGATATTACCTTTGAAACTGAACTAGGGACCAGCATTGATGACTTTTTTACATTAAACGCTGGTTCCGTCAAATCACAGGCTACCATTTGGGAGACATTCAAAGTTTATATCAGGGGCATTGCAATTTCCAAGGAGTCCGGGATTCTCGGAGCAATACGGAGGGACATCGCTGGGAGTGAATCCCAACTCGCCCTCCTCGAGTCCCATTATGGTTGTTGCCAATCACACGTCTTTCTCACCGACATAGGCAAGGAATTAGATGTGTTCCGCACCCACACGGAGCAAGAGCAGAAGTTTCTTGATGACCCCCTATCAGCTCATAGGTATGGGGAAGGTGAGCGCCTGGGTCGCGTCCTGGCTAAATTCGTTACGAGAATGACACAACACATATTCTGGCTATCGAGAGGGCAGATGGCACTCTGGCTCTGTCATCTCAGGATATTAATACAGAATTTCACTCCTTTTACGAAACCCTGTACTCCAACACAGACACCACCTCAGCTACCGACATCGGAACATTCTTAGATAGTCTCCCACTTTCTATCCTTTCCTCAGAGACAAGGGATACCTTAGACACCCCATAACACCCGAGGAGATATCAAAGGCTATAGATCTGCTGGCCTCTGGGAAGGCCCCTGGTACCGACGGACTTCCCGTCGAATTTTATAAACAACATAAGTCCCGCCTAGTCCCCCACCTGTCAACCCTTAGGGAAGAGGCCTGCGGAACAGGCATCCTCCCCCCTCCCTCAGAGAGGCAATAATCTTGGTACTACTTAAACCAGGCAAATCTTCCACACAATGTGACTCATATCGCCCCCTCTCTCTTATCAACTGTGACCTCAAAATGTACGCTAAGGTGCTGGTCCTGAGATTGGCACCTTATATGCCTTACAGCTCCACTCCGTTTATTTCCCATTGCCAGGGTTCACACCGAGGATCGATGTTCACCCAGATTTCCAATAGCCAGAGGCACGAGGCTTGGGTGTCCCTTCTCGCCGCTAATCTTTGCCCTAGCGATCGAGCCCCTGACCGACAGAATACATCAACAACATGCACACAGAGGCATAAAGCTGTCAGGCCCCCTCACCCATCCCACCCCGGGCTCATCTCTATTTACACGGACGACGCCGTCCTCTTCATCCGCTCACCTGAACGCAATTTAGCCCCATTATTAGAGGACGTTGTACGATTCGGTGAACTCTCGGGGCTCCAAGTAAACTGCTCCAAATCCGTATTGTTTCCGCTGACCAAGGCCACCACCTCCCCATCCCCCAAAATCCTCTGGGATTCACATGGGCCCAGTCTGAGATCATCACCTATCTTGGAGTGGTGGTTATGTACCATCGGAACACTTCGTATGAAGCAAACTTTGGGAAGTATCTTACCACCCTCGATCGAAAGTGCAATGGCTGGGCTAAGTTGCCGATGTCGCTGGCTGGCAAGATCGCCATCCTTAAGATGGTGGTGCTGGCTCAACTCTTATACAGATTCCTAAATGTTCCCCTATGGCCTGATCGCAAATTCTTCACAATACTGTCTCAAATCATCAATACATTTTTGTGGCACTCTGGCGCGGTTCGCCTGAAATCAGAAACACTAACCATCCCAATGTCGAGGGGCAGAATTGGCGCTCCTTTTTTCAAGGGGTACTGGATGGCGGCTCAAGCCCACTTTGCTTCCCACTGGTTCACATCTACTGATCCTCCTCTCCACGTTAAACTCGAACACCTGGCCAAAGATGGCCGAGATATCCGTTCTTTAGTTCTCCCAACCCATTCCATTAAATTCGAACCCCTTGACCCGGTTGGGTCCACGTCTCTAGCCCTCAATAGGTTTTGGAAGCAGGCTTGCACCCCCTGCCCTTCTCATAGTGACCTTCCCCTTTGGATTTATTTCCCCATAGTCCCCCCATGTAGATTCCATGACGGCACGTCGCTGGTTAGATGCAGATCTTGATTCTGTCCGGGATGTCTTCGACCAGGGAATTTTAATTGCATGGCCTGCCTTACCAGAACCCCTGCGAGGCAAACCTTCCCAATGGCTAGAATATGCGGGCCTGCGCCGCTACCTCAAAAGGAGGTTCCCAGACTTCCCCTCAATCCCTCCAGATGACCCAATGCTATCAGAAATTCTGAACACCATGACCTTTAAGGGTAAAGTCTCTATATTATACACCACCCACCAGAATAGAGTGGCCTCCCCATTCGTCAAGCTCAGAAACTCCCGGGGTGAGGATCTGGGTGTTGAAATCACAGACCAGCGCTCGGAACGCATGTGTGCCCGTACCCATGAAATCTCATTCAATTCACAATTTAAACTGATCCAATTTAAAGTACTCCATAGATTTCACTACACCCCGATCAGACTACACTGCATGTCAAAAGACCATCTACCTACATGCCCTAGATGCGGTTCAGATGACGCAAACTAGATACATATGGTGTGGTCCTGCCCGCGCCTCTCCCAGCTCTGGGAGGAGGTATGTAATACTGTATCCGAAATGCTAGATTGCACTGTTACCCCTTCTCCACTGACATGTATCTTCCACGAGCTTCCCCAGCTCGGACGTGACTCCAAGAAATTAGCTGGTCTATGCCTGCTGCTAGCGATTCTGTTACTCTGGCTTCGTCCTGGGGCCCCCACACATACTCACTGGCTCCGGGCTGTCACATGGGCCTCTGATACCGAGGAGCACTGGTCACTCCTTCAACCAATAGTGACTAGACCTAGGAATATCTGGATCCCATTCCGTTCCTATATCTCCTCCTTATCCGCTAACACCAAAGACGACGACAGCGACCGGATCTCTCCAGTACCCAACTCTGTTTAACCCATTTTCACAGGTTGTAGATTTGTTGCCTATGCCTCCAGATACTGTACCCCAAACTACTGCTCTATTACTCTGTACAATCTTCATCCGATAAATGTACATGGAATGTATTACTACAGTCTATCTGTACTCTACATGTTTTCTCTGCTGTAATGTCAAGCTAAATAAATAAAGGTTAAAAAAACACCAAAAAAAACACCACAATCCTCCACAGGGTTTTCACCATTTGAGTTGCTGTGTGGTAGAGAGCCACGGAATGTCCTTCACATGTTATGGGAGACTTGGGAGGAAAAAGAGGAAGCCCTTCTACCACTCTCACAAACTGCCCAACGGCTGAAGGAACACATGGCCACCGTGAGAGCGATAGCTCAAGCCCACCTGACTAAAGCTCAAGAAAATCCAAAGATGTCTCATAATAAAAAGGCTCTACTTAGGTCTGTTTCCATTGGGCAGAAAATCCTTGTTCTCCTACCAACATCCGAGTAGAAGATGTGGCCGAAATGGCATGGACCCTACAAGGTGATTGAACAAACTGGGCCACACAACTATCGGTTATCACAACCAGATCGAAGAAACAAGACCAGTATTTATCATATAAACCTCTTTATGGAATGGAGAGATGCTCATGTAGAAGACACAACTGTGTTTATGACTAGTCTCTTAACAGATGAGTCAGATAAATATACTTTGATTCCTTAACACCTAACAGACCCAGAAAAAAGATCTACAAGACTTATTGGAACAGTTTCCAGATGTATTTAAGACAGTTGGTCCCTGTAGCAAGAAAAGGAATACTTAACCAGAAAGTGAAGGTGCTGAACTCTGACATTATTGAACCATCCCAGAGTCCTTTGTCCTCTCTCATTGGACTGGGTGCTAAGCCAAATCGGTCATGGAGGTTCTTTATTGATTTCAGGAAGGTATCCCAATTCAATAGATATCCTATGCATAGGATAGATTACCTAATTGATCGATTGGGAGCCACTGTTTTCCTCTCCACGATCTATCTACTAAAGGTTACGGGAAAGTACCTGTCAATCCAGAAGACAAGGAGAAAACAACCTTCTCCACTCCTGTTAGAGGATTACAATTCAAGGTGTTACCCTTTGGGCTTCACAGGGCACCAGCCACATTTAAAAGGTTAATGGGCATAGTCCTTCGGCCATATTCCTCTTTTTGTGGAGCCTATATCAATGATATAATCATTCATAGTAGGAAATGGAAAGAACATATGTACCATCTTTATTTAGTCAGTAGAGCCTTGAGGAAAGCCAGCCTTGTCATAAATCCAAACAAATGTCACTTGGCGCAGACAGCAGTCAAGTACCTCGGTTTCTTTGTGGGATATGGACTTGTTCAACACCAAAGTGAAAAGATGAAAGCTGTGCAAGAAACCCCAGCACCCAAGACAAATAAAGATCTAAAAGCCTTCCTAGGGTTGGTTGGGTATTATAGACAGTTCATTACCAATTATTCCTCTACTCCCTTCTGCCTTACTGATGAGTTCAAACATGAGGAGCCACAAAAGATAAAATGAAGCCCTGAAGATCAAAACTGTTTTGGCAAACCTAATACAATCTAATGCAGTGAGCCACTACTAAAAATAGCCAATTTAGCTTATAGACACCTCACATATTGGGTTAGGGGCTGCTTCCCAAGATCACAATGGCATTGAACATCCGATTCTTTATATTAGTCGAAAATGATATCCTAGGGAAAATAACTAGGCCACAATTGAACTTGAGGGCCTAGCCATAAACAGAAAGTTTTGGCTGGTCACCGATCATTCTCCACTAACATGGATGAGCCTTCATAAAGCCACCAATACACCAGTCATGCGCTGGTTCTGAGATATGTAGCCCTATTGTTTCACGGTAGAACAACAAAAAGGAAGAGATCAGGGAAACGTAGATTTCCTTTCCTGTTTCCCAATAGAAACTGAAAGAACCAGCAGCATTAGGGCAAGGGTATGTGATGAATCTGATGATGAAATCATTCCTTTCCCTGAGGTAGCCTCTGCTCATGTGGCCATGAACTGCAGCCACTACCCGATCCTGACCCTGGGACAGCTATATGAGGAAGGACCACATGGGGGAGGCGACCCTCAGGGGGATGATACAGCATCAATGGACAAAGTAAAACACCCCCCATTCCCTTTTAGGGATATTCCCTCCCTTCCTCATGCCCTGATGGCATATTGTAACACTTTGCCTCAACCACTTACCAACTCTAATTCAAGAATTTCCCAATATCACCCAAGGAACAGTATGTTAACAACTGAGATGAGGAAGAGGTAGGGAGGGAAGAGGTAGGGAGGGAAGAGGTAGGGGGCAGTGATGATTAGTCCCAATAGGATCCAATATTAGCTTCCTCAATATCATACAAGGAACAACATGACAACAACCCAGACGAGAAAGAGGGACGGAGCAATGAAGATGACTAAGAACGGTAAACCAACACAGCGGTCTAGTCTTTGGAAGTTTGTCTATCATGCCAGGAACTTAAAATCTGCAACAGCTGACACAAAGGAGAGAACGAGCTGCAGGGGCTGCATTTTACCTGTGTTGTTGTGAAGGCAGGCGGCGTGAAGAGGAACCAGAGTGCAGGAAGCCCGCCACCTGAAAGTACGAGGCAGCAGGAACCGTGCACAGAAGAGAAGGACGCAGTGAAGACACAGCGGCTAACGGGGTCATGCCAAGTCAGCAAATTGAGAGGAACAGAAGCGGAGAAACGCTAGAGACACTTTGTTAGGAAAGATTTCATATTTTAATGTAATTTTCCTGTAACACTCACCTGATTCCCGTAGAGGCGCCGGTCTTGACTGGGCGTATACCGTATCTTCACAGGTGATGTGTAACACACGGCTGGCTCTTTGGGCTGGACCTCTGTGCATGGTATATCTGACACGAAGGGTAAGATGTCTGCAGATAGAAAATATGGGATTAAGGAACTGGGCTGTTGAATGTCTCTCTCTTCTTCCCTTTCTCTTCTCCTGTAGAACCCCAAGGTTAACGCTCTCACCTTAGGTAAGTGAACGCCGTGCTCTCCATCTGCCTCGGGGCAGGGTGCTGTAACCAGTTTCTTCACTGGATAAGGGGAGCAGGCCTCTTGACTTCAGAGGACTGCTGTCCGTTGTTTACTGCACGAACGGTAAGTTTCAAGTAATTCTAATGTCTTTAAAGTCTTTAGTAATGATGTTTCTTGTTTTGCAGGGTTCCGGCGATGGCGGATGAGGGGCTGAAGTGAGTTGAAGATGGAGCACGTGTGATGAATAGAAGCGCCTGGAAGCACGTAAGTAAGCGCTTGTTGCCTGCTTCACGATGCGCTCTAACTGTCTTTTTATTTTGCAGGTATAAGTTCGGAGCGGCTGCAGGGTGCCGGAATACCCACTGGGTTAGATGTGGAAAGGAGTAATGGCACGTGAGTATTAAAGTTCCCCAATGTCTTTAAACGCACCTTGTTTTGTCTTTCAGATGCGGGATGCAGCGCCGAAGGCCTCCGGAGCGTGCAAAGGGTTGGTAAGCTTTTGTCTTTCAGATGCCGGAATGCAGTGTGAAGACCTCCGGAGCGCACGAAGAGTAGGTAAGCCTTTGTCTTTCAGATGCCGGAATGCAGCGCGAGGCGTTGGTGACAGCCGATGGAGCAGGTAAGTGAAGAGCTGTCACTGAAGACTGTAATGCTAACCTGTTCTTTCTTGTCTTTATAGGTGTTGCTGAAGACTGGATTCAGGATGGTAAGCCTTTTTCCTTAGGCCCAGGATCAGATGCAGAAGACACGATGAGCGTTCTGCTGCAGAGGATGCAGAATAACGCAAAGCAAGATTCATTCATCGGGTGTGGTTTAAATAGCCTCCTGTAGTGCTTAGGTGTCTCCTTCCACAGCCACGCCTAGGTAAGAAAAGAGTTCCTGCTTTCCAGAAGAGTTCCAGTGTTCTGAATCTAGGAAGTGGCTCCTGCCCCACCCAACAGGAAAAGTAGTTCCAAACAGAAGAGGATCAGAGGCTCAACTGGCAGGCAAGTAAGCAGCATGGTCTGCTGCAGGTAAGTCCACCCAAGCATTATGAGCCCGGCGCTTCCAGCGCTGGGACTGGGCATATTTATGAGCCTGGTGCCACTGGCGCCAGGACTGGGTCCAAAAGGTCCCAATTGGGACTGGTTGGCACTCGGAACCTGGGTTATGGATCTGCTTCCAAGGGAGTTGGGAAAACCCTGACCTTTTGGAAGCAGAGATCATGACATTTCCCTCCATGTGTCAACACCCAAACTTTTTGCTGCTGTTGTAACACCATTGACTAAATTTTGCCAGAGAAGCACAGCCCTCAGCTGCACTCCTCTGGGCTTTCGCTCTCTTTTTATGGGGAAATTGACATGCCCTTAAGACAGTCAGTACTGGGAGACTTTGTTTCCCTTAGTCCTTTCCTCATGTTGCAGCTTTTGTGCAACATGTAACCAGTATGCAATGTAACTTACTTTACAGCACACTTGGGTCTCTAGTCTTTCCAAAGACCCTAGAAACTCTCGCTGGACTTTTTATGAACTGTGCAAATGTGTCATGGACAGGACTAGTGGCAGCTATCGTTTCCTTATATTTTTAACCCTTTCTTGCCATGTTAACCGTGCTTGGCACGAATAGGTGGCCTGGCTTCAAAATGGCCATGCCACAAGGTTCTTTGTCCTGTCCTTTGGCCATCTTGCCAATTCACCTTCCCCAGGTCGAGTCGACCCGGGTCAGTCCTTATTTGGGCATGTACTTTCCTGCGAAACCCAATGGTTTTGCGGGCTTCTGCATGTCTTGTGTGTGTGCCTCAAGGATGTGGGCTGGGATGTCTGTTCCCAATGCACATCCTGGGTGCCAGAGAGTCTGGAGTGTCCCGAATGCCTGGGACCACTGTGGTCAGTGATTGGTCCACGTATGGAGTGAGTGTTTGTGAGCAGATCTCCCATTGGGTCCTCTCCGTTTTGGCGTGAAGGGAACTTTGGATAAGAGGAGGCTGAAAACACCACTACCATGTCAATCTCCTGAGTTCACACGAACAAAAAGGATAAGGAGCCAAGTATCCTGCAAAAAGAAGCCGAGTCGAGGAACCGCTGGTGACCTCCTGGAAGGTTTGGCACCCGGAGCCGGCTGTCGTCCTGTGGGACCCCTCTGCATCTGATCGTCCTAGAAGGTCTGCGAAGATGCTTCGACCCATGGGAATAGTGGGATCAACTATTCTCGGCACCTTCAACAAACCCTGCAAGTAAGCCTCTTCAGAAGTGTCCCAGGGCCAACCAGTGGGCTGACCAGCTTACAAGGGACGTTTGCTCTGTTACCGGCGCTGTTTCGAGGAGGCCCTCGAAACTTTGTATACTGCTTGCTCTGTGTCCACAGCACCCTCACACCGAATTTCATACACTTGGCGTTCCCAGGTCTAAAGTGAGACGAGTGCGCCCGGACCAGAGTAAACACGGTTACCGTGTTGCCCTGCTGTGGCAACTACCTGTGCAAGTTCGCTGCATTTGTGACCCCCTTGCCCCTGAAGCCTGCTGCAGTGGAATTGGGCTGATTCCTCCAACCGGAGCGGAGAAATCACCACTGTCCCATTTGGGAATCCTCGCTGCATCTCGGGAAATACACAGTGTCGAGACGTCCCGATTGTCGCATTCGAACCTGCCAGCGAAGTGCACTGTAATGGCGAAGTTTGGGTCTGCCTGCGTCGAGGACAGGTGAGTAATACTTACCCCAACTGGAGGGCCCTAGCGCAGGAGCCCACTTTTACACACAAAGTGGCCCCTGAGGGCCCCTTTCCTTTCCACAGCTATTGCGAAATAGCGACTCCATTGCGTACTCTCAAACTGCCTCTGCCCTCAAGTGGAGGTCCTGCTTGAATAGTGGGAACTTGTTCTTCATCGCCTTATCCACCTTCCTGAGCTGCTAGAGACCCTTGAAGAGACCCTATTTTGTCCATTGGCACAAGCACGTGCATGTACTATTGAGCATAAGGCTCCTCTCTTCGTAGGGCTTCGACTGCCTCTTAGTTAGGTGTATTCTTGATATTGAACTGGGTCTAAAGATTACTTGCACTGCCTGTTTTCCTGCCCATCTAGGTGGTCTACATATTTTGTGCTTTTAACCCCTTATACCCCATTGGTCTTGTATATACATTGTATTGATTGTGATGTATTGGTTTAATCTAGTGTTACTGTGATTATTTGCTATGGTCTTTGTTACAAAGGCCTTGTAATAAATGTGTCTATATTTTTAATATAACACCTGCCTGGAGTAATATGTAAGTGTCCTAGCTCTGTGTGCTCATTGAGGTTTTCAGTCACCCGAACCCCTCTTGAGACTTAGTCTTGAACGCCTGCCATAGCTACCCCGATTGGTCTGGCTTGCCCAGAGCTTACCCTGTTCCAAGAAACTAGGTTGGCCTTCTGAACCTCTGCCCCTCCAGGTCAGAGTTCATAAATCCTTCTTAACACACTTGAAGAGCCCAGTAAGCCCAGGGAAGATATACGGGTTACGAGGTTGCCTGAAAGTGTGTGCCGTTTCATGAAAGGAACACAAGAGAGTAAAAGGGAAGCCTGTGAAGAGATTTTAACACATTTGTGAATCATGCCACAAACGGACCGCTGAGTCCATATTCCGAAATAAACTACAAAGTAAATGTGAAAGGGGCAGAGACCCAGTGTATGAAAGAAGGAGCAAATATTAAAACAGACTTTGTTACACAAGGGTCAATAAGTCAACATTGGGCAAATATCATTTTGTGGATAAAAGGAAAGGTAACTGTATAGAGGTCCTGGCAGGAGAGCATACCAGGTTAGGCAGAGGGTTTGTAAAGAAACTGCAAGCCAAGTGTTTGAAAGACTGAATAGTAGTCCTGGCAGGAGAGTATAGCAAGCAAAGCCAAGTGGATGCAAGAAAGCAGAAGAGACTGCATCTAAGACCTGCCAGGAGAGTATAACAGGCGAGGTCAAGTGTTTGTAATAAACTACAGTAAGAAAAGAATCTCAAGGAAGATCCATGCACGTGAGATTGTGAATGGTTTTAAAGGTGGAAACAAGCCTGGCAGGAGAGTATACCAGGTGTTTTGCGAGTCTTGGACCCGCACCCATATTGTAACATAGTGAAAAGAGAATCCCAAGGAAGACCCATGCCCTAAGGATTTTTAACTATCTTGAATGTAAAGAGAAACCTGGGGAAGGGAGTCATTTTCTCAAGAACTTTGGATCCCAAAGAGGAGAGAGTTATCCTCTTGGGGTTATTTTTCTGTGTTGAAATGTTTCGTTTTGTTAAAAGAAAGCTGGGGAAAGGAGCCATTTCCTGGAGCTGTGAGTATCGTCTACTTTTAACTTTTTGGTTGGATTTACCCTTTTGTGTTAGATCTGAACATTTGAGCACTTAGACAACCAAAGATAATATACTTCACAATTTAGAGTTAGTTTTAGAGTGTGGGGGCCAGAAAAGGATTTTGGACACAGGACATATATTTTACGTTGGACATCTTGACAAGGGAAATACCTCCTAGGATAGGGATAATGAGGCATTTTTCCAACCCTTTTATTATTTTAAATAGAAGTTCATATCCAAACATGAGTCCTCTGTGTCCACGTCTCATTCCTGGCTGCTCCTCACAGTAAGCTACATCAAGGCTGCCTGTTAAGTAGACACCTCAAACATTTTGATTGATAAAAAAGGACACTATTCACAGCTCGTGGGGGAGTCAACAAAAATATATTTGTTTTTATTATAACGTGTTTTAATTCAAAGAAATGTTCACATCAATCATATATTATGAATACAATCAATTTCAAATATATAACCGCTTGTAAACTATAGCCTGCAGTGTTTCCCACAAATGTTCTTACTATAGCAGTTAAGGCCAAAGCTTTGTTTCCGTTTCGAAGCAATCAGATCCGTATATTCTTTATCCTTACTTACATACAGACCCAAATATTTGTATCTAGAGAACTGTTCAATCCTACGCTCTGTGGAATATAGTGGACTTCCAAACTTCTGGCCATTTCCTATGCACATGTACTTTGTCTTGTCATAGTTTATGACAAGACCATATTCTTTAGCATAAATATTCAAAGAATTGGCTATCCGTTTTAGATCCACCGATTTTTGGTCCATCAAGACCACATCATCTGCTTATGACAACCAATGTACGTGGGACCCTCCTATCTTAGGTGCAAAACACCTGGTCTCCACCAACCAGCCCGGTAGGTCGGCAAAGTACAAGTTGAAAAGCATGGGGGCCAATAGACACCCCTGTTTCAGCCCTTTCAAGGTTGGGATCTCTCTAGTGCAGGCACCCATGCTGTCCAATTTGACCTGTACTTTTGTGCTCTCATGAAACTGTATCAAGATTCTCAGAATATCTTGTGGGATCACCCATCATTCTAATTTAGTTCAAAGGCATGCTCTGTCAACCGTATCAAATGATGTCTTGAAATTGACATACAACATATATATACAGGATTATTTTGCTTTTGAGACATGTAAACCAGGGAGCTCAACAATAAGATATTATGCATTGATCCAACCCTGACCTAAAACCTGTTTCAAAAGGGTCTAAGATCTTACCTGACACGTCCAGCAAGGATAATGACCTGTAATTTGCTGGTTGTACCAGGACAATAATGGGCCATCTCCAAGAATCCAGAATGTGTCCCTACACACATACTCTTTTGGATAGTGTCACTAATACTTCACTGTTTCTTGTATCAAGTAACTCCAGGTTACTTGTCAAGACCACGTTGGCAAGGCCATCAGGTCCCATTCTCCCTGGATTTTTCCAACCTTATCAATAATACCATTCCTACTTTGTAAAATTTCCAATTGAATGGAAGCCTTTGTGAAACTTATTCTACCCCACAACTGTCGTAGTTTCCGCCATAAACTTTTAATATATACTCAGACCAGACCTGTTCCTCTATCGGATTTTTTATTAAATTTGCCTTTGCCTCCTTAATATCCTTAAGCGTGCTCCAGATCCTTTTAGTGTCTTCCTTTTCCCTTTTTTCTAAGTTTTAATAGAGAGATGCCATCTCTTAACCCAGTTGTTATAACTGCGCTTTGCCCTCTTAATACTTAAAACCCTCTCCAACTCGTTGAAGGCCTGCCTCTTGATTAGCCCAATGCTCCTCCTGAGTTGACACTTCAGCTCTCTTATGGCAGGGGCAAAGACCCCCCCACCCACCATGTCTGACCCAGTCTCTGCAAACCTATCTATTACCAGCAATGGCAATCTTTGGAGTAAACTGGGTATACCAGCTCACAGTATTGTATGCCGATATCTCAGGCCTAGCACTTCTTCAAGCTCAATGCCCTCAATCAATCTATTCAAAGTTTTGAGATCTGTACTGCTGTAGTGTATCCTGTTCTTCCCGATGTTAATCTCAACATCCCCCAACATCCCCTATTTTCCTCCATTCTGACCATTCCCACTCCACATTCTACTGCAGCTTCAACATAGCATGATCATTAAGATTTTTCCATTCTATGTTACAACACTCCATTAGGGTTATATCACCATAATTGAAAATAGTCTAACATGGCAACCTTACTCCCGTGTCAAGAGTAATTCCCCGGGTAGTCTCCCCTGACTTTGCTATTTAACATGTTCAGCCCCCATTCCTTCATGAAGCACATCCAAAGTCTACCGTGTACATTGGAAACTTAGTTTCATGATTCATAAAGCTTTAATACTCCAAGTTTCACCAGTTATTTGTTCATCTGCACAATGAGTATTCAGGTCACCACCAATTATCAGAGTCTTATTACCATAAACCAGCTGCCACTTCAGACAAAAAAATATCACATTTCCAAACTGCAAGAGCTTAATAGAGTATCAGAACTAGTGCCATATGGAAAGCAAGGGTAATTAGTCAGGTATGGACAGGACAGGAAAATTGAATATACATATGATGCAATACGTTCTCTGTTTAAATATGTTAATCATAGAGATGCTTACAACACATTATACATAGAGTATACAAAATACTGGCAGGCAATGTAAAATATGGACAATAATGCTCTATCCACTTGTCATCGGGTCAATAACTGGGTCAGCCTTTTGTACATTGCTGGTTTTCCAATGGTAAATGGAGCGTACCCTTCTAATAATCCTCCTAAGCATGCACGAATAGGCCATACATCCAGCACCATACTCAATTATATCTTTGTTACCAACTTTTTTTCTTCGATCAGTGATAGGTGTGTCTGCCAACATGATGAAAGTGATCATTATCCTTTGGTTGTTTCCCTGAATTTGAACTGTGAGCAAGTGGAGCTAATCTCATTTGGCAATTTGCATATTAATGCTCCACTTAATCGGATCTCTTGGAGTGACGAAAAGATAGGCAGGCATCAGCTGCAGCTTTTCGTAATTCTGATGAATACACTAGGGTTTGTTCCTCAAAAGAATCACTTCATCAAATCGGCTGCAGCTAGAGCTATAACTACCTTTGAAAAGGATATGATCAAAATTAAAAAAACATTCCTCAGTGATGACTGCTTCTTTTAGCAAGGCTGGGATTGGTTATAATAAACTTCATCAACATAACTTTGATCAAATGATCAAGGAGAAAAAGGGCGAGCTTCGGCGAGACCCGAGAGTGCTGGCTAAGTTGAAGGATGATACTTGAATCCACGCTGAGAGGTGAGAGTGATAAAAAAAGTCTTATAAAAAATGATAACGTGCCATGGGTTCTGGAAGGAGGATGCTTGCTGGCGTGCATTGGTGCAATCTTCCCTTGTAAAAAATGTTCGTAAATTCTGGAGAATAGAACGTGGTAATTCCACAAAAACTCAAAACATCAGTGGTGTAAATATGTTGAACTGAGTTTTGCACGTAAAGCACATTTTTGTTAGAGAGGCGGTGGCTGATTATTCTGGTAATCAGGTTAATTCTAAATGGTAATTTTTTAAAAGTCCCCAGGATATTCATAATATGCTGCCAAGTCCTCCTATGTCCTCCTAGTCCGGATGGAATCTGCAGCACTTTGATTAAGAATAATCCTTGGGTGTCGCATACAACTACAACATGCACTACAAAAATATCTCCTGGTCCTGTCCAACATGCCAGACTGCACTTCCGTGGAGAGAAACATTGTTATAGACCGCATCGACAAGAAAATCACTTCGGTAATGTACAATACTATAACCTCATTTGCTACACCTGAATTAGCAAGCTTAAGAGCTAAATGGGAAAGGGATGTGGGTGAGATCCTGCCAGAAGACTGGATCACAATACTGATGTACCCCCGTGAAATGGCCATTTCATCCAGACTCCAGCTTATACAGCTAAAAATATTAGGAACAAGTTACTTACCTGTAACTGTTGTTCTCCAGCATGGGTCTGGCATGGATTCACATGCTCATGAATATTCCCCGTCGTCAGGCTGGGAATCCTCGGTAAAGAAAAAACCAGTATCAGTTTCGTTTCTGATCTGTCTTTCGTAGTAGTAACCAATCACTGGTCTCTGCGTCATACTGACCACAGCCAATGACTGCCCTCTACCTAAGCACCGCCTCTGGCAGCCATCTTCAGATTTGGAAGCACGTGAAGTGGCAGTATGACCAAGTGAAGAGCCGCAGAGGGGTAGGCGGGAGGGTTCGCATGTGAATCCATGCCAGACCCATGCTGGAGAACAACAGTTACAGGTAAGTAACTTGTTCCTTCTCCAGCATGGGGTCTGGCATGGATTCACATGCTCATGAATAAAGAATACATAGCAGTACACACATGCACAACCACGGGAGGTGGCAAAGGCTCAACATTAAGCATCACATCAAACTCAACTTTAAGCATATTACCTCCTCACCAGGCTCACCTTAGGCGAACAGGTTGCGCAGCACTGCTTGGCCGACCCTGGACTCCTCCCTGGAATCCCGATCGACGCAGTAGAATTTCGTGAAGGTGTGCGTCGACCTCCACGTAGCAGCCCTACATATGTCCAGCAGGGGCACACCAGAAAGGAACGCCGTGGTAGCTGCGATCGCTCTGGTGGAATGGGCTCTCGGACGGCCAGGCAGCGGTCGGTTTGCCAACCGATGACAGTACATGATACAGCCGGAGAGCCATCTGGAAATGGAAGCCTTCGAGAGAGCCTTCCCCTGATTGACAGGTCCAAAGTTCACAAAGAGTTGTGACGTCTTCCGAAAACACTTTGTGCGGTCCACATAGAACTTCAGCGCTCTAGCCACATCCAGCGAGTGCAAAGTCCTCTCAGCCGGCGACGAAGGAGACGGGAAGAACACAGGCAACACCAAGGGTTCGTTGAGATGGAAGTCCGACGGCACCTTGGGCATGAAGGAGGGGTGCGTCCTGAGCACTACCCTCGTGTCGTGAAAAGTCAAGTACGGGGCCTTGCAGGAAAGGGCCTGGATCTCTCCCACCCGTCGTGCGGAGGTGATGGCCACAAGAAACGCTGTTTTCCACGACAGAAACTTCAACGGGGCCGAGTGCAGAGGCTCGAACGGAGGTCCCATGAGCTTGGTCAGCACCACGTTGAGCTCCCACGCCGGGGCCGGAGCCTTCACCGGCGGGAACGATCTGAACAGTCCCTTCATGAACTCTTTCACCAGACGATGAGACCACAAGGACGTCCGCCCCGTGGTTCTGGTGTATCGGGAGATCGCAGCAAGATGAATCTTGATGGACGCGTGTGCCAGACCAGCTTTGGCCAGCGTCAGCAGGTACGGCAGTACCTGAGGAGCCGTAATCCGTAGAGGGTTAATCTTCTGTGCGTGGCACCAGACAGAGAACCTCTTCCATTTGTGTCCGTAGCATTTAAGAGTCGAGGACGCCCTGGCCTTTGCAAGAACCTCTCTGCAGTCGGCCGGTATGTCGTATCCTCCAAACTCTAGCGCTGCAGGAGCCAGGCCTGCAAGTTCAGCGATTTCGGGTCGTGGTGGAGGATGGCGCCTCCTTCCCTGGAGAGTAGATCCGCGTCCACCGGCAGCTTGATTGGCGGGGACGCTGACAGTCCAGAAGGTCCGGGAACCATATCTGCCTCGGCCACGTAGGTGCGACGAGGATCATCCTGCACCGTGACCTCTTGAGCTGGTTGACGAGCCGGATTAGCAGTGGCAAAGGAGGGAACGTGTAGAGGAACAGGCCCTCCCAGGGGAACGAGAAAGCATCGCCCATGCTCCTTGCCTGGGGAAACCTGCTGGCGAACCTCCGGCACTTGGAGTTCGTCGCCGTCGCGAACAGGTCGATCTGGGGTGTGCCCCACCGTCGGAAGAGGCGATCCCCTAGATCCTGCCGTAGTTCCCACTCGTGGCACGAGCGAAGCTCCCTGCTGAGTGAGTCGGCGATGGTGTTTTTTATCCCTGCCAGATGAAACGGCACCAGAAACATCCTTTGGGCGACGGCCCAATGCCACAGGTCCTGCGCCTCCTTGGACAGTGCTGGGGACCTGGTTCCGCCCTGTTTCCTGATGTAAAACATGGTGGTGGTGTTGTCGGTGAAGATCCTCACCACCTTGCCCTTGAGGGACGGAAGGAAGGACCTGAGGGCCCAGAACACTGCACGGAGCTCCAGGACGTTGATATGGAGGGACTTCTCCGTCGGGAGCCAAAGGCCTCTCGCGTGCAGATTTTCGGTGTGCGCTCCCCACCCTTCCAGGGAGGCATCCGTGGTCACTGTCTCCTGGTGGTCTGGGGTCTGGAAGTCCATGCCCGCCGTCAGATGCGCGCGGGTGCCCCACCACCGGACCGCTCGGCGGAAACTCTCGTCGAGTGTGATCCTCTCCTCGAAGCCGCCCGTCGTTTGGATCCAGCGCGCGTCCAGGAACTCCTGCAACGGGCGCATCCGGAGCCTGCACATGGGAATGAGGTAGATGCAAGAAGACATCATTCCGAGGAGGGACTTGATGGACCTCACCTTGGCCGCGTCGGAAGCCAACATCCGCTGTACCTTGCCAGGATGGACCTGGTCCTTTCCTCCGACGGGGAGGCCAGAAGGGACACTGTGTCTATCTTCGCTCCCAGAAACAGTGCGTTTTGCGCGGGTACCAGGTGGGACTTGGCGTAGTTCACGGAGAATCCCGGGTCTGTGAGAAGTTGGACGGTCCTTGCCGTGTGCTCCACGGCGAGCTCCCTCGTCTTGGCTCGGATGAGCCAGTCGTCCAGGTAGGGGTAGACGTGGATCCCCTCGCGGTGCAGCTGCACCGCCACCGGTGCAAGGCACTTGGTGAATAGTCCGAAGGGGAGGGCTTTGAACTGGTAGTGACGCCCTTGGACCACAAACCTGAGGAATTTTCGGTGCCCCTTTAGGATGGGAATATGGAAGTAGGCATCCTCCAAATCCAACGACGACAGGAAGTCTCCTTCCTCCAGCTGACCCAGGACGTGCTGGAGGGTGACCATCCGGAACTTCTGCGCCTTGATGAATTTGTTCAGACGTCGCAGGTCTAGGATGGGGCGCCATCCTTCCGTCTTCTTCTTCACGAGGAAGTATCTCGAGTAAACTCCGGAGCCCCGAAGCCTCTTTGGGACGAGTTCGATGGCGCCCTTCCTGAGCATCGCCCTTAACTCCAGGAGAAGCTGAGGGACGTGAAGCTCTTTCCTGGCCACGGGGGGGGACGCGCGGGCACCTTCTTTGAAACTCGAGCGCGTGGCCCCGGGCTAAGGCGTCCAGCACCCAACGGTCGGTGGAGATGGACTCCCACACGCTGACGAAGCTCGCCAGCCGGCCTCCCACCGGGGTGCATCGGTGGGGGCCCGACCCCACGGTCAGTTCAATCCTGTTTCGACGAGGCTTTGCCGCCTTGACCTCCTTGGCGACGATGGCGGGGTCCGCCAGACTTGCCTCGTCCTCTGTAGGCCTCCTGAGACAACGAGCGGGCCGCTTGACGGTAGGTGGAGAAACCGCCGCCGGAACCTTTGGAGGCGCCCTTGCCTCCGCTGCTCCGAAAGGGCGTCCGTCGTTGCTGCAGAACCCCAAGGGCCCGGGCCGTCCAAGTGTCCGCTTTAATGGCCTGAAGGGAATCGTCCACTGTTTTCCCAAACAGGTTGTTCCCATCGAACGGCATGTCCAGGACTCTGGTCTGTACGTCTTGACGGAAGTCCGTAGCCTTGAGCCATCCACGCCACCTAAGGCACACGCCGTTGCCCAACTGGCGAAACCCAGTGTCGGCGATGTCCGTCGCAATAGTGATGGCGTGGTCCGACGCCACCTCACCTTCCTGTAGGATCTCCAGGGCATCCGCCCTCTTGTCGTCCGGTAGGAAGTCCAGCAGGGGAGTCAGTTTGTACCATAGCTCCCTGTCGTAGCGGGCCACGATAGCCAAGGCGTTGGCCGCTTTAATCGTCGTCGCTGCAGACGAGATGACCCTGCGTCCCATAGAGTCCAATTTCTTTCCCTCGCCGTCTGGTGGGGAAGTCGATGTGGAGGCCGCACCCCCCCCCCCGCTTTCTTCCTGGCCGCCGCGGAGACGACGGAGTCCGGGGTAGGCTGCGCCCGGAGGCACAGGGGGGCCGCATCCGGGACCCGGTACTTCCTCTCGTACCGGTCTCTTCTAGCTGGCGTAGTGGAAGGGTTCTTGAGGAGGACGAGGCCCTCACCCCAAATGTCGTCCAGTAGAGGCACCGCGAGGACCGTCTTCCTCTTGGCCTCGCGCCGTTTATAAAGGAATCCTTCCTTTTTCTTCTCCTCAGGGCAGAGTTGGAAAAGCTCGGATGCCCTGGCGATCATGGAGTGGAACGAACCAATCTTGTCGGGCGGAGAAGCCCTGGTGGGAGGTGACGACGGTAGATCCTCGTCGTATACCTCGTCGTCTGTACCCGTCGCTGCCGTGTCAGTCCCCGTATCATCCCCTCGGGTGGACGGGGAGGAGGGCTGGACGGTGCGCGACGGCTGAAAAGGAGGTGGAGGGTGAATCCTTCTTTTCTTGGGCGGGGGAACACCAGAAGGTCCCGGTTCAGGATCCCCCGACGGGAGAGGTTCCTCCGTTGGCAACGGTAGTCTCGTCCTTATCTCTGAGCATAAGGACTGTATAGCCAACAAAATGGCCGCCAAGTTGTCTTGCGGCGCTGGCAGAGGGGAATCCGACGGGCGATCAGGGGCCCCGTCGGCACCCTCAACGATGTCGTCGTCACCTGCTTCGGGATCCATCCCGACGGGCCGGTCTTCTTCCACGCCAAGGCCGTGGCTTAAGACCTCGATCAGCCCTTCCTCCGAGGTTGAAGCCGAATCTGCGACGACGCCCTGCCCCCCCTTTTTCTTCCCCGCCGGGGATTTCACGGGGGTCCTATCGATGGGCACAAAAGAGGACTCCCTCCGAGGTGGCAGGGAGACTCTGAGCCCCGAGGTCGCCACCACTGGTGTAGCCTCCACAGGCTGAGCCAGGGCCGCTGCGACAGTATTGATAGAGGGCTTGGCCGGATGGATTAAGGCCTTCACCACCTTAGGTGCGCTCACCGCCTTATCCTTGAGGGGGGGGGACTTGAGGGGGGCCTTCGAGCTCGACCGGGGCCTCTCCAGGAGCTTCGCCGGGTGCTCGCCCTTCCTCTTACCCGACCCAGAGCGTTGGCTCATGGCTGAAGGTGCCGGGGAGGGTGCGCCCTGCCTGGCGCCCGTAGAGCCCGACCGTTCGGCGCTCCCGGTGCCAGCGGACTCGCGGTGCTTGGCCTTGTGTTGGACCCCTGTCGCCGGGGCGTCCTCAAAGGTCTTAGAAGACCGCTCGGATTTCTTCCTCTTCTTCTCGCCTGACGGGCTCTTCCCTTCCAGCCAGTTGGCGAGACGTTGATGGCGGTCCTTCATGGTCTGCTCCGACATATTGCCGCAAAACGCACAGTCCTTCTCCATGTGCGTCTTGTCCTCATGTAAGCAGTAGAGACAAAAGGAGTGTTCGTCCTTCTTAAAGACGTTCTGCAGCTGGCATCCAGGGCAGACCCTGAACAGCTTTCCGGGCGTCGAGCTTCCCTTCTCCTGGGCCATGTCCGGGGGCCTGAGAAGCTTCTGGAGTCCTCCAAAAGCGTAGCTCGACGGAATCTTCACCCTTGAGGGGCGCAGACGAATCCGACACGGGTCCCCGTTGATCGGATGGAGAGTAGGTGGAGCTTGAGGCTCTTTTGACCGAAAAACAAAGTTTTTGAGCAAAAAACGTGAAAAAATAGCACTAACGCTCGAGAGCAATAGCACGAGGATCCCAACACATGAACGTGCGGTAAAAATCTGAAGATGGCTGCCAGAGGCGGTGCTTAGGTAGAGGGCAGTCATTGGCTGTGGTCGGTATGACGCAGAGACCAGTGATTGGTTACTACTACAAAAGACAGATCAGAAACGAAACTGATACTGGTTTTTTCTTTACTGAGGATTCCCAGCCTGACGACGGGGAATATTCATGAGCATGTGAATCCATGCCAGACCCCATGCTGGAGAACATAGAATATACTATCCAAGAGTAGCACTATACCGATGGGGCAAAACTACAGACCCAAATTGTCTGCGCTGCAAGTGAGAGGAGGGTACCTTCTATGACATACTGTGGGATTGTTCCCTAATACAACAATACTGGCAGCAATGTTGCGATAGGCTTTGGAGAGTGTTGAGGCAGGTGCTTCCTAGGGACCCTAAGCTGTTGTTGCTGGGTGGGGAGGATTAAGGGAAAATGACGCGCTACGAGAAACTGTTTTTATCTACCACCACTGCATTGATCAAAAGGAATATAGCTAAACTATGGGGCTCGGAAACAACCCCGCAATACGCACAGTGGGGCACAGACGTGAACATTTGCATAGAAATGGAATAGAGGGTGTACACGGCCAGAGGATGCCCAGGGAAAGCCCAAAGAATATGGCAGAAATGGGAAGATACCCAAAGACTGCTACTCAAAGACTGTTGTGTGTCCTACATAGATGATTTGGTACAGTATTTAAGAATATATATTGTGTTCATGGTAAAAGCTTTCTTTGGATCCAAATGTGATTGTAAGTTGTTGTTGGTTGACTCCTTCAGAGTCAAAGTTTCTATGTTGTAAAGAGCAATGTGAAAATCAATAAAATTGTTATTAAAAAAAAATAATAATCCTTGGGTCTGGGCCAATGCTTTGCATTGGCTCTTTCTTTGGATCAGCCTTACTCAAACAATCCCTAATTCCTGACGGGACAGCATAATCATTCCGGTCTTTAAGAACAGAGAATATGCTGACCCACGGAACTATCGATTATTAGCTATGATCGATGTACCAGCAAAAACCATTGCCCACACTCTCCTGATAGAGCTGGAGGAATGGGATGCAAAACATAATGTATTCCCATTTTACCAAACAGGGTTTTGCAAAGGCTCCAATACTACTATCAACAGCTTGGTCGATGCAAACAATGTCAGTAATTGTGGCATTAATCGATTTTAGTGCAGCATTCGGCACAGTAGACAGAAGTATATTATGGAGAAAATTGCGGGATTGGATTATTCCTCCTGAGCTACTAAAAGTGACCATTCAGTTACATGAACATAGGAGGATGAAGGTTTGCGTGGACCAACATGGCAGGACTACGGATTGGATATGCAAGGAAGACATGGTATCAATAGTGAAGACAGACACAAATGATACAAAGTTCAAGGGTGTTTATTGAACAGTATGGGTTAGAAAAACGCCTATCTGGCCCGACAGCTAAAGATGGGAGCACGCTCAACCATAAACGAATAAATAAAACAGTCCTTGTGATGTCTGTAAAAACAAAATGGCCTATACTAACAAATCCTATTGCCTGCCCTTACACTACTATGACAAATCTGTTCACCATGGGTCTTCCTCAGCCCCGGGCTTGGACTCCCTTTTAAACACAGTAGGTCACCCTCTTTTGGGCTCGGACCTCTCAATAAATCACAGTTCAACAAAAGGTTCACATAGGTCTCCTTCAGTCGGGCTCAGACTCTTCAATGCTAAAATTCTACTAAAGGTTCACGTGAGTCTTCCTCGGTTGGGCTCGGACCTTCAAAGCAAAAGTTCAACAAAAGTTTATGTGGGCCTCCCTCAGTCGGGTTCGGACCCTTCAAGCTTTCTCGCTGCCTTGCAGCCTCACAACCTTTATCAGAGACTTGTAATTGGGCATATGTTCGCTGCCGGACCACTCTGTTACTTAGAATTCAGGATTTACAGTTCAGAACAATGGGCTCTCTTTCTCTCGTGTCTTATCTTGTGCGGAACATTCACTTCTGGGTAGCTGTTGCAAGCACTCCAACACACAGTCCGGACTTTCGTTGTGCTCTCTTGACTCACCGGTCCTGTCAGGAGGCTCATTGCCTAGGTGTCTTTTGCACACGTTGCAGCCTTCTGTAGAGGTTCCCTTCCCCTAGCTTCAAACCACATTAATTCACAGATGGGACTCCCTCAGTCAGGCTCGGACTCCTTCCAAAGTTCACACTTGGGTCTCCCTCAGTTGGGCTCGGACCTCTTCTAAAATTCATAGATGGGACTCCCTCAGTCAGGCTCGGACCCCTCTCAAAGTTCACAGAATAAATGTCTTTGGACTTTCAGTCCCACAATGCAACAGTCTTTTTCACTCCCACTTTGCTTGCTCCCTCTTTTTGGCACGCTGGCGATCTTGGGAGTTGCTGTGGGCCTTAATCAGATCTCCATGAGGTTAGGGTCTCATCACCTGCCCCTCAAAGGCCTGGGATTTAGTTCTATGCCCAGGGGAGGAGCTCTGGCTTAGGTGCTGCCAGGCAGTCTCCAGCTGCTCCTGGTTTGGCTGCCTGGAATCACAGCTTCCTCCCCATACTGCAGCCTTCCATGTACTCACAGGCCCAGCAAGTAGGCAGCCCTCCTTCCTCCAGGTCTTCCAGGGTGTATCTAGCTCAAATTTGCTCCTCCTGGCCTCTGGACAGCATCCCCAGCTTGCGCAGAGTGTGCCTCTGTGAACTGCCTTTTATACTGACTGGGAAGTTTAACAGATTTCAGGTGGGAATGATTGTAAAGGAAGGCCTGACCTTGCCTGGCCTAATTAACGGGACAAAATGGAGACTGCCCATAGGAACTCGTGATACATTGATACCTATGGGTAATCTTCATGGTTCTGGTTTGCCTCTTCGTCGTCCCAGTGGTTTTACGAAAAAGCTGTGTGGAGGGATTATGGCAATTATAGTTTTTCCGAGGGATAATGGAAAACCATGTGGGTTTTTGTCAGGGTGAAGAGAGTAAACGTATGATGGTGGATAAATGTAGTGTTGTGGACAAATGGGTTTTTGACAATAATATCCCATAATGACAAACGGGATGTCAGGTAAAGGATGTACTGGAATGGGGGTAATACCGTGTCTCGCCTGGGGGCGTTCCTCCTACAGTCTCCAAGGGGCCCCTTCCCAGGTGATCCTCCCTAGCTTGTCGGCCCCCAGGGTTGGGATCCAAGAGTGATGGCCCTTCCCTAGCCACCTGAGTCAGGGATCCCCAGGAATAGCATGAGAGACACGCCTCAGGTTTCTCACAGGTACCAACTTATAAAGGTCTTAAACAGGGCTGCATATTGGCACCAATATTGTTTAACCTTAATCTTTCCGACCTAGGTACTGCCATAGCCAATTCATCTTCAATCTGTCTAAAATTAGGGTTTAGGCCCATAAAATGGTTGGGTTATGCGGATTACTTGGCTCTTTTGGACCTGACCCGGGGGGTGTCTTCAGTCTTCTTTGAATCAATTAAAAACGTATACCACTATAAATTCATTGATTGTGAAAACTTCCAAGTCAAAAATATTGGTCTTTAGTCCCACATTAAAAAAGACAAAGAACTGATTGTTGGATGGGATGACAGTTGAGGTTGTTTCTGAATATAAATATTTGGGGATCAATTTGGATAATAGACTGCGGGCAACTCAACGTTTGCTCGCCATGGTTATGGGTGTTATTATCGGGCAATACTCCAGCTCTATAGTGCTAAGATCTTATCAATCATCATGTAAGGGGCCGAAATCTGGGATCTTGCTAATATTACTGAGATACTTAAACTAGTGCGCACATCACTTAAACGGCTCCTTAGATTGCCCCTAAACGTGGCAATTGAATTCGTTTATTTGGAATTCAATGTTGTGCCTATCCTGGTTAAACTGCAGATCTGTTGCTTAACGCTGGCTTGGAAACTGGCTAATGCCGCCCTGCAAACTTAGATGGACATTCCACACCTATCACCTCAAGTAAGATCACAAACCATGATCTACTACAATGTTGCACAAATACAACTCAATGCAGCACAGTGGCTTACTCTGGTGCCTGAATGCATGCAGAGCTGGCCGTTTAGCCATTATAAGAAACACATGAAAGAACTGCATTCTACGCAAAGCCACAAACAACAACTTATTATTTTGGCCACAAAGAACCATGTTGCACTTAAGGTAGAATATTTACAAGAGAGGGAAGCTACACCAATTTATATATAAAGTTTTGTAGGAAACAATCTGGTATGGGATTATAGAAGATTGAAATCTAACATTGTAAAGACCAAGGAGATTGTGGGGGCCTGGGCCAAAGTACTGGAAAATAAAAGGCACTGCTGCCTATGCAGAGAATCATGCTTGGAAACCACTCGACATCTCCTTATTTGTGGTTTATCTCTCCAGGATCTTTGAAGGAAAGCATTACTGGCGCTTGGGCTATCAGAGTCGATGGTGGCTGGTACGTTATGGGCCAGATTTCGGACCGGGGATCATGCATTGTCTATTTTATTCTGTTCTGGGGAAAAATTACGATCATATTGTACTTATCCTGAACAATCTATGGGATGATGGGTTTTTTACTTGGATTTTATATCTGCTGCATATTGTTTTATATTGTGATGTAATGTATTAAAAGCTTGCTATTGGCTTACTATATAATATGCAAAACAGAGAGGGGTCTGGTAAACTCTACCAGCACGAACACAGCCCATTGACTGATGCTTGGTGGATGGCCCCTGGGAGAGTCTCAACCAAGTCTTTAGCTCACTGTTCGTTTCACAGAGAAGACATTTCCCTGCATATCAGTATTTGTCCTGCCCAAGGGGCAGTACAGCACCAAAATGCTAGGCAATTCTCCTATGAACAAGATGTAATGCTCACCTGGTATCCACAGGGACGTCACTCAGCCTGTTCTGACCTCTTACGATCTCGAACCCTTCCCTGGAGTCTACTCGACTGGAGACTGGACCTGAAACACAGGATTGGTAGAGTTCAACTCCATATTGTCTCTGTGTGCTTGAACCCCTTCTTCCCCAGGGTCCAACCCTTCCCTTTGATCCACAGCTCACCTTGTTTTCTTGGGAAGTGTGCTCTCTGTCCTGCTTTCAGCGCATGGGCGCGTTGATTGATGCAGGCTCGTTGCTGCCTAGTTACTGCTCTGGCAAGAGTCTGACAGGTAAGTATAATGAGTCTTTTGAACAGTTCTCTAACTTCGTTCCTTTCCTTCCTTAGATGATGGCTGGCGTCCAGGGATGGCGACGTGCTGCTGAGATGAGTAGCGCTGAAGGTGAGTGAGAGCGCAATGCGCGATGCAACCCTTTCGTATTTGTATTGAACTGAGTTCTTTTTCTTTGTCTTTTAGGTGCCGCGACGTTTTCAGCGTGGATGCCGGTTATGAAGAAGAAATGTGGTGAGTAAGCGCGGTATGCGGCGCCTCTAGATGTTTCCACACTAACCTGGAGTGTCTTTTCCCTCTTGCAGATGGATGAGAAGTTCCGGAGACAGAGTTCCCTCAGAGCGGCTGGGATTCAGGTAAGCGTTTGAAGCTCATACAGTCTTTAAAAATAAGCAAAGATTTGCTGAATGCTTACTAATGCCTTTTTTTCTGTTTGTTTCCCTTTTCCTTGGGAAGCGGCGTGCCGGGATAGGAAGGACACCGCCGAAGATGCCCGCAGAACAGAAGAAGCGATGAATGATGGGCAGAAGCACCGCAAGGTAAGGCTGTTCCTAACGGTGTTCTTGTTCTTGCAGGAGCTGAGCGCAAAAGAAAGATGCAGGCCTACTGGAGACCGATCCGAACACGGTGAGTGTCACACTGCAGGTGCAGAAAACACAAAGCATGTTTCTCAGCCTGTGCGTGGCTTAAATAGTCTCTGGGTATCCCAGGTGTCTCTGGGCTGAACCACACCCAAAAGACTAGACTGCACATGCAGATCTGGGAACCGAAATATGTCGGGGCATCCATCTTGTCCTCATCAATGCACTACAAGTCCAATCCCCAATGTTATCCTGTGGGAGTGAGTGAGTCTGGTGCCACAATTGCCAGTCTGACTCCAAGTAGGTCTTTGGAGGGATGGAGAGGCCCTTGAGGGCACAGTAGGTGATTGTGGCCTGGCTCCAGCCTGACATCTTGGAGGGCTGGGGACATGAGGGGCAGGAATCAAGACAGCACTCCCCCCCCTAAGGCCCCTCTCAAGGTGGCTCTTCTGTCTGGTCCTGGTTTGTTTGGATGGTTCTGATGAAATCATCTAAGCAAGCGAGGTGCATGGATGTTCTCACAAGGCTCCCATGTCCTGTCTTGTTGACCATACCCCTTCCAGTCTACTAAGTAGTATAATTTGGATCTGACGTACTTTAAATCCAGGATGTCCTTGACTTCGAATTCTGGCTCCTCAGCGACTACTACTGGCTGCGCTGGCGTTGCTACCCGGGTCCCAGGTTGAACAGGTTTAAGGAGAGACACGTGGAACACAGGATGAATCTGCATGTTTGACAGCAAAGCTAGTCTGACCGCCACAGGATTAATCACGGAGGTGACGGTGAATGGACCCAGGCATCTTGGACGGAAAGTTTGGGTTCCTTTAATGGACACGTGTTTAGACGCCAGCCAGACTTTGTCTCCCAATTGGTAGTTGGGGGCCTTTGCTCGGTGTTGATCAGCAAACTTCTTTTGGCAATTCTTAGCTTGAAGTAGGTGTTCAGCTGCCCTTTTAAAGGTTTGAGAAATAGTCGTGTGCAAGGTTTTGACTGCTGGCATTTCCAGGGGTGTAAGAACGTCCAACTCAGAAGTACGTGGGTGCCTGGTATACATGGTATGAAAGGGTGTCTGCCCAGTGCTGGTGTGTAGGGAATTATTATAAGCATATTTAGCTATCCATAATAGATCAAACCAGCTTCCTTCAGCTTGGTGTAACATGCAACGCAGATACTGCTCGAGCGTCTGATTTGTCCTCTCAGTTTGACCATCCGTTTCGGGATGGTGACTGGTGGATAGCCGGATGTCGATCTGGGCCATAGAGCAGCATTTTCTCCAGAAGTTAGATACAAATTGAGTACCTCGGTCTGAGACTAAAACTGAAGGAAACCCATGGAGCCGTACGATGCCTTCAGGAAATACCTTTGCCAGAGTGGAAGCATTTGGGAGCCCCTTAAGAGGAATGAAATGTGTCATTTTTGAAAATACGTCCACGACCACAAGAATAGTGTTAAAGCCTTGACTGGGTGGTAAGTCAGTAATAAAAGCAAGGTACAACGTGTGCCAGGGTGCTGGTGGGATTTCCAATGGTTGTAATAGCCCAGCCGATTTCTGCTTGGATTAATTGTTTTGAGCACACACTCCACAAGATGGGATGAATTGGATAATGTCTTTACGCCAGGTGGGCCACCAATAATTACATTTTACCTTGGCTAGGGTATTAGCGATTCCGGGGTGGCCCTCGATCAAGGAATCATGATAACCGGACATGACTTGTTCTCGTAGTTCTTGGTTTGGTAAGAATAAACGATTCCTGAAGTAGGGCAACTGATCTTTTATCATGTAATGTTCTCCGTGTGCACTCCACGCTTGTAATTGCTCCGGACTCATTAGGTTTTGGATTTCTTCATGTAATTCTTTCTGAGTTATGGTTGCTGTGATTCCTAGGAGCTTGTCACTCGGAATGATTGCTATTGGGTCAGGGGTCTGATACCCTTGCTCTTCCACCCCCATATGGGAAAGGGTATCGGCCTTCCCGTTTTTCACCCCGGTCGAAATGTAATCACATAGTCATATTCAGCAAAAAAAGAGCCCAACGTAGTTGTCGTGAGTATTGGGCCTTTTCCATTTTTAGGTACTGGAGGTTCCGGTGGGCAGTTATTACGGTGATTGTGTGTCTGGCGTCCAAGAGGTAGTGCCGCCATGCCTTAAAGGCTGACTTAATGGCCAGGAGTTCTTTGTCTGTGATAGCGTAATTGAGTTCAGGGGGTGAGAATTTACGCGACCAGAAGGCAACAGGGTGTAACTGGCCTGTTTCGGGGACCTTTTGTGAGAGGACGGCTCCCATAGTCGTGCTTGAGGCGTCCGTTTCCACCAAGTATGGGAGATCAGGGCGAGGGTGGCGTAAGATTGGGGCAGATGTGAATCTTGCTTTGAGTTCCTGGAAAGCTTCCTCAGCTTCTGTTGTCCACTGGAACTTTTTGTTGCTTTTCCTTAGCAATGACGTGATGGGATGCACGATTTGCGAAAATCCTGGGATGAACCGGCGGCAGAAGTTTGCAAAATCCAGTTGAACAACAAGGTAAATGAATTCTGAGCAGTCTTTCGGGGGGGTTCACTACTTGTGCGAGAACATCCTTGAGCTCCCCCCGCAACCCCTGATGAAATAATGTGGTTCTCTTCTCCACTGGCCATTCTGCTTCAACTACGAGTCTATTGAACGTGGCTATGTATGTTAATAGGTCTTGATTCCCTTGGCGTAGGGACAGAAGTTTGTTGTCTAATGTCTGCCCATGAGTACGACGAGCGAACAGCTTTTCCATCTCCTGCTGAAAGCCCCTGAAGTCATGCAGCAAAGGATTGTCTTGGGCCACAAAGGGTACAGACCAGTCCGCGGCGCTACCACTCAGATAGGATAGCACAAAAGCAACCCATGATTGGTCATTCGGAAAGGCCCCTGGTCTACAAAGGAAGTGCAGGCGGCACTGGTTCATGAACGTTGCAAACCTCTTGGGATCCCCGTAAATCGTTCGGGCGGGGCCAAGGGAACTGCACCAGGAAGGGTTATCTGAACGGAATTGGCTGATGGTGCTGGCATCGAGGGCATGCTTCCCGGCAATGGTGCATGCCCTGCTTGTGACTGGATAAGTTGCCAGCTTAAATCATCAGTGCGTTCTTTGGCTACTATCAGCTATCTCCTCAGGGTGTTGGTCTCCTGCCTGGCTGCATGTACTTCGGAACGTAGCTGCCCCAACATGTGGGCTAACTGGTCAGTTTCTGACGTTTCCATGACGCCCAGGTGGATTTTGATGTGAGGCTTTGTGTTCTGTAACGCTCACCTGGTATCCATGGGAACGTTACTCAGCCTGTTCTGACCTCTTACGACCTCGAACCCTTCCCTGGAGTCTACTCGACTGGAGACTGGGCCTGAAACACAGGATTGGTAGAGTTTAACTCCCTATTGTCTCTGTGTGCTTGAACCCCTTCTTCCCCGGGGTCCAACCCTTCCCTTTGATCCACAGCTCACCTTGTTTTCTTGGAAAGTGTGCTCTCCGTCCTGCTTTCAGAGCAGGGGCGCGTTGACTGATGCAGGCGCGTTGCTGCCTAGTTACTTCACTGGCAAGAGTCCGACAGGTAAGTGTAATGAGTCTTTTGAACAGTTCTCTAACTTCGTTCCTTTCCTTCCTTAGGTGATGGCCGGCGTCCGGGGATGGCGAAGTGCTGCTGAGATGAGTAGCGCTGAAGGTGAGTGAGAGCGCGATGCGACCCTTTCGTATTTGTATTGAACTGAGTTCTTTTTCTGTGTCTTTTAGGTGCCGTGACATTTTCAGCATGGATGCCGGTTATGAAGAAGAAATGCGGTGAGTAAGCGCCGTATGCGGCCCTCTCGATGTTTACACGCTAACCGGGAGTATCTTTTCCCTCTTGCAGATGGATGAGAAGTTCCGGAGACAGAGTTCCCTCAGAGCGGATGGGATTCAGGTAAGCGTTTGAAGCTCGTACAGTCTTTAGAAATAAGCAAAGATTTGCTGAATGCTTACTAATGCCTTTTTTTTTGTTCTTTTTCCCTTTTCCTTGAGAAGCGGCGTGCCGGGATGGGAATGACACCGCCGAAGATGCCTGCAGAACAGAAGAAGCGATGAATGATGGGCAGAAATACCGCAAGGTAAGGCTGTTCCTAACAGTGTTCTTGTTCTTGCAGGAGCTGAGCGCAGAAGAAAGATGCAGGCCTACTGCAGACCGATCCGAACACGGTGAGTGTCACGCTGCAGGTGCAGAAAACACAAAGCATGTTTCTCAGCCTGGCCATGGCTTAAATAGACTCTGGGTATCCCAGGTGTCTCTGGGCTGAACCACACCCAAAAGACTAGACTGCACATGCAGTTCTGGGAACCGAAATATGTGGGGGCATCCATCTTGTCCCCATCAATGCACTACAAGTCCAATCCCCAATGTTATCCTATGGGAGTGAGTGAGTCTGGTGCAACAAGCGCCAAGTCTGACTCCAAGTGGGTCTTTGGAGGGATGGAGAGGCCCTTGAGGGCCATGTAGGTGATCGTGGCCTGGCTCCAGCCTGACATCTTGGAGGGCTGGGGACATGAGGGGCAAGAATCATGACACAAGAGTACCACAGCAACCCCATACACATGTTTCAGCCTAGTTGGGCATCATCAGTGAGGTGAAGCTGTGCTTCTCTAAGAGCAGTGAGCAAGGGGTCCACGTCTGGATTCCCCTGGTAACTTAGGGTGAGACCCAAAGTTACTTGGTATGCAAAACAGAGGGGGTCTGGGAAACTCTCTACCAGCACAAACACAGCCCACTGACTTGTTCTTGGGTGGATGGCCCCTGGGAGAGTCTCAACCAAGTCTTTAGCTCACTGCTCTTTTCACAGAGAAGACATTTCCCTGCATATCAGTCTTTGTCCTGCCCAGGTAAGTTACCAGGGGAATCCAGACGTGGACCCCTTGCTCACTGCTCAGAGAGGCACACTGATGATGCCCAACTAGGCTGAAACACGTGTATAGGGTTGCTGTGGCACTCTTGTTCAGAGGAGAATTGCCTAGCATTTCGGTGCTGGACTGCCCCTGGGCAGTACAAAGACTGATATGCGGGGAAATGTCTTCTCTGTGACAACAACAGTGAGCTAAAGACTTGGTTGAGACTCTGCCAGGGGCCATCCACCCAAGAACAAGTCAATGGGCTGTGTTCGTGCTGGTAGAGAGTTTCCCAGACCCCCCTCTGTTTTACTATATAATATGTAAATATATTTTTTTGTTTTAAACACTGGCATGCAAAGACTGTGGGAGAGGCTATGGACAGAAAAGACCACTAACTCACATCTGATCGGCATGAACAAAGTTACAATGTCTGTGAAAAGGGACATCCAAGAAAAAAAAAAACAATGTCAATTGCCAACCCTTGCCAGCAGTTCCTCTAGTGATGCTACTAGAATCATCAGTAAGGGGAAATTACAGATATAATCCAGGTATGAGGGAGTTCCTCACAATATCAGCTGGAAAATAATTAGATCTCTGCAGGTGCACAGTACAGCTGTATATATAAATGCCATTTGACAGACACTAGAAGACTATAGCAGCTGGCCAGTCCACACAATCCTTGTCCAAAAATACCACAAGTTACAGCATTACAATGTCTTTTTTTTTGTTTAAAGATTTTTTATTTATTAAGATCAATTCATACAAGGCATAGCATAAACAATTGATAAAGTATATCTATATAAAGCAAAGACAAATAACAACATAGAATAGTATTAGATTATCATGTTACCATATAATAGAGCCAAGTATGATCATAAATACACAATAATTTGATTTTTTAGGATGAAATAGGGAGGGATTCAAATGGACAGGACATGACAAACAAAGACAAGACATCTACGAATGAAGTATCAGATATCATTGGGGGGAAAGGGATGAGGGGGAGAGTGCAGAACATGTAATGTAAATAGGGCTAATTACACAACTTGTGGTTTTGCAAGGAATTCAGTAAAGGGTTTCCATTTGAGCTCATGCTTACGCAGTAGACATACATTAGAGGCATTAAAAGTTTCCAATCTATTGGTATTGCAAATAATGTTCCACTATATTTTATAATGCAATTTATCTAAGTTTTTCCATTTAGATGTAATTGTTCTTATGGCTACCATAATAAGTAAATCAAATAATAACTTGCTATATGTGCATGTAATATCTGGAACAGCAGCACTACCGGTAAATAGAAACTGGGGGTTAAACTCTACAGTAATATAACATATATTTCTAAAAACTTTCCAAACATCATTCCAGAACAATGAAACAAAGTTGCAGTTTAGAATCATATGCTTAAAGGATCCAAGGAAGAGAAGGCAACGCCAGCATTTATCATTCAATAATAGGCCATATTTGTAAAGATTTACTGGAGTGAAGAAGATTCTGTGATGGTGAAAGAATATTGTCTGCAGTATACTCGCCGTAGACATGACTTTGGATATATGAATCCAGACTTTGGGCCATTCAAATAGTTTCACTTGAAAATGAAGTCTTGTTGCCAGGCTAGTAGGCAGTCTTGTAAAATACTGGGAGGTAAATTCTGACAAAGAGTTTTGAAATATAAGGCAGCAGAGCATGTCAACTTGCAGAGCGATTCGAGTCTTTCAGCATTTGGATACACAATTTGATTTACAAAAGAGTCATAGTTTTCAATAATTGCATTGATAATAGATAAAAATGTATTTAAAAATGCGCAAGGAACTTTGAATCTTTCCATTAATACATTAAAATTAATAGGGGCACCTTGAACGATCAGTTGGTCAAGATATTTAATATTTCGAGAGAACCACGGCTTCCAAAAAAGTAATTTGTTGTTAATTTTGATCAGAGGGTTGAACCAAATATAGGAGGAAACATATTTATTTGTCTTCTTAATCGAGGGAAATAAGAATTTTCTTAAATAACATGAGGATAGCAAGGTAGCTGAGCACTTGATACATTTTGTTTTTGCCTGAATGTGGACACAGTCAGCTAAACTAAGGGCGAATACCATAGCTCTCTCCAAACATAGCCATTGGGGTTCATCTTCAGTAGAACCATGTGTAAACCACCATTGAGTTTGCTTCAAAACAAAAGCAATATGATATTTCCTATAATCCAGAAAGCCAACTCCACTCATTACCCTTGATAATCAAAGTTTATGAAGAGATAGCCTATGTTTCTTTTTCTTCCCACAGAAACTTGGTTAGACAAGAGTCAATGGCTTTAAAGAAGTAAGAGGGAAGAGAGACCGGTAGCATGTATAGAAGGTATAGAATAATGGGTGTTAGCATCATTTTAATGGATTCCACCCCCTCCCCCCCACCCAGATAAGTATAGAGGTGACTAGTCTGTTAATTCCTGTAATCTTAATAAAAGGGAATTGATATTATGTTTCACAATGTCTTTAATGGAAGAGGAAATGGGGATGCAAAGATATTTGAAACCATTAGGATACCATTTCATACCAGTTTTTAAAGTATGATGTTTGATGCACTGTACATTAAGAGGGAGGATTTCGGATTTATCTGTATTTAATTTATACCCTGATACAACGGAGAATTCAGAATTAACATCCAAGATATGTGGTAAAGAAGATTTAGGGTCTTTAAGTTATAGTAATTTATCATCAGCGTATGCAGCTATTTTGATGTGTACATTCCTATAGTTTATACCCTTAATATTGGAATTCTGTTTTATTCTCTCTAGGAAGGGTTCTAGTGCTAAAATAAATAGAAGCTAGGAAAGGGGGCAGTCTTGATGAGTACCTCTAAATAGGGGTAAGAAAGGAGATATATGTCCGTTAATAAAAACAGAGGTCTTTGGGCTTGAGTAAAGCACTTTTACCACATTTAGGAAGGGAGCCTCAAAACCATGCCATTTGAGAGCTTCAAAAATAAATTTCCATTCGACTTGATCAAATGCCTTTCCAGCATCAAGGGCAACTGCAGCATAAAGGTCTTTGGAGTTTTGAATATGATCTATAGAATTTAATATTAGCCTAATATTGGATTAAGAAAGTCTCCCTTTGATATAGCCAACTTGATCTTGTTTAATTAGTCTAGGCATCACTGGTAATAGTCTATTGGTTAATACCTTCTCAAAGATTGTGCAATCTGTGTCAATAAGGGAAATGGGTCTGTAACTCTGGGGTAGTTCTGGATCTTTAGCAGACTTAGGAAATACTATAAGCATAGCCTCTAAAAGAGATCCTTGCGCTTCACTATTTGTAATAAATTGTGAGAATAATTTGTTAAGTTTGGGTGCTAGGATATTTGTGAAATGTGTGTAAAAATCACAAGAGAAGCCATCTGGCCCTGGGGCTTTGCTTTTTTTAAGGCTTCTAATAGCTTTCTGAATTTCGCGAATAGATATAGGGGTATTAAGTGATTGAAGATTAACTGATGGATATGAGGAACGAGGGGCGGTTTTAAGTACATTTTGTATGTGGTCATCATTGGGGGAGATTTCTGAGGAGTATAATTCTTTATAGAAGTCTGAGAAAACTTTTAAAATGTCCTTATCTGAAAACCTTCTTCTACCCATATTGTCTTTCACAACAGTAATGCATTTTTTAATATCTTTTTTGAGGTTTAGGTAGGATGCTAAGGACTTGCTTGATCTATTAGAGAGTTGGTAGATCTTGGCTTTATATCTGAGAAGATTATCACATGAGTATTGAGAAACAATTTTATTATATTGAAGTCTTAGTCTAGTGGTGGAATTTAAGGTTGATGTTGAGTTAGTACGCGAGAATTGAGATTCAAGGGCTTTGAGTTCATTCAGGATTTTTTCCGATTGTAATTTAAGGTCTTTCTTTTTGTTGACCATAAAAGAGATAATGTTCCCCCGAAGAACTGCTTTGTAACAATCCCAGTTATTAGAAATTGAAGTTTCTTGACTTGAGTTTTCTGAGAAGTAAAAATTGTGTTGTATAATAAAGGACGTAAAAAAGTCTCGTCTTTAAGCAGAGCTGAGTTGAATCTCCATCTTGTAGGTGTCCATGACTTTTGTGGTATTGATAATTGTAGATGGATTGGAGCATGATCTGATATGGCTATGCAATCTATTTTGGGGTTTATAAGATGATTCGCAAGGGGTTTGGAGATGAATATGTAATCTAGCCTAGAAAGGGTTTTGTGAGGATTAGAAAAAAAGTACATTCAGAATCTGTAGGGTGAGTGATACACACAGAGTCTATAAGGCCTAGTTCAGATATAAAATTAGTAAATTGTTTTTGGGATTTTGTGGATTTATAACGGACACTAGATTGTCTAAGTATGGATCGACAATTTTGTTGAAGTCCCCACATATGATCAAATTATTCAGGTTAGATAGGAAGACATGGTTTTTAAGATTTGACCAAAAGGATGGATCCGATGAGGTGGGTCCATATACACTGAGAACAGTAAATTCAGTGGAGTCCACAAGAAGTTTGATCATTACCCATCTGCCTATATCATCTGATTCATTTGCTAGTATTTGACAATGAAATCTCTTATTAATTAAAATTATGACACCATTTTTCTTTCCATTGGCTGTGCTAGAAAAGACTTGACCAACCCAATGACGCTTGAGTTTGATCACTTCTGCATTGGAAAGGTGAGCCTCTTGAATGCATGCAATGGATGGTTTGGTTCGATTTAGGTGAGAAAGGGCTTTCTGTCTCTTTACAGGGTTATGTAACTCTTTAACATTCTACGTTGTCACATTGAATTGAAAGGGTCATTAAAGAATCGAACACAGTTTACATATCCAAACGCAATACAAAGTAAGCAAGATAACCTAGAATTGTAATATACCAAAATATATGGATTATCAATTGTGGATAGGTACGTATCATATGAGCACTCAGTGCGGACACATAAGGAAAGATACAAAAGGGAATCGGGGAGACTAACAAAAACAGCATGAAAAACATCAAACTTGAGAACAAAAGAACTTGAACAACGGTAGTGGCTAAAAGGAAGCGGCCACTCCTATTCATGCTGAGCATGAGTAAGAAAAAGGGGGGGCCTCTGGAAAGACGACTAACCCAGCGCCTGCTCCGAAAAATTAGATCCATGGTAATTTAACAGCTTGAATACGAAAGCTTTAGGTGATAGGTCTAGAAGTGTCCATATCTTCTTTCCTCTGATTTTGGATGAAGTTTCTTAAAGTGAGAGGTTCTTCAAATGAGGATCTATGTCCATTGAAGGTTACTTTAAGGATAGCCAGATATATTATACCATATCTTGCATTAAGTTGTTTGGGAGCCGGTCTGAAGGCCAGGAGTTCTTTTCTTCTGGCAGCGGTGGCATTTGACACGTCTTGAGTTATGAAAAGTCTCTTGTCATTCCATGTAATATGTTTTAATAGTTTGACTTTCTCCATTATCATGAGCACGTGGGTATAATCTAATAAAGCAAAGATCATTGTTCTAGATGGACTATTGTTGGAGGTATCGGCTGAATATGTGGACATGGGTGTTCCGATTGATGGGCCCTCTGAATATTCAACTTTGTTGATGACGGAATATCCAAAAGCTTCACTTGAAGGGTATTGACGAAAGAGATTGGATCTTTCCCTTCAGCACCTTCCTGTAAAACAACAATTTGTAGGTTGTTTCTCCTTTTGAGATTTTCAAGGTTTCGGTGGGTTTTTGAACAAAAATTTAACTGAACTTTCCAGTTCTTGAACTCTTCCTGTAATATCCTCTGTCTCGCTCACTCTTTGTGCCACTTATGAAATTTTGCTTCAAACGTAGACCACTTTTCATCAATTTATTGAAGTTTTGTTGCCTCCAAAAAGGCTTCAAGGCTTTAATTTCGGCAAGTATGGTTTGCATTTTATCATCCGTTGTGTCTTCCCGGGGTGTTGGAGATTCGCTCTTCTGCCTTTTATTAGGAGTAGAGACTGATGCTTCTTTGACTTGAGTTTTCTTTGATGAAATTATGAATATGACAAGTATAAAGTTCCACACTATGTTTGAACAAAAAGCGCTCAGTCTGTAAATGATGAAGATAGCATATATAAATGTATCACTTGCGCAATGGTAATTTTTCCTTTGTTTCGCGCTTTCTCCAAGAGCTGTAGTAAAATGATGTTCAGATTTTAAATTGTAGCTTTACATTTTTGAAACTTCCAAATATTATGTTAGAAAAACAACCTAAATCTGAAAAGTGTATTGCAAGTTTATAATATATACACTTTTCTTTTCTTCCCTTCTTGGTTTTATCCTTCCCCTTTAAATGAAAGTTGTAGAATGATATAATTCTGACCTTGTTGAGTTATCTATCACATGACTTAACTGTGAAGCTTAGCAAAAAGCAGTTGCTTATTTAAAAGATAACATTCATGGTTTCCACATATTATTTTATAAGGATGTAGTTTTTGCTTCTTATGATTATAATATGAAGTGAGGGTAATATTTTGGTTTCACCCACTTGGTGCCAGAAATTAGCTGTGCTTCATAATTGCAGTGTTAATAAACTGTATATTTGCTTCCTTTCAATGAATTAGCAAGGTTATGCATTTATATAGTTCTTGCACCTTTAAATCAGAAGCAGAGCTCCTCTTCTATTAAGTATAAATGGTGCCGGGTCCATGTTACACATGAAATGCGCTTTCTTTATGTTAGTGAGTCCACTCGCTTACATGCACCCGACCAGCTGACTGGAAACGTCGGGAAGCGCGTCACGGGACTTCCTGGCTCTGCAGGCCCTTCCCATCTCATACACGCCTCCTCTCGCATATGCGTGTCTTTCGAAGGGAGTACCCCACGGACCACCAGGGATATAAGGACGCTTCTGGAGTAAGATTTATGATTTATTTAAATGTCACATACCAGCAAAGCGATACAAAAATACTTTTCAGAGCGGGAGCTCGCCCGTCAGGCATCCATCACGCTAATGCGCTAAGCCACGCCCCACAGCATTACAATTTCTGTTCATCTACCACATTACGCCTCGGTCTAAACACACAACATTCCCTTAGAGACTGGGTTTGTCTCAAGGATAGCTGCACAAAGTGTGGCTATCACAGAAACGGTAACAGTTAAATGCCCTTTTCAATGTTCTGTTTAATCAAATTAAATAATGGGCCTCATTACAACTCTGGCGCTAATGGGTTAACGGCGCCGTAAAAGGCTCCGGCGCCGTTAACCCATTAGCTATTAGCAGGTCTAGACCAGACGTTAAAGTAGGGACCCGCAAAGGGACCTTGGTGCTAAGTACGGTACCGCAATTTGCGGTACCGTACTTGGCGCCTTCCCCAGTCCCATTGAGCCCTATGTGGCAAAAATGGGAATGGGGAAGGGCCCATGTTCAATGGGGAATTACCTCCCCGCCAACCTTGGTATGGGGTGGTAATTCCCCATTGGACATTGGTGGACTCGTTACGATACCGGCACCAACCATGGTGCTAATAGCGCCATGGTTTAGCGCCAGTATCGTAATGAGGGCCAATGTCTATTTGCCAGATAGATAGTTCATTATTGTTACAAGGCTCAACATGAAAGAGAAGATACAAGCTTAATTTGTGTAGGCAAAGTTTGTGTGCAAGGGATTGAAAGGGCAGGATTCTTTAGCAAAATGTTTGAATCTTGAAATATGCACCGCCTTTGCAAAATTTGAGAAGGAATTTGGAAAAAAAACAGCCTGTGATGGATGGAACAAATGGCAAAGTAAGCTCTTAATTAACTTATTGTGAAAAGTATTACTCACATGTCACAGCAGGCACATGTCAATATAAAATCCAAACTTTAATAATGCCATACCAAAAACAAAAAGAACAAACCTGACAGCAGATGCTGAATAGAGGTAGAATTTTGATTCATAAACTCGTCATTAAAATGCTCCAGGTCTTTGTTCACAAAGATTTTCTGCATTTCTTGGGCTAAGACCTTGCTTACAATTTCTGGGAGGTTGCTATGATCAGACACTGCAAAAAGAACCAATGATTAGATTAAAAGCATTGTACAAAATGAAAATTCTGCATGTTAAATATTCACACATTTGTCAACTGAAGAAATTGGATATCCCCAAAAATGTAATTAAATCTAATTTAAAGCCGTGTAATCTAGGCAGTAAAACAAATGTCTGCCTATAAATAATTTCATATATACTTTTTTTTAACTTACCAGACTTCGAAAATCTGATCAAGCATTCATGTAGCCATGGATTGTTCTTGTCAATAGCAAAAGCCCGTTTTATAGATTGCAACATCAGCAAAAATCTTCCTGTCATAAAAGAAAAACAATCTTGAATTAAGTGTATTGAAACCCAACATACTTTAATCGCTTGACTGTTTTAAAATGACAGTTTTTAAGGGTTCTTGGAACATCAAACACTTTGTTGGTTAGCAGCCACAATTAACCAAACAATTAGTTCAAGATACCCAAAATAGTCCATTTTCTTTCGATTTGTTTACTTGGGAATGAAAAGGGAACCGAAGCATACCACCTTGAAGGCCGTTGAAGAGAAAATCTGGGTTGTGTGCAAGGACATGTCCCCAGCATACAGTCTTGTGCACCGAAAGTTCTTTTCAACATACGTATTCAGCTGTCTCGTATTAGAAGGGATAGACATAGGGCTATATAGAGGAAATTGAATTATCGAGCAACAGTACAGTCGTCACTACACCAAGTAATGTACATGTCATGCCCCCTTTCCTCCATGCTACTCAGATTACAAAGCATCGCAAGTTAGGAGGAAATGGAAGCTCAAATATCCTTCAGAGTGCAATGAGTGAATTGAGGGTGAACCCTAGAGCTGGAATGTAGAGAATAATTCTTACAAAAGACATGCAAGTGTTGGACCATAGAGCTATTCAGAAATATCTCCAATTGAACCTGCCCTCTGGAAGGCGACAAAAGCTACTTAGGCTTTCACTAATTGGGCATAACTTTCCTTAGAGGAAGAATGCCACTGAGCAAATAGCACTCCAAAATATGCAACCTATCTTAGTTGCCCAATAGATGACCACCATAAATAATAATACCACTTTGAAGAATTGATGTCCCTGGTACAGTTCATGTAAATTTGTAGGGCTCAGTAATTATCTAAATTGTGCATATTCCTTCCTGCTTCATCAAAGGTGCTGGAAGTAAGACTAAAAACAAACTGCCTGGTTAACGTGAAATCCCTCCTTGACAAGTTCCATGCGTTTAACCTTAAGCCAGTCTTGGTTACTGGTCTCATTTGCATGATGGAAGTTGCTATTTTGTTTTTCCCATTGCAAGGGTGGGCCTACAAGTCACAGCATGCCGAGCAAAAGCAAAAACAAGAATTACTCAAAGATTCCGCAAGGAACAGGGAAACTTGGCAGCTATGTTTGGCCCTGCCCAGCAGAGGTCCCAGCGTGCACCGGTGGGGTCCCCATCCCTCCCTGGAGCGAAAATCTATATCACGCTGTGGCCAGAGCTCCAGGATGGATGAGGTTGCTGACCTCGCTCATGGGTCGACCATCCCCCTGCCCAGTGGTGGCCTTGGGCCGCCCAGGCGGGGTCCCCGTCCCTCCCCAGAGGGAGAAGCTCTACTGTGCCATGTGCAATGGCCAGAGCTCCAGGATTGCTGTGGGTGCTGCGCTTCCCTGGGGTGCTGCACTTCCCTTGGGTGCCTATCTTGCATGTGTGCCGAGTGATCCCTTGTACAGTGAGCAGATTTGGGGCACCCCAGCAGGGTCCCCATCCCTTCATGGAGTCAAAAGCTCCAACGCGCCCAACCAGAGCTTCAGGACAGTCTATGGTGCTGCCCACTCCCTTGGGCACCTGCCTCGCACACAGGTCTACCGTCCCCTTGCCCAGCAGAAGTCCCTCTGCGTTGTTGGGGCCTGCCATTCTTTGCCAGGGCCCCTTTCCACCTGGGCCCATTGAAATGCATGGCACTACCAGATGGCCGCACTCCGAGCATGGCCATCTGGTAGTTGGCCATAGGACACTTTTTTGCCAAATTGACAGTGTGCTATGGACCTGTCTGCGCTGCACTTGATCGCCGTGCCACGTAGGCTCTGTGTCGAAACCCCCTTGCCAAACACCAACCCAGCCAAGGGTATTTCCCCATGAGGTGTTCCAGTAGATTCAGCCTGCTGGGGGCGGGAGCCCTGCATGAAGCCTTTGGAGCACTTCCAAGTGGCCTATCCTTCCAGGGACAGCCTCCTGTTCGTTGACGCCCTTTGTGGGGCAACAGGGGGTGGGTACCATTCCTTTGCCAGGGCGCCAGGGGCCCTTCCAGCCCACTCCCATTGGAATGCATGGCACTACCAAATGGCTGCACTCCGAGCACGGCCATCTGGTAATTGGCCATAGGAATGAATGTAAGGATCAGATGGCTGGCCTATTCTGGAGGTGTGGATGGGCGCCAATTTGAAATATTTCTTCATTTGGGTCTATAAGAAGGCTGGATACTTTTGCCCAGACCTCGCCCTCTGTCACCCAGGGTACACAGATTACAAGAAAGCTTAGCCACAGTCAACCGGATTACTGTAGACTGTATGTGTCCTGTCTTCGCACCACTTGGTTCTCGCTACCCCTCCCGGGCTCTGTGGCGAAACTACTGCACCCCCCCGCAAGGCAGCCAAGGGCTATCTCCCTGGTGATGTCCCAGCAGAGCTTGGCATGCTGGTGGTGCCCTACCGGCCCACAGCGTGAACAAAAAAGTCTTAGGTGCTCTTCTGAGAGGCCAGCTTTTATTTCCTGGGCAGTAGGACGCCTGGCCGACAAGAAAATCTCGGCTGACTTGCAGGCGGATGCAGGCCAGCATGTCTGGGTGCCTCCATGAACTACTCGGGATCAATTTGGCACGCTTAGTCTGTCTATGTTTGGACTGCTTGGCCAGCCGTGACGGTTGTTTCAAGCAATTAGCTTCTACCCGCCTTGGGATCATGTTAGCTCGAGGGGCCCCTTACGTGGGTGGCTCTCTGCTCCGAGAAGAGTGAAGGCCGAGCAGTCTGGCAGCTCCCTTGTGTTTAGATCAGAGTGGACGGGGTCAGGTGTTGCTAGCCCCAGCTGCCACATGGCGGAGCAGAGCCTGCAAGCTGTGCTCTTGCCCCTTCACCACAAGCACATTTCTCCAGCATTTCGGAACAACCATTTTGTGGGGTGCCGACCCCGTCACCACACCAGTAGTGGAGCGTTGGAAAACCCCTCCCGGTTTAAGTTGTGCCTGGGCCCAGCCTCTACCCTTCGACTTCCCCACCGTGGCAGAGCAGTCTCGGTGGCCAGTGCCCATGTGCTTGACCTGTCCATCCACCCCCACCCCCAATGTTGAGGGACGCTCAAATGCTTGGGTCACGCAGACCACCAAGGGAGTGAAGAGTGCCTGTCTCCCCCCGTTGCCACCCTCCAGGAGGTGTGGCTACCTGGTTGATCCTGCTAGTAGAATATGCTTAGCTCAAAGATCAAGCCAGACAAATGTAAGTACTGTATATTGTATAAATAGTTATTTATAATGCGCTAATACCAAAGAGGTTTCCAAGCGTGGACCCGGTATACGAACCTATGTTGCTCTGCGTCGACTTGCTTTCAAGACAAGCGCATTGCCACTGAGCTATACTACCTGTGCCGTGAACACGGCTGGTACAGTGAAACTGCAAATGGCTCATTAAAACAGGTATGGTTTCTTTGATCACTCCATCTGTTACTTGGATAACTATAGTAATTCTAGAGCTAATGCATGCCGATGAGTGTTGACCTCCCAGGATGCACGCATTTATCAGGCCATTTATCAGACCAAGACCAATCCGGGCTTGCCCGGCCGCTTGGCGACATCAGATAACCTTGGGCCGATCACACATCACTTACAGCAACAATACATTCGGATGTCTGTCCTATATAGGGGAGGCATGGTATCACAAGCAGAGACTGACACAATGGGTGCAATTTGTAAAACCTTTATTTAAATGGTTGGGATTGGAAAAACTCCCATTCTGCCCTATAACTAAGATAAAAGTAGTCTCAACCATCAAATAATAAATAACACAGTCCTAGCGGAGTCAGTCAAATCAAAATGGCCTTTGCTAACAAAAACCTAATGCCTGTCCTATCTCGTGTACAAAAAGGGTGAAAAGGAAAAATGTCTACAAAAGGAAAAATCAGTGTTCACATGATAATGTAGTTGAACCAGCCCTCCTCCCCACGCTATGCCTCACGAAGTAAGGCAATCCTTGTAGGCAGTATGAGACACTCTGGCTCGGTTTTCAACACAATATATATAGTTAAAAAAGCTGTGGATCGAGGCCCGTCTGGCCTTCCACACTCGAGACCCTTTCTTCCAAAATAATATCTTATCCAAAACTTTCTCAAAAGATCTCCCTCTGTCAGGCTCAGATCTCCTATGATAAAGTTCAACACAAGTTGCAAGGGGGGCTCCCTTCCCCACGCTGATTTCACTTCGGGTCTCCCTCTGTCATGCTCCAACCCCTTTCGGATACTGAAGACTTTCAAATGTGCGGGTCTTATTTGTCAGAACACTTTGACTCAAAATTCGCTGTGTTACTTTCACTCTTCCCGTCTCTAGGAATTAATCTTCTTCCTTTTACGTTTACTGTTCATTCGGTTTCTCGCTTTAAACAAAGTACCTTTCACAGAGACTTTCGAGTGGGTTAATTCCTTTCACCGGACCACTCCATTACTTAGTATCTCTGATTTCCCAGCTGTTCTTTACATTAAATTTCATTCACAGGTCTGCCTTTCTTCACGTCTCCTCCATACGCGTGCAGCCTTCACTTGTGATATGATTTTGCTACTTCATTCACTTTAACACACACCAGGCTCTCAGGTTGCTTGCCAACTTACTGGGTCTGTGTGTTTCTTTCTTGTTTGATGTTTTCTGATTTTTGAGTCAAGGTTAGTACCACAGGCTTGACCTCACCTCCCCAACTCTGCCTTTCACCCGGGAGGGTTGGTGGCGTCCTTGAAACACAATGCAATCTTCACTTGTGGGATCTGGCCTTCTCCACACGTCTTTTGTGGTCTGACTGAAGCGGTGTGCCTTCGTCCCGGAAGTTCTGCTCGTTGTGTATCTCAAAGTGTGTCTTTGGTTTCTGCCTTTTATTCGTGCGAGGAGCAATGTTCCCTCTAAACTGTGTGTATGTGCGCTTTCCCAGCTTCCTTTTGGGTGCCGCTCAGAAGAATTTTAGCAGCGCACACAGACAATTCCCACCTATTGAAAATGATTTATTAAGGTACAAGCCCCAGCAGGAACCTAATATTTGCTTTCTCTCAAAATAAAGCTAAATTATATTAACTAGTCTTGATATTTTGTTTTAGCCTATTTACATGTTCCTACTATGCAAACTTGACATCAAAAACCAAAAAAAAAATAGAAATAGAATACACCCACAAGAGGTTAAAACCTAATATGAAAAAGTGGCTCCTTGAACAGAAGACATAACTAAGATATGCCTGCACACATTAACAAAAGTATCTTCTCTCCCCACCAATGACTCCTATACTTGATTCTACCACACTTATCACTTATGACTCGAACTTTCACCCCAGGCCACATTATGGGCAACAGATATTCAGATAACTATAATGGTTTTCACACAATCTGATAGCTTTCAGGGTTCCATGGGGTATAGACCATAACATATTATATGGCAACTCGTAACTATACAACAACTGTTTCACTGAGCACTTGTATAATCCTTCTGTGACAAATCTGTAGATGCCACTTCTTCCTTAGGGGGAGACCTTTCCCATGGGGCAGGGTAGTGCGTCCACAGCGCAATAGTCCCCCTGCGAATGGTGCACTGAGGGAGGATCACATAGGCAAGGAAGCACTCTGTGGGATTAGGGACAACCACTATCACAGAATGTGGTTTAACCCTGCTTCATTACACTCAACCACCTCTCCAACCCTAAATTTCCCTTTCCCTTCTCTAGATAGAGCCAGTGTCTTTTGTTGTCAAGTTAGTCAATCTAACATACATGACAAGACTGAGAGACCAGAAAGTATAAAGTATCATGCATATAGTTTTGGAACTAGTACTGTGACGAAGATAACTGGGAGTCCAAGGATCAATCCAGGGAAGCAGAGTGAACGGTTTAGCTTCTCAAAGCAAGCGATTGGCCCACAGCTGTAAAATCCCACAGAGAAGTTTGAAAGCAGGTCAGCTGGGACGTAGAGAGAAGAGAACGATCCTCTGAGGAGGAACAGCAGGAGCCGCTCACAGGACCAGCTGACATGAGCCCCAAGGGAAGCTGAGACCAAGGGAGAATTGAAAAGTAGTCCACAGCAAGAGGACTACTCTGGTTGCCACTGAGTGAATCCTCTGAGTGCCCCAGGCCCCAGCGAAGTGCAAGAGAAGGAGAGCGCATTTGGGGGGGAAGGTTCAGAAGACTGCAAAGCTGCTACAGACCCTGCCGGAACCCTGAGTGCTACCGGAGCCTAAAGAAGGGACACAGCTGCCCAGGGACCACAGATACCTATGAGAATAAAGCAAACAGGTATCTGGGTTGCCCAGGAGGTGCTGGAGGTTCGGAGAAGACATGTAAAGAACCCAGAAGCTGGGAGAGGAGCATCTGGGACCTTAAAGCAAAGCAGGGAGATTTGTATATTTGGCAAGAGATTGAACCCAGCAGATACAATGTTACAGGGTGAGTCTGGGACCCCCCACTCAAGTTACAGGGTGAGTCTGGGACCCGCACCCAAATAAGAGATCAAAAATAAGTGGGTCTGGGACCCTGAGGATAAAAGCAATAAAGAAGGAAGAGGTATATCCTTGGCAAGGAAGTAAACAAAGCAGACACTACTCTGCAGTGTAAGTCTGGGACCCACACCCACATGAGAAACCAAACTTTAAGTAGAAAGAGGGTCTGGGACCCTCAGAGTGAAAGAAGGACAGTCCAGGAGAGAATACTGGCTTGACAGGGGAGTGAACCAAGCCATTGCAAGTCTGGGACTCGCACCCACATGAGCGTTTGAGACCAAAAGGGTAAAGAACCGCGGAACTGGCAGAAGGAATCCTACGCTTGGTAGTAAACTGTGCTAAGTTAGTAAGATAAAGAAGCACAAACACAAGACACATTACCTTGTGAGTTGCCCAGTGACATTTTATCTATGAGAAAAGTGGCTCAGGAGCCTTAAAGGAATGCGCATAAGTTAAGAGCAAGTCTAGGGGAAAGGAGCACATCCCTGGCGTTGGAACTTTGTGTTTTGCAACATTGATTTTGCATCCTTTTATTACCAGAGAGACTGGGAACTTTTATGTTGGTTGAAGACACAAAGAACACTTTTTACTTTGAGAATAGGTAATCCTTGCACAGTTGCTTTAGATTATTAGTGTTAGGAACAGAGGTAGGTTTTGAGACATGACAGTGAAAGACTTTCGTTTCGGACTTCCTGACAATTTCACTAGTTTTCTTTGAGGTAGGGAAAACCCTCTTAGCACCCCTTCTTAATTAAACAATGTTTATACCCAAAAACATGCCACCACTGTGCCCGAGCCTTACTTCTGCACCCTTAAATTACCCAATAATCTAAAGGTCCAGTATGTTGCAAACAATCTTGTATGCACTTCATAATAATTATGCACATGCAGATTCATAACATTTTCTGTTTTTTAATCAATTTTTTATTCCATTTAGGTTACAACAAGAGCGACAGAGCATTCAGGACAGTGAGCAAACCTGCTCAAGGCGCATGGCAAACAATCTCTAAACAATACTAACCAAGCCAAACTAACTCTTAACCCCCCCAAACACCTCCCCCACCCACACCCTAACCCCAACCATTTTTTACCAATAGAAGCAAGATGATTCATGACATTTTCTTAAACTGCACATATCATCATGGTGAGGTTTTACATTGTTTTGCTTGCAAAGTATGTTAGGTATGCAAATATCCCAGTTAGTGTTTTACTGCTACAATCCCTCACTTTTTACAGAGCCCTGTCAATTAGTATTTGAGGCTAGCAAGCACAGGAGCCGGACAGGAGTACAGGTGGAAGGGCACAGGAGAACACTCCTTTGGGATGAAGAACACAATTGGCAACTTTCAAATGCCAGTACAGTGAAGGAAATGTGTTTGTTTAGGATAGAAAACTCTAGTAACAGTCTAAGAAACTGTGCCTTCTTTTTCTTTCTATGCGTAGCTGCTGAGGGCCTTTCAATATGAGTTTGCGTTTATTGCGAAGAGAATCCCCTCACATTTTGTTAAACAGATAACACTGAATTTCAGAAGAGGGGGCACCTAGTTAAAGAAGAAGGGACTCAATCGTTTATACCTATGAGAACTGCTGCTATTGACTTAAAAGGCAAATCTGTGTAATTTCCTTTAATGGGACTTCAGAAGAAACCTCAGCAAGGCTCTTGTTGAATTTTGTCTAGGCTGTCCTAAGAAAGGGAGTAGTATAAGTGTAAGCTGTATTACGTGCTGTCTCTTTTCACTTCCTATGCCATGTGGGTACACTGCACGTCACTATAGGGATAGTTTTACAGACATGCATCGTCGACGTCCCCTTTTCCATTACGAAAAACAAATACGCACAGCATGTGATTCTAAGCAGATTAACAAACACCAGAAACGATTTTACTCCCTACTTGAAATCAAAAGACTTTTCAGGGAGTAAGAAAGAAATTAGCTTTGACAGTAGAGCTATTTCATCCTTGTTAAAATGTTCCTTTCCCTTAAAATTCCTTTTGAGATCAGGCAGTAATATTATTAGATATCCTACCAATGCCACGGCTATGCTGATCACGGATTCGAAAAATATTAGTGGATCTTTGTTGGTATAAGTAGGGGGTAGCCTCCTATATATGTTCATGATTTCCTGTTTTTATTGGGCACATTTTCGGTTTCCTATTTTTATTGGGCACTTTTTCATATTTTTGGGGAGTAAAAATGGATGGTGCATATGCCTCTTGGCTGTAAGGCTTGTTTTGGTTAAATGCTGCCACTACTCACAGGACGTAATGTGGATTGTAAGCAGAGGCCCAGGAATTCTGATCATCATATTCTGTGGTGTAGTTATTCTGATACAATGATCGTCCATGCACAAATTATGAGAGGCATGTTCTCCTTTCCCTTGAAGGAATTGATTAAAGTGGCACTTGAACTCCTATTGGCATGTTTCTGACACATTCCTTTTAGTTTAAACGTATAAAACGTGCCCACAAACTGTGGAACCCTCGCGTCGCATGCACATCTATAATAACTGGGTACCAGTGTCAAATTCCGGTAAACCCTCCAGATACTCCTCCTCACCTGTGTCTTCGATTGTGCTGTTGTGGGTCTCTGACTCCTTCTTTCGACGAGTCTTCTGTACTTCCTTGGCTTCCTTTCCTTCTTTTGATGAAGATAAGGGCGAGCTCCCTCGGAGGCCACCTTGACCTGAAACGTGAACCAGGAACAGGGGGACACCGAGGAGCAAGCCCCAAATTATTAGGGAAAAAGCCTCCTTGGCGTAAAAAACCCTGAGATTGATGAGTCCTGAGTGCTTCTTTATCGTGTCTTGGAAAGATGGAACAGCCAATTTTCTAGTCCAGAACAATGCCTCTTGTACTTGCTTAAATACTCAACAACAGGAAAGAGCCTTGATGCCAAAGAAAGTTCTTTAAGTTGATACATATGGTAGAAAGTATGATGGAGGAAGACAACTTCGGTGAAGATTGGCTGGGCAGATAGAAGGAAGAACGTCCTGTGTCCGGAAGGCGTGACAGCCAGACTGAGGAAAGGAGGAGATCTACTGGGCAGAGATAGAAGAGCCTAATACACAAAAAGGCTAAATAGGAAGAACAGGGAAAGCGAGAGGATCCGCGAGGACAGGGCGGAGAAAGAAGAAGACCATCGGATGGAACTGTAAGGGAATGGTAGACGGCAGAACAGGTCAGGGTCACCAGAAAAAAAATAACAGGAAGACAGGTAAGAGAATGTAAACATAGAGGTTTAAGGAAAGTAGAAACTATGAGATAGCTAGAAGGCAGCGGTACCGCAAGAAACACGGCGGTAGATGAGAAAGAAACACGTAGAGAGAAAGAAGAGGCGGAGTCAGAGGGATAGATAAATACAAACAGTAGAATTAGAGAGAGAGTCACCGAAATCAAACTATGAGTGAATAAAAAGAGGAAATAGCTAGTGGAAATCACTTACCTGACACCGGAGGAAAGAAAGACAGTGTATGGGAGGAATCCTAAAGGAAAAAACAAGCACGAAGAAAAAGTAAACAAAGCAAGGAACCGGTAGAGACCGGCAGAGGCGTGCGTGCTAAGCAAACGGGGAATAACAAAACTGCTGGGGACAGAGTCTCGGAGCGTCTACCAGGAAAAGGATACAACGCACTGAGTAGGAGACTCCACCCAGGGATATAGTGGCGGCGGCCATGTTGGAAAAAACACTAGACCGTCAAAAAAGGACACCAGCCACCATATTACGAGTACTTCCATTTATGCCATACTTTCCAAGGGCACAGAATGATAACCAGTCGATATTTAAGTTTATAAATGAAGACATTGAATAAGTGATTCCCTGAGGCAGGGAACCCTAAATAATTATGTCAACCGTTAATGAAAGTATATCTTGAGGATATATTTCACAAAGATTTGGACAAAAAAAAATCACATTCACTCTATTCTTGTAACCAAATGGACAATGGGTCAGTGTATTTTAATTATTTCAAAAATATATTCACGTGCTCAAACATATATTCAAACTGTACACAAATAAGTCAATGAACATAGTTCTATTTTTTATCAGCTCAACGTTTTTCGAGGGAAATCCCCTTCATCAGGAGCAATCAATCTTCCTTCCATCACCAATATTATTCCTATTGTGATGATATCTGTAAGACATATTTACATCATGTTAGAATGTTAGCTAACTTTTCAATGTATTATGGTATTCACACAGGTTTAAAGTCTGTCATGATTTTTTGTGTCATGCTCTTTTGTGCACCAGACTTTTCCTGCTGTGCACTAGACCCAACCGGACTCTACCTGACCTCGCCATTCCTTACTGATCCTCCTCCTCTCAAACTACATCTTCTGGGCTGCAACCGTCGAGCTGCTCACCTGTGCACCAGACTTTTCCTGCTGTGAACTGGACCCATCCGGACTTTACCTGACAACGCCATTCCTTACCGGTCCTCCTTCTCTAAAGCTGCTCACTTCAGTCTGCTCTGCTGAACCCTGGACTAGTCTGTTGTGCACCGGACCCCATATACGAGTTCTTCCATTCTACCCACACCTCCAAGGGCACTGCGGCACCGATTTCCACTTCATCAACTCCTACACTCAGTCCATACATATCGGACTGATCCGCTGTGCCGCGCCTATGCTCCTACTCCTGTGGAGTCCTTCAGCCACCCCACTCTCTCCCCAGCCCTCCTAGTCCACTCTGTCCAGTCATAATCTCGTTCCCACACTCCAGCAAACTTACCGCAAGTACTACCTCACCCCTCCTCCTGCCCAAAATCCCTCCCTGCCAACCAGCTTCTTCCACCCCACCTTCACTACAAGGGTAATGAAGCACTGGATTCTATTCTGTAGTGCCTCTGCTCCTACCCCGGTGGAGTCCCCCAGCCACCCCCACCCTCTCCTCACCCCCCAGTCCTCTTTGTCCAGTCATAATCTCTTTCCCACCCTCCAGTAAACTTTCTATTAGTACTACCTCACCCCTTTCTCCTGCTCCACCTATCCCCCCTTCTAACTCCCACCACGTTCACACCGTCCACTCACCATCTCTTTGCCACACTTCAACGAATATACTGATAGGACCACCTCACTTATTTCTCCTACCCAAGGTCCCTCCCTGCCAACCCTGCACATCACCAGGCATGCATAACTTCTTCCACCACTTCCCTCATCTCTTCCACTCCTCATCCTCTTCCCTGCCCCTTCTCAAAACCACACCCTACTCCCTTTCCCCTCCTTAAAACCATCTGCTTCATCATGATGACCATTTTCACACTTAACCTTTCCTCCCCCCACTCCCGAGTGTCACATCGCCCATCTACCCCAAACCTTCGCTGCAACCTCATCTATCCCTCAACCATTGAAACCTTCAGAGTAATCGACATCGCCTTATGGAATGCAGCAAGACTGCCGCTGTTCTGGACCTGTTTCTACAGTGTAACCTCCATTTCCTGTGCATCACTGAAATCTAGATCCCTCCGACTTCAACTCAACTGTGCCTGCTTCTCTCACTTCCTCCTCCCCTTCCTTTACTTACGTCCCCCACCCTTCTGGCGTCGTGCCAACATCATTCTTTTCTTTCACCCTAGGTGCCTATCATCCCAAAGTCCCACACCTCTCCCTGTCTTCCCCTCGAGTATTTGTACAAAATCTTCTCCTCCCTCCACGCCATATCCTTTCTCATCATTTACCATCCCCCTGGTCCCCTCTCATCCTTCTATGATGACCTTGACCACCTCCTTTTCCTCATCACCCCCAGCCCCACTCCCCTAATTGTACTTGGCGACTTTAACCTCCATCTCTCTACCACCCACCACCCTCCCCCCTCTATTCTATTCTCGATTCCTACTTTCTTACCCACCTCCCTACGTCCCCAACTCACTCTTCTGGCTCCACTCTTGACTGCATCTTCGTCTCTTCTTTCTCTCCTCCTCTGTCTCTAACCTTCCTAACTATCTATCCGACCACGCTCTACTTCCCTTCTTCCTCACTCCCCCTGTCTCTCCTACGACACCCCCCTTCCTCCATCTCTTTCTCCCGTTGTGGCCTCCATAACTTTAACCCCTCTCAATTCTACGACACCTGTGCCTCCTCCCTCCCTCCACTCTCCCACTTCTCTTCTATCTCTGCTAATGATGCTCTATCTACTCTATCCTCTTCCCTCTCCTCCAGTCTTGATCAACTACACCCTCTCACACCCTTCCGCCCCTCCGTAAACCCGCCCAACCCTGGCTTTCCTCACACCTCCTATCCATGTGCCGCCAGCTTTAGCGCCTTGAAAGAATCTGGCTTAAACACTGTTCACAAACCAACCTATCCTCCTACTTCACATATCACTCCCTCTACGACGCCTGCATCAGCTCAGCCAAACGATCCTACTTCTCTAACATCCTCCATTCTCAATCCTCCCACCCCCACCGAATATTCCAAACCTTAACTCGCCTTCTCTCCCCTCCCACTCCTGATCACTCCGTTGACTCTCCTCTCTCACCCTCTGACTTTGCTGATTTGTTTCCCTCTAAAATTCTCACCCTATGCTAGAACATTCTAAATTCTCCCTCTTTCTCTCCTCCTTCCTCATCTCCCGTGACCCCACCCTCCTACATGTCTAAATTCACTGCTGTCTCTCACGCCGATGTTTCCCTCCTCCTGTCTAAAACCCACCCTAATGCTGCCCCCTCTGACCCTCTCCCCACCCCCGCTAATTCCCAAAATGTACCCACTCCTCATACCTTATGTCACCTCCTTCTTCGACATCTGTCTCACTACCGCTACCTTCCCTTCAGCCTTCAAACACGCTACAATCATCCCTATCCTGAAAAAACCCTCCTCTAACCCCCTCTTGGCTTCCAACCTTCGCCCCATCTCCCTCTTTCCCTTCCTCTCTAAACTCCTGGAACGTCTCGTCTACTCCCAGCTCTCATTATTTGTCTCCAATCTCTCTCTCCTCCCCCTCACTCAATCTGGGTTCCGTCCCAAACACTCCACTGAAACTGCTTTTACCTCCGTTCTTAACTCCCTCCTCACTACTCCAAACATTCTTCCATTCTCATTCTCCTTGACCTTTCTGCCGCCTTTGACACTGTTGATCACCCCTTACTCCTAGACACCCTTTCACCCTTTCCTCCTTTGGTCTCAAAGGCTCTGTCCTCAACTGGTTCTCCTCCTACCTAGCCAACCGCTCCGTTGCCGTCTCCTGAGATGGCCACACCTCCCGTACCCACTCCCTTGACTTTGGCGTCCCTCAAGGTTCTGTACTTGGCCCTTTTCTCTACTTGCTTTATACCTCCCTCCTATCTCCCATCATCTCCTCCTTCGGTATCTCCTACCACTTCTACACCGACGACACCAAACTCTTCGTCTCCTTCTCGTCCTTTACCCCCGACATCCACCTTCAACTCTCTTCCTGTCTCACTGCTATTAAATCTTGGATGTCCTCCCACTTTCTTACCCTAAACAATGACAAAACAGACGTTTTATTCCTCCCTGCCAACACGTTTCCTCCCATCTCCCCGCTCCCTCCATACATTTTCTTCCTGCACATCTCCCCATCTCTACCTCTACCCGAAATCTTGGCCTCCACTTTGACTCTAACCGCTCCTTTACCCACCATATCTCTCTCACCTCCTGTGCTTGTCGCTTCCATCTCTATAACGTTCGCAAAAATTGATCTTCCCTTACCTTTCAGGCCACCAGACTCCTAATCTTCTCCTTCATCTTTTCTTGCCTCTTCTATTGCTCTGCTCTCCTCTTTGGCCTTCCCGCCTCACATCTAGCCCCCTTCAATCCCTCTACCATTCAGCTATCCATACTCTCTGTTCTCTCTCTACCTACGACTATCTCCGCTTCACTCTCCTCCCTTGGCCTTTCACTCCCAACTCAAATTCAACTTGCTCTGTCTATTCTTCAAATCTCTTCATGATCTTGGCCCTCCCCATCTTTCCTCCCCCCTCCCATTCTACTCCCCCTCTCACTCCCTTCGTTCTGCTGCCCACTTCCTACTCGCTCTCCCACCTGCACCATGCGCCCCTTCCTGTTTCTGCTCCTTCCAGCTCCTTGCCCCTCCCCACTGGAACTCTCTTACTCTCCCTATCCGCTCCATCTCCTCATACCCATCTTTCCACCCCTCCTTAAAATCCCACTTACTCCAACATCCCTCCTGACTGTTCCACTCTACTTCCCATCTACTCTATCCTACCCAGGTTTGACTCCATGTATCTCAGCAAATTGTACTGTATATTGTTTTTGGTTCCTTGGTTCATAACATGTTTTACATTGCTTCTTATGTATTCTTGTTGTTTCATGTAAAGGGCTTTGGATTAAAGCGCTATATAAAATGTAATAAATACTACAATTATTTGTATAGTGCTTATTTACCTGGTGAGGATCCACAGCTGTGAGTGTATTGTAGATTGTTTTGCATACCACTCATGCAAAACCCTTTAGAGGATAACTGGTACCCTGTCAAACGTAAGTATGACCGTTTTCAGAATATGCCATAAATGCCACAAAGGCATGGATAAATCATAACGGTCGTGGGACTCAAATCCGAAGAATCCTACCGTATTCAAATTAATGCAGGTTTTCTACGATTGTAATCAGAGAGGAGCGTATGCTAATCTTAATCCTCGAGCACCAACGTGGCTCTGAAATGTAAATACAAAAATATGGGCAGCTCAGATAGTGTAAGTAACCCGAGCGCTCAACCAATCACCCTCATCATCCTTATCCTCAGTACGCGTTCACGCGCATACTGCGGTTGCTCAAAAATGACCTTATGTCAGCACGGTATGGCTGTTCTCACATTTCCGTCTGCAGCCCTCTGTAACCGTCATGCGCAACACTGCGAGATGGTAGGATAGTTATACGCGGTCTTGCAGACGGGAACGCTTTCATTAACTCTCAAACATAAACAAAGCATGTTGCGTGCAATTGCTTGTAAGTATTACGAACGAGTCATCCCGAGTGTGGGCGCTCAAGGATATCATAGGTAAACAAAGTAAGTGATGCGCAGATGTCTTAAATCTAAGTACCCCAAACCTCAATGTCTCAATAACAGGTTTGGAGCGTGCTGTGGACATTCTGAGTAACCTGAGCATTATTAAATAGCATTGTATTGTTAATTCCTATGTGTAACATTGGTCAAATTTATGTCTGTAGTGTCTCTGCTTGCATGCTGATCATTAGCATTCCAACATACGCTGTGATGGTCCATAGATTAACGCACCCGCCACTAGTCAGTACTTATTCAACGCTACAATCTGTTGTGGGGGTATGAGAAACCTGAGGGTATTCTCCCAGTAAGACCCCGGGAATCCCTTATTCAGGTGGCGAGGACACGGCCACTGCTGTTGGATCCAGTTCCTGGGGGTGGGGAAGTGGGGGAGGATCACCTGGGTAGGGGAGCCTGGAGCTATACTCGGGGGAATACCCCAGGTGAGAAGCGGTATGGCACATGCCAGGGAGAAGGCGAACTCCCTAAGATCTTTATAGGCTACCACACATCTGTCCCGCTTTCTTCCAATCAATCCCACCTGTCTGGATCCAATGATCCCTCTGCACCAAACCAACAACCAGTTATCTCCAAAAACGATTGCTACCAGAATCCCGGTTTTCCTGCGTCCTGCACGAACATTCCCAGACATTCTTCTCTACGTCTCCATGATTCTTACCTGAATTATCCCAGTCATCATTCCTCCCGTTCACCTGGCTTACTTCACAGCCCCAGCTATTAACGTTTGCCCCACAAACCCTACCAATCCCATCCCTCTGATTGTCATTTTCCGAACACCCAATCTACTATGACAGAACACTACCATTCCCACAATCCCCTCTGTTCTGTTCACAATCCCAGTCATTTTCATCCATTTCACAAACTCTACCCATCTTGTCTTTTCAGTCTACCAACCGACCCCCTTCTTATAATACCTTTTCCCCACCTTAACCCGTAAAATATTTCGACAATGTACTTGTAATAAGACTGTTTACCTGACATGCCCCGACCCAAGGGTCAGGCAGAGTGAGACAATTGATCAGAACCAACACACACCTGTCGGCCCTTTCCTTTCCAAACAGAGATAAAAGGTGGAGCAAGAGAGCACCCTACGAGCACGGCAGACAGCACGACGAGACGGCTACCCAGGCGCAGCAGATCAAGAGAAGGGAAAAGGCGGCGAGAAGCGAGAGGGTGGCGAGGAGAGAAGTGACCTTGCCCTTTTCGTCCCAGACACTCAGAACCTTTGTGGAAGAGAGCCTAAAACCGTAGACAATAGCCCAAATGTCTTGCCGCAGATGTCAACGGTACACAGAGCGTGTCGACGCTGATAAGCGGGAACAAGTAAAAATCCAGCTACCGTGGTACCAGCCTTGACTCCAGTTATGGAAAAAGCCAAGCGGTTCATCACAGCCAGTGAGTTGAGGGGAGAACCGATAAGAGCCGGGCTGTGGTGAATGATAGTCGCAAAGTGAAGAGGTGATCTGAGTTCATGGAATTGTCAAAGTGTTGAGGGGAGACCAGCTGAAGAGGGAACCGACACCACTTGGGTGTCACTCCAATGGACTATGGTCGATCGCTGTTAAGTGAGTGAAACTAAAGAACACAGAATCCGTAGAAGAGCCGCAAGAAGAGGTCAAAGTGGTCATACTGGAGGTCTAGCAAAATCCTCGTACAATCGAAAGACTTTGATCTACAAACACGAGAAAGTAAGGGAAGTGAATCCAGCATGGTGAAAGTAAAAGGGAAGTAAATGTGAAATTGGCGAGAGTGAACCCAGAAGAGGAGTGCTAATGAGAAAGGGGCAAAGTCTAAAAGTCCTGAGTAACAGAGTGTTGACAAGGGAAACGTGGCCAAGGGATGTCCACTGGGACTGTTTAAAAAGACATAGCAATTTGAGAGAGGTCTGCGCTCAGAAGAGGAGGAGCCAGGGGTAAGCCATTATCGTCCTGATCAGGTGAACCAGATGAAGAGAGGTTCACAGCAAACTAATTGAAAGAGATTAAGAAGCCAACGGGAGTGTATCCCGCTAAGGAGGAGAGAGGAGACGTACACTGTCCCCTTGGTTGTTTGGAATCCAAGCCCAACTGAGGGAGAAACCAAGAGACACCATAAGACAGAGGAAGTACACTGTCGCTCTGGTCATAGAGGGTCCAAGCTTGGCAGAGGGAGATCCAGGGGTGGAAGGCTAACACCCTGAAAATAAGTGAAGCAGAACTTTTATGTTTATTACTTTTCTCAGTACACCTATCAGGCCCTCTTGGTCAGGAACACACTGGCCCAAAGGTCTTGATATTGATAGGAACTGTTTAAAAGGGTCAGCGCCCAGAAGAGGGGGGACCCCGGGGTGGAGTTGTCACCCAACATGAATTGTGAAGGAGAACTTTATGTTTGTTTGTTTGTGAATGCATCAGGCCCGCAAAGGTAAGAGACTTTCAAGAGGATCAAGACTTGGCCATCGACAGCCCCGATTGCTGCCATTGGAACTGTTAACTCGTGCTGGGAAAGCTCGAGTGTGTACTGTGCTCCAAGCTCCCATCTTACCCCCTGCACAAAACGTGGGGAAGAGAATCCCAGGCTAACACATCCTGACATATTATTTACGAACACTTCTTTCTTTTCTTGAAAACTATCCCACACCCTTTGTGTATTAGTTGTGAGGTTTGACAATAGGTTTCTTAGTACAGGCCTTTATTATTTGACACAACGCCACAAGGACTGCCTTATTTTTCATTTGCTGGTTGACGCTTGCTCCCATCTTAGATTTCGGTTTAGATTAGGCATTTTTCCAACCTGCATACAGTTTAAATAAACATCCTTGAACTGTGATCATTTGTGTCTGTCTTTACTGTTGTCACCATGAGTTCCTCACAGATTGGAGTAAGAAAAGCTATCTTTGTTGCATGTAAAGAAATCTCTGTAGCAAAATAGGGAGACCGATATGTAATTCAAAGTACAGGAGGTAATGTCAAACTCCAGTCATAGTATGTTTAACCCTCTCCACCTAAATAAGGGCATGACAGATCACGCTCACAATCTGTTAGTTTGTACTGTGGAGGTGACATCAAACAGTTATGTTAACAGATTCCAGGTGGGAAACCTCCTCTATTCTGCTAATCACAATGTGACATTCATAGAAAAAACTCAACATTCAAATAATTACAGATAGGCTACCAAATGGAAATGCTCATTCATTCCGTTTGGGGTAAGGCTGTCTTATTTCTCTATCCAGTAGAGCTCCCTCTGATTTAGTTTTTTGCCAATATTACCCCCTCTCTGTGGTCTACCAACCAACTCAAGTATAATACATTTCAGTTGTGATATATTATGTCTCTTGGTCATAAAGTGTAGTGCTACTGGTGACTTGTTCCTTGTGCAGATATTGCTTTTAAGAACATTCAAACGTTGTTTAGCCTTTCATGTTGTTTGGCCCACATAGTATATCCCACATGGGCAACTAAGCCCATAGATGAGTGAGCTAGAATTGCACGTAGCGAAATCCCTTAATTTAATCTTAGCGCCAGAGCACAGATGTTTAACATAGTTACCCTTCATGACATTATACAATTACCACATTGAAGACAAGGCAAAGTACCACTCTTCTTCTTCCCCAGTGGCAGTTGGGTATCTCTTGGTCTTCTTTCTGCCTGTACTAGTTGATCATGTAAGTTTCTACCTCTTTTGTAGGCCATCAGGGATGGTTGTGGAAAGAGTTTGTGCAGCATAGGGCAAACGTATTTCGCTCTCTCTTTTCTTTGTAATCAACAGATCCTCTTTCCTGAGGTTAGAACGTCTGTTCTGGGTTGTATTAATGACATCTGTTGGGTATCTTCTCTCCCTGTAAAGGTTGGTCATTTTCCCACACTCCATTCTCAGCGTGTACTCAACTGAGTTGTTGATGTCAGTGGGTTTGTAGAATATAGATGGGGTTTCTGAATTTCGGGGAATACCGAAACAATCCGGTAATTGGCCCCCAGGAAGGGAGTAGTTTCTTACCTGTAACTCCATTTCTCCAGCATTGGTATCTTTCATGGATTCACATGCTTAGAATATTCCCCGTCGTCAGACTGGGAACCCTCGGTACACATATATATAGTCATTTCCAATAGGAAAAAAACTTCTGCCCTATCCCCGTCTGCGTCCTCTACGGGGCCGCCCACGTACGCCCCGTTGGACGTGATGGTATATAAGCCCCGCCCCCGCGGGTCCCTTCAGATTTCGACCCCTCCAAGATAACGGGGGAAAACTTGCTTACATACCAATCTTCCACATTGCAGTCCGGGGAGGCCGGAGGGCGCATGTGAATCCATGAAAGATACCAATGCTGGAGAAATGGAGTTACAGGTAAGAAACTACTCCCTTCTCCAGCATTGGATCTTTCATGGATTCACATGCTTAGAATAGATTGTAAAGCAGTAACATCAAGAAGGAGGTGAGAGTGCAATGTAACTTACATTCGTAGAGACACCCCCAAACACTACCGTTTACACCATGTATGTAAGCAACAACTTATTATACTGATACGAAACGGATTTCCGCCATACAATGCTATGTCATATGACTCAGTATGCACCCCTTGCGCATATATCTACCCGACCACTTATGTTTAGGTCAATAAACTATGTACATTCATGTATACACTCTGAAAAAACAGCTGAGGCCAAATAATAGGCAGCATTATTCTTGAAACTTTGGCTTACCTCATTGAAAAAGGTGGCGAAGCACTGCCCTTCCCATTTGTACCTCATCCGCGTGCTGCTTTTCCAGGCAGTAGTGGCGCGTAAACGTGTGCGGAACAGACCATGCCGCCGCCTGGCAGATGTCCGTCAGCGGAATTCCTGCCCATAGAGCCACGGAGGAAGATGTCGATCTCGTGGAATGGGCTCTGGGACGATGTAGTAGAGGTCTCCCGGCCTTGGAATGACACAGGGTAATCGCCGAGGAGACCCAGCGAGCCAGACCTTGTTTGGAGATAGCCTTACCCCTAGCCGAGGGGCCATAGGCGACGAATAGCTGTCTGGTGGCTCTGATATCTTGCGTTTTTTGCAGGTAAAATTTTAGCGCCCTTTTGACGTCCAGAGTGTGAAGAGCCTTCTCCGCCGTCGACGAAGGAGATGCAAAGAAAGTAGGGAGTACCAGGGTCGAGTGCTTATGATAGACCGAAGGTACTTTTGGGATGAATGAAGGGTTAGTTGATAAAATAACTTTGTCCTTAAAGAACCTCAGATATGGAGGGTCTATGACCAGTGCCTGTAGTTCCGACATTCTTCTAGCCGAAGTGATGGCAACTAGGAACGCGAGTTTCCAAGATAGAAATTGTAGAGATGAAGAGGACATTGGCTCAAAGGGAGGCTTCATTAAGGCAGCTAGAACCGTGTTCAGACTCCACGACGGTGGGAACCGTTTTTCCGGAGGGAAGGTTCTAAACAGACCCTTCATGAAATGCTTCACTAGCCTGTCACTGAATAGTGGAGGGGACTGTCTTCTTCTTGTAAATCTCGAAACAGCCGCCAGGTGTACTTTGATTGACGATGATGACAGTCCGCTCTCCGCAAGATGAAGAAGATACGGGAGGATTTGCTCCGGAGTTACTTCCAAAGGTTGTATATTTTGTTGTGTTTGACACCATATACAGAACCTTTTCCATTTGCTTACATATGATTTGTTAGTGGACGGGGCCCTGGCCGCCTGCAGAATCCTTCGGCAATCAGTCGAGACTTTTAGGTTCCCGAACTCCGAGAAGTCAGGAGCCATGCAGTTAAGTTCAGGCTGTCCGGATTGTGGTGCCACACGGTCCCCTCGTCCCTGGACAGGAGGTTCGGCACTTTCCTGAATGGTATCGGCTGATCCAGCGACAGATGAAGGAGGTCTGAGAACCATGGTTGCCTCGGCCAGCGCGGGGCCACTAGGATGACCCGGCAATTGTACCTGTGGATCCCCTGGATCGTCCTCCGTATGAGGGGAAATGGAGGGAAGGCGTAGAGGAACTTGCCTGTCCACGGAAACGAGAACGCTTCCCCCAGGGAGCCTGTTTTGGGCCATCTGCTCGCGAACTGAACACATTTTCGGTTTCTTTCCGTGGCGAAGAGATCGATCGACGGGGTCCCCCATCTTTCGAAGATTTCCCCGAGTTGAGTGGAGTCCAGCTCCCACTCGTGTATTTGTGACATAGTCCTGCTCAGGGAATCCGCCTGTACGTTCTTCGCTCCCGGTAGGTGGTATGCCACTAGGGAGATGTGGTGTTTTAAAGCCCAATGCCAGATCTTTTGAGCTTCCTTCGAGAGGGTCCTGGATCTGGTGCCACCCTGTTTTATCAGGTAGAACATAGCTGTCGTATTGTCCGTGAGCACTCTTACTTTTGACCCCTTGATGTGTGGGAGGAAAGATTTCAGGGCCCATCTCACCGCCCTTAGCTCCAGGACGTTGATATGTAGGCGAGATTCGGTCGACGACCACCTGCCTTGGGTTTGGTGACGTGACATGTGTGCTCCCCAGCCCGACAGAGAGGCGTCTGTAATGATGGTGTTCTGAAATTCCGGCTCCTGCAGGGGGACCCCTCTGTCCAGGTTGCGCGCCACTTTCCACCATTGGAGGGCTTTGATAACTCGTTCGTCGTCGACTATTATCTTGTCCGACCAGCGGCCTGTGGCCTGCTTCCATCTGTCTGATAGGAACTCCTGTAGAGGTCTCATGAACAACCGGCAGTTCGCGACTAGGTGGATGCACGATGCCATGGAGCCGAGGAGAGCCGCATATTTTCTTACTGACAACCTGCTCTGTAAACGAAGTTGGTTTGTCAGGTGTTTGATCTTCAACAACCTTTCCAGGGATGGTTTCACTAGTCCCGTGTGGGTGTCGAATTGAGCACCTAGGAACTTCAAGCTCTTCGAGGGCTTTAGTGAAGACTTTTCGTAGTTCACTGCAAATCCCAGACGCTGTAGCAGTCGCAAGGTGGTCAATAGGCTGTCGTTGGTAGACGCTGGGGAGGATCCCCTCACGAGCCAGTCGTCGAGGTACGGGTAAACGTGATGCCCTTCCTTCCGCAGCCAGGCTGCTACGGGTGCTAGGCACTTTGTAAAGGTTCTTGGGGAGGACTTCAGGCCGAAAGGGAGCACAGTAAATTGGTAGTGTGTTTGGCCGACTAGGAACCTCCTGTGGTGAGTGCGCACCGGAATGTGAAAATACGCATCTTGGAGGTCCAGAGACGCCAGGAAATCGTTCTTTTGGACCGATCTGATTACTTCCTGTAGAGTAAGCATCTTGAACTTTTGACTCAGCAGGGTTTTGTTGAGGTCCCGTAGGTCGAGGATGGGGCGCCACTTCCCGTTTGGTTTCTTTACTACGAAGCAGCGTGAGTAAACCCCTAAGCCTCTCTGCGAAGCAGGGACTAACTCGATGGCGCCTTTTTTTAGCATGAGCGCAACCTCTCGACGCAAGACGCTTAGGTGTGGTTGAGACAGGCGTATCGGTGGACGTCTTGGAGGTCTGGATTTGAATCTTAGGGAATGTCCCAGTCTCACCGTGTCCAGAACCCACCGATCTGTTCCTCGACGCAACTTGACACTCTCCCTCCTAGAACGTCATTGTTGATCTTTTTGTTTTCCCGTCGACGACGAGTAAGTGGGACGTCTCTTGGAGGCCTGGAAATTTCTGCGTCGGGTCGAGGACTGTGAGGCGCGCCTATAGCCTTGGGACGGATATGAAGACCTCCCGAATGCTCTATCCCTGGATCCCGCAAATCGTGCGTTTCCCGTAGCTCCTCTAAAGGGGCGAAAGGAACGAAAGGGCTTACCGCTTTGGAGAGAGCCCAGTGAGCGCGCCGTCTCAGAGTCCTCCTTCATTCCTTTCAAGGCCTCATCCACCTTTTCGCCAAACAGGTGGTCACCTTCGAAAGGCATGTCGACGACCTTATATTGCACCTCGGGTCTAAAGTTGGTGCACTTGAGCCAGGCCTGGCGTCGTAGAACCACTCCGTTGTTAATTTGTTTGAACCCCGAATCTGCCAGGTCCACCGCTATATTGATAGCATGGTTCGAGGCTTCTTCTCCTTCACGAACCAGGGACATAGCTGATTTTCTGTGTTCTTCTGGGAGGTGGTCCATAATGGGTGCCAGTCTGTGCCACATCTCCCTGTCATACCTGGCCATGATTGCCAGGGAGTTTGCTGCTTTCACTGTTGACGCTCCCACTGACAGGATCTTCTTACCGAAAGCGTCTTGGCGTCTAGCTTCGGAATCCGGAGGGGTAGAGCATTTATGCTGGGCCTTTGCCTTTCTCGTCGCCGCCGCCGATACCACCGAGTCAGGCGTGGGTTGCGCAGAGAGGCATTTTGGCGTCGAATCTGGAACTTTAAATTTTTTTCTCTACGCGGCCCTTGACCGCAGGTTCCGAGAATGGATGCCGCATGGTTTGGACGCCCTCTTTCCATACGTGGTCCAGTATCGGTATCGAAAAACGGAACGCCTATTCTTGCCCATGTGGTCAAAGAGGAAGCAGTCCTTCTTTTCTTCTTGTTGGGTCAAACCGAACTCCTTGCAGGCCTTTTCCATCATGGAATGGAAGGCCCCTATGTCATCCGGTGGAGACGGGTGAATGGGACTTTTCGGAGGATCCACCTCCACATCCGAAACCCATGACGGGTCTCTCGACGGCGAGAGGGAGATACCAGAAGCTGACCCCTGTTCAGAGAGGGAGTCCGAGAGCTCACCTTCTTCCTGGACTGTTGGAGCAGTTGGGCCCACGACCGATCTAGTCGGGCGGTGTGAAGGTCCGGGCTCGTCGACGAGGGGAGTCGTCGGAACAGGTGGGAGCCTTTCGTCCAGGGACTTCAAGAGCGAGTGTAAGGAGGAAAGTACCTCCATGGAGAGAGTAGCCTGGGCGTTTGGAGGCTGGGTGAAAACTTGAGAGCAGGTTGCACCAGAAGGAAATCTGGGCCGTAGCCCCAGGTCTTCCGGGCTCACTATTCTGAAGCCGTCGTCTTCTTTGGAGGCGATCGAAACTGCCTGTTCTTGCAGCAGTGTGTCGGGTAGCCCCATGTCGAACACTTCTGGCCTCCAGGCCTGGAACTCCGTCGACGAGGGAATCGTCGTCGACGATGAGCCCGTTTGAAAGGCGGGGGACTGTGACGGAGTGGGCACTTGGATCGTCGCCGTCGTCGACGGAGGGCCTGCAGGTGGCTTAGGCGGTCCCGCCTTCGCGGAGCTCTCCCTGCGTTTATCCGCCTCTCTACTCGTAGCTGATCTTTTCTGATCGCTCGAGGAGGATTTTGGCCTGTCCTTATCTTTCTTCGACGAAGAAGAAGAGGAAGATGATTTCTTCGTCAATTCTTTCGATGAGGCCTTAGAGGAATGACTTCGAGGCACGTCCTTCTCCGTAGGTCGTGATTTTTTGGCCGGAGGTTCCGACGGATGTGAGCGTCGGGGGGCTTCTGATGTTTTCGCTGAGGCGATACTGCGCACCGATCCTACCTCCGACTGAGGGTACGCTCCAGCGCCGTCGTTCAGCCACGAGACCAGTCGCCGATTCCGGTCCTTCAGGGTTTTTTGGGAAAACCCCTTGCAAATATCACATTGGTCCGCCGAGTGGTGGGGGTGAAGGCAGTAGATGCAGTCAAGATGGCCATCCCCTTCATAAACCTTCTTTAGACCGCACGTGGCACACGGGCGGAAAAGAGGCTTACCCGACATTATTGCCAGCCCAACAAACAAAACTCGTAGGAGTTAGAAGTGGACCAAACAGACAAACTCGCAGGAGTTAGAAACAATTCGATAAGTATTTGAAGAAAATACACGAGGAGATCCCACTATCTTTGGAGACGGTTGAAATCTGAAGGGACCCGCGGGGGCGGGGCTTATATACCATCACGTCCAACGGGGCGTACGTGGGCGGCCCCGTAGAGGACGCAGACGGGGATAGGGCAGAAGTTTTTTTCCTATTGGAAATGACTATATATATGTGTACCGAGGGTTCCCAGTCTGACGACGGGGAATATTCTAAGCATGTGAATCCATGAAAGATCCAATGCTGGAGAATGCTGTTTCCTTTTTCGGGGGGTTCCGATAAACACCAGTATTTTAATTAATTCATTTTGCCCAAAGCGGGATTCAAAACCCTGTTGGTCTGTGTTGTTTTGCTTGAAAGACAGACGCATTGGTGAGCTATCCTCCCTGCCTTGGCTGTTGATCTGTATTGCCACCTATGTGAATGCATGGCATTTATTTTCTTTCACAGCCCATTTTACAGGCCAGTAGATGGCACTGTTGAACCAGCAACAAATATGCTTACTGATGAAGGCCACGACAGGCGGTGTACGGTCAAGGGGTTGAAAAAAAAGGAAAAACACTGGGCACTCGATTTTTTTTTCCGGTCCTTTTGGTTCAAAACAATTGCATTTGACCCTTTCACCCTAAACCACGACAGGCAACAGCTCTACCAAGTCAAACACACAGGCTTCCCACCACCTTGCTAAATCACTGACATTCTAAACTTCAGTAGAAAGAGTAGTAAGTTTGGGTTAAAGTGATACCAGTGTGTGTACATTGTTCTAATTGTGCCAATGCATATGCAGTGGGAGTGTGCTGGCACCTTTATCAAGCCCTGTGCAGTAGACTAGCCATGAGCAGAGCGTTGGAGTAGATTTCCTGATAGTTACTATCTTGATGAAGAAACTGAGGCCATGGGATCTTAAGGCACTAAGCATGCATTAAGAGTCAGGCCCCCAAGGTCATTGATTTATTTCTTTTTTGTATGTTTTTCTTGCCACGGCTTGCTCTGTCACCTAGGTAACCACCAGGTTTTCTCATCAGATAACGTTAGGGCTTCTGACCAATCTGGGTGTTGCTTTGTCCTTCTGTTACCAACGCCATGCCCCTTGGTTTAGACTCAAGGTTATTGTGGGTTAGAAGAAAGTGGCTGAGTTTAAGAAAAGTACCTGGACTCTGGCTCTGCTGTGCCTGGGTGGGCCTCTGAGTTGAGAGCTGGAGGTGTGCAGGATGCGCTCTGGCACAGGATGGATTTGTTTCTTCTACCGCTTTCCCAGCCAATGTTACACCAACATATGTAGATGCCTGGGAAGGGAGTTCTACCTTTTAATAGCTAGACCCGTTTAAGATGACTAAGCCATGCACCTGCATGCATGCTCACGCGTGCACTGTTCAACTGTTTAGGCAGGCCATGATTTTTATTTTTTCATGTTTTTAAAAGATGCTGCTTCATATCATCATTCAGGATGAAAACGTATCACAACCCCAGAGTATATACTTCTGGTAATGATCTGCATGAGAATGAAATCAACATATTCCTATTGGGATATATGTAGCCTGGTGCTGACCTCTGCACCAATATTCTTTTGATGGGTACTCCATCTACACTACTCCAGCTGTTACGGAGCATGATGGAACCGGGTTTTTTTTACAGAGAACCCCCTGAAGAACGTGAGCTACGCTAGTTCTACACACTTCCTCCTCCACAGCACTAAAACATGCTGTTGCCATCTCTTCATGAAACAGACAAGGCCTGGTGCTCCCATTTTCATCGTCCGTAGTGTTGTACCTCAAGAAAAAGAGAATACGGGCACTATTGCACTGTAATATTGGAATGCTGAAGACTGATGGGTGGAAAGCGTGGAATTAATCATAGGCACTGGCACACAAAGAGACACACCAGTCACATCCTCAACATCGCCCACAGTACAGCACCACAAAACTAGCTTAAGTAAATTGCTGCAATCAGGCACAGGCAGTAGAGAAGATAGCAATCCAGGCACAGGCAGTACAGCAGAGTAGCTGTACTGAGAGGCTGGCCGGCATCGCAGGGGAAAATATCTTTCTTTAGGGGTATTGGTAGCCACTCGGCCGTCCCCAGCACAACATCAGGGCCATTCGTCACTAAGGTTAAGTAATAGGAAGCCGAGGACTCAGGAGATTAAATGTACAGTTACATGGCATTAGGTTCACTTTCCATAAGTGGATTGGAATAAAATGGCTGTAAAATGTTTCCCCATCTTCCTCATTTTGGTAGAATTTGCAAGGCAGAACTGGGGAGCAGGGCTGACATAACGTGCAAAGTTAACACGCAAACCATTTTCTGAAGGTATAACCTTCTACTGATGGAATAACCCTGTAGTGATGCCATTGTAGTGATGACAATGGTATGTGCTGATGCCTTTGTCATGTACCAATGGATCTATGTTACAAAGACATAATTATATACTGATTTTATGTTATGCTATATCATGTCACTAAAGGACTGCTTTGTGAGTGAAATAATAAAGCACACCATAAGTGATCCAAAGTGTGTGATCTTTGGCAAATTATTTAATCTCACTGCGCATTGCCTAAAAAAAATGGCTAGTTCTCCAGGCCTGTCATCTTTTATACATAATACCACTGTATTTCGAGGTTAGCCTCTCAAACCTGGGCATATGTTGTTCTTGCAGCTGGTCATGAGAGATATTACCCTACTTATGAACGCAATGAAACAATAAAAGAATATTTGTATGTCTACACTTGAAAAAACAGTTATACACAATTTTTCTAATGGGGGCACACGGGAAAACACTGATGAACACAGATTCTGAAATTTTTTGAAAACACTGGAAAAACACCATGGAAGAAAAAAAAAAAAAAAAAAAAACTAAAACAGGAAACTATATATAGAGCATACATGACAGCATCAAGGTTACGATGGAGGTAGGACTACCCAATCTGCACTTTTTGGATGTGGATTTAACACTAAGAAATGGGGAAGTAATAACTGATATACTCCACCAACCCACTGATGTCAACAAGTCAACATCCCAGACATTTGAAAAATAATCTACCCTACAGTGTGGGAAAATGGCCAACCTTTACAAGGAGAGAGGATACTAAACAGTACAATGCAATTAAATAATGATCAGCAATTTAATAATGCCCAGGTCCACTGATTAGGACACATCCACTCAGACTTTCTGAAAGAATTTGACTCGTAATGTCCACAGCATGCTCCGAAGCAGTTATTGAGACATTGAGGTTTGAAGTACTTAGATTTAAGACATCTGCACATCACATATTTTGTTAACCTATGAGATCATCCTTGAGCGCCTACGCACAGGATGACTTGTTCATAATACCTACAAGCAAATGCACGTAACATGCTTTGTTTACATTTGAGATTTAATGAAAGCGTTCCCGCCTGCAAGACCGCGTATAACTATGCTACCATCTTGCAGCGTTGCGCATGTCGGTTGCAGACGGAATTGTGAGAACGGCCATACTGTGCCGACATAAGGTAACTTTTAAGCGCCCACATTATGCTAGCGGGTGCGTACAGTAGATAAGGATGAGGGTGATTGGCTGAGCGCTCAGGCGACTTACACGAACTGAACTGCCCATATATTTGTATTAACATTTCATAGCCACGTTGCTGCTCGAGGATTAAGATTAGAATACGCTCCTTTCTGATTACAATCACAGACATCCTGAAGTGAGTCCATTCTAGACAATGGCAGTGTTCATTTGAATAAGGTAGGATTCACTGTATTTCAGTCCCAGGACCGTTACGATCTATACGTGCGTTTGTGGCATTTATGCCATATTCTGAATACGGTAATACTTATGTTTGACAGGGTACCAGTTCCCCTCTAAAGTGTTTTGCACGAGTGGTGTGCAAGACGATCCCCAATACACTCTCATCCCTGGACCCTCAGCAGGTAAAAAAAGCACCATACAAATCATGACAGACTATAAACTTGTGTGAACAGGATAATACATTGAAAAGTTAAGTAACATTCTAACATGATGCAAACATGTCTGACAGATTATCACAATAGGAAGAATATTGGTGATGGAAGAGGATTTCCCCGAAACATGTTGAGCTGATAAATAATATAAAAAAGGTTGCAAGCACCCCTCTCTCGAAAGAACACAGCATGATAACCTGTTCAGTGGTTTTTACCTACTTTGAGAGTTAGCAGCCATCGCTTTTTGCTCACTGTACTTTTCACAAAGGAGGAATATACATTTGCATATTTGTCACAACCAAAAGGGCAGTCCAGCACCGAAATACCAGGCAAACCTTTGTTGAACAAGAGTACCAACAACAACCCCAGACACGTGTTTCAGCCTTGTTGGGCCTCATCAGTGAGGTGGAGCTGCGCCTTTCTGAACACAGTGAGCAAGTGGTCCACGTCTGGTTTTCCCCAGGTAACTTAGGGTGACCAACCCCAGGTTTCTTCCAAAAATACAAAAAAGGTAGCAGGCGCCCCTCTCTCAAAAGAACACGGCATGGTAACCTGTTCAGTGGTTTTTACCCGCTTTGAGAGTCTGAAGCCATCTCTTTTTTTCTCACTGTACTTTTCACAAAGGAGGAATATCCATTTGCATATCAGTCTTTGTCCCGCCCGAAAGGGCAGTCCAGCACTGAAATGCTAGGTAAAAATAAAAAATGAAAAATAAAAATAAAATAAATAAAATAAAAGGTAAAAATAAAAAATAGGACTATGTTCATTGACTTATTTGTGCACAGTTTGAATATATGTTTGAGCATGTGAATATATTTTTGAAGTAATTCAAATACACTGTGCCTTGTCCATTTGGTTACAAGACAGTGAACATGATTTTTTTGTCCAAATCTTCATGAAAGATATCTTTAGGATAGACTTTAATTAACGGTTGTTAAAATTATTTAGGGTTCCCTGCTTGGTGGAATCACTTATTCAATTTCTTCATTTAGAAACTTAAGTGTCGACTGGTACCCAGTTATTATAGGTGTGCATGGGATACAAGTGTCCCACAGTTTGTTGGCACTTTTTGTACGTTTATGTTAGTGCCAGGGTTGCCTTTCTCCCTTCCACCCTTTACTATTAGATACTTCAACATAACATTTCTACTTGAGGTGTGCTTTCTACCATTCTGGATTTTGGTTTCACATTCCTTTTAGTTGCCATTATTACATTTTCAAAAATGGTATCCTGCCTCATTTTTTTGACAGCCACATCAGTGATAAGCGATATTTGTTTTTAATAATAAACAGGAGTGTTTTTTTCAAATGGCATTAAAGACTTTCCAGGTTTTCTCTCTATCAGTGTCGACAAATAGCCACAGCTAAACCTTTGGTTTATCCTGAGCAAACTAAGCTTTCTTTTGTGCATACACCTATTTTGCACAGGAGTACTTTTGGTAGGTACTGTAGCATATGTTTGTAAAGATATAATAAAGATTACTAAATTCCCTTCCAAAATCCTTGATGTGGGTATCTCACCAAGTATGCATGCTCACAAAGTGGCTTACCTCGTTATTCAGTTGCGCACATGGAAAATAATAAGTGCACAAAAGCAAAGCATTTCTGCACTTAGTGAAAACTAATTGGAGGGAACATTGTTGAGGAGAGCTAATTGGTATCAGGTGTATGCATTTAGGATTAAGTGCCTGACTTTGCCTGACCCGATTAGCGGGACATGGGCAGTACGATGTATGCATGTCAGTGTTGTTATTTTCAATTATCCTCTTCCTTGTCCCAGTGTTTCTGAAAAAAGGGGGGTGGGAGGAGTTGGGAACTCGAAGCATTCTAAAACATTGAATGGGTTTGATAAACAAAATAAGGGTGAATACCGTGGCTCGCCATCGGCTGTCTCACTCACACTCCCCGAAGACCCCTCACCCAGTTGATCTTCTCGCATGGTCCACCCCCAAGGTCTGTATCCAAAGGTGATGGCCGTGCCCTGGCTACCTGAGAGAGAGAGAGATCCCCTGGGACTAGGGGGTGAGACACCCCCTGGTTTCTCACACCTATCAACTTTCGATGGTACTTTCTGTTCCGACCATGGTGACCATGGGTAATGGGGAATCAGGGTTTGATTCCGGAGAGGGAGTCTGAAAAAACGGCTACAACATCCAAGGAAGGCAGCAGGGGTGCAAATTACCCACTCCTGACGCAGGGATTTAGTGACGAAAAATAAAAATACGGGACTCTTTCAAGGCCACATAATTGGAATGAGTACACTTTAAAATCAATTAACGAGGATCCATTGGAAGGCAAGTCTGGTGCCAGCAGCCACGGTAATTCCACTCCAAAAGCATTTATTAAAAAGGCTGCAGTTAAAAAAAGCTTGTCGTTTGCATATGGAAGACAAACTCCCCGGCATCACTCTGGGGGCACAAGTCCTTCTGATCGAGTCTCACCCCACAGACAGTGTTAGGGTGCTAGCAGCCCCTGGCGTGCCTGGATCGGGTCTTTTTCGTAGTCAGGTTGTTTGGGAATGCAGCCCAAAGCAGGTGGTAAAACTCTGTCTAAGGATAAATATGGACACGACATCGATAGCCTACAGGTACTGTAAGGGAAAGTTGAAAGCAACTTTCAAGAAGCTGTGAAACTTGTGAGGTAAACGGGTGTGTCCATTCAGTCCATCCGGATGATTCAATATGGCAGGCAGGTCAGCCGCCCGGAATGGCGCATCGCCCCACAAAGCACATTCTCTGTGGCGGTACACCGCAACCGGCTCTGTGTCAGCTGGGAAGAGTCGGGGGGCAGGTGGCTCTCCACTCTGTCGCAGTGTTAAAGCCCCTTGGTAGCAGTTTCGTTGTGTCCGGGGGGAGGAGGGTGTGAAGGAGCTTGACCTCTGCCACCCCTTCCTCTAGCCTCTGTTCCGGCACCTCTTGGGATTCGCAAGGGCGGCGACGGGGACCCCTGCTCCCAGTGTGACCGACGACTGGGGTGGACTATCCTCAGTGCGCCTAACCGTGATGCCAGGCGGGTAGGCCCATGAAGGGCACTGGGGGTCTGTGGTGATGTCGGTTTCCCAGCGACCCATCCTGAAAACAGGACCAAGGTGTCTAACACGCGCATGAGTCGGAGGGCTGAACACAACCTAGTGGCACAATGGAGAGGCTCGGCACGCACCGGCTGAGGTGGGACCTGTCTTGGCGACCGCACAACTGGCCCATCTCACCCGCTCTGTCGGGGACGTGGAGCATCAGAGTTTGCGATAGGAACAGAAAGATAGTGTACTATGCCTGTGCAGGGTGAAGCTAGAGGAAACTCTGGTGGAGGTTCATAGCAATCAATACCAATCGAACCATCTAGTAGCTGGTTCTCACCAAAGTTCCCCTCAGGAAAATAGGCACTCGGAAACCCCAGTTTTATCTGGTAAAGCAAATGATTAGATGTCTTGGGGCCAAAACGATGGCAACCTCTTCCCAAACTTTAAATGTGAAAGAAGTATGGCCCTTTTGGTAAATGGAACGGGCACTGCAGGATGAATTGAATGCTGGGTCAAGGCGCCCAATGCCGATGCTCATCAGACTCCCAGAACAGGTGTTGGTTCATATAGACAGCAGGACCGTGGAAGTCAGAATCCGCTAAGGAGTGTTTAACAACTCACCAGCCGAATCAACTAGCCTTGAAAATGGATGGCGCTGGAGTGTGTGACCCATACCTGGCCCGTCGCTGGTGCCGATAGCCTAGTGGGTTAAGCCGTGATGAGTAGGAGTGCCACTGCAGTGCGCACGGAAGTCTGGGGTGAGGGCCTGGGTGGAGCCATTGCAGGTGGAGATCTTGGTGGTAGTAGCAAATATTCAACAAGAACTTTGTAGGGCGAAGCGGAGAAGGGTTCCATGAGAATAGCAGTTGAACATGGGTCAGTCGGTCCTAACAAACGGGCCAGCGCCATTTGAAAGGGATGGGGCGATGGCCCCTGTTGCCCTCAGCTGTTTGAGAGTCTGGTTCAGATCCCTGAAACCGGAGTGGCAGAGACGGATGCCCTTGCTGTGTCCAGTGCGGTAAAGCAAACAGTCCTGGAGAAGCCAGTGGGAGCCCTGGGGAGAGTTCTCCTTTCTTTGTGAAGGGCAGGTCACCCTGGAATGTGGTCGCCTCAAGAGAAAGGCCCAAGTCTTGGAAAGCCTTGCGTTCCGGCAGCGTCCGATGAGCGCTTGCTGGTCCTTGAAAATCTGGGGGAGATGGTGTAAATCTTGCACCGGGTCGCATAAAGCTGCAATCTATTGAAATTCATCCTGTAGGCCAAGATTTTGTCAAAAACGCACCTGAGCCGTTCAAAAGGGTCTCTGTCCTTCCTATGCATGACTGGGCACACAAGAAGCTTCCACCCACCCTGGATGCACCTGCATTGGGGTGGGCGGGCCGGGAAACACTCTTCTCTCCCTTTCCAGCATAGCAGACCAGATGGCTTTGCCCCAGCTGGCGGCAGAGTGACAGGACCTAGTCCGTGAGAGGCATGGAAGAGAGGTTGGCCTTGGTTTAGGAAGGAGGTTTAAGCACCAGGCCCAGGGAGCAGAGCTGGCGGCTTAAGCCCCGGACGATGGCCTTAAGGCAGGCACGACCTTGTGGCCACCTGCGCACCTTGTTGGGGCAGTCAGCATGAGCCACCTGGTCCTTTGGCTGGGCTGACTGACCATCTGGGCGGGGCAGATGGACGAGATGGTCCAGCCGGGCTCCATGAGCTCCCACTTTGTAGGGGCTTGATAGTCGATGGGAAGTGTTGTCTTGCGGGACGGCTGTGTGGTGCCCCAGGAAGGCAGCAAACAAACCCCAAACGTACCCCAGTACAGGTGGTGCCCCATGGGCATGAGCAGATGGCGAGGCTGGCAGTTGAGGATCATGCAGGGCCTCAGGTCAGTGGGGAGTCCCAGGGGAGAGCAGTCAGGGGCCCTGGGTTGGCATCCCATAGCACAGGGCCTTAATTAACTGACTGGCCTCAGAGGGCCAGAGCAGAAAGAGTACCATAAAGCACAGCAGTTGGACACCCAGGCGTATGAGACAGTAGTAAGAGTGAGTCCTGTGTCCTGGACAGGGCTCCCAGAGCTTCCAGGTCTGCACCATGCAAGAACTGAGCCTGAGCACTCACCCCCCATCTGATCATGGCCCAGGTCCCCAAACACCACAGAGGCGGCCCCAGGCACCTGCGGAGGGAATAGATCTTAGGTGCAGCGGCAGGCCGGGGGTGCTGCCTCTGCCCTTGGGTGCTCCAGATGAGGCTCAGACTTCTACCAAGCGCTAAGTTCAAATGCCTCGAGGTCAGAGTCCCGGGGGTCCCCCCTTCTACTGCAACCTCCTACCCCCGTCCATGGATGCCCAGCAGCAGACGTGGGCACGAGGATCACCCGACGCTCCCTACCAAGTTGTCCCACTTCCATGTGCTACACCTTGAGTAAATCCTTGTTTTTGCTTCCAATTGCCTGCTGTAACTTGTAGTTTTGTTTTTACCATTGCAAGGGTACCAGGTCCTGGGAAAGGTTCAACAGCGATTTGCGCTGGTTGAGGGAAAACCCCAACTGGTGAATAACATCTGCTAGCTGCTGGAAGGAGTGGACCACCCCCTCGGTTGAGCAAGGGTACAGGTGGTGGTGGCCCTCCAAGTGGAGGCCTGCCACCGTGTTCACATGCTTTGTGAACATACGAGGGGCTGAATTGAGGCCGAATGGCAGAACTTTGTATTGGAAGTGGTGCTACATAATCGTGAATCGCAGGAAATTCCGGTGCGGTTGGAAGATGGGGACGTGTAGGTATGCATATTTTAGGTCTAAGGAACACATCCAGTCCCCTGCGCACAGTGACTCCGCTATGTGGGCAAGAGTGATCATCTTTAAGCGTTCTAGGGGTAAAGACAGGTTGAGGAACGAAATGCCCAGGACCACCCTCAGGCCTGCCTGGTTGTTCTTGGGTCTTGGGTACCGCAGAAAGCCTGGAGTAAAACCCAGAGCCGCTGTCTAACAGAGGCACTGGTTCCACTACTTGCATGTTCAAAAGAGGTTATATCTCCCACAACAGCACAGGCGACCCTATATGCAACAGTGGAGGAGAGGAGGGAGGAGGAGAAGAAAGAGGAAGACTGTAGTCCGTGGAGACTACTGAAAAAATCCAAGGTCTTGTAACAAAAAGCTTTCTGCTTTTCACAAAGAGGCCCAGCAGGTTCACCACGGGAGAGCTGTGTTCCTTGACCAAGACGTCATTTATTTTTGGTGTCCGAGGCAGGAATGGAGGAGGGGGAGTAAAAAAGCCACGCAGAGTCCTCTGCTGCTTCCTCCTGTGATCGCTGGGGGATCTCTCTGGCACCCATGCTCCACAGTCCCGAAAACCCTTGAAGCCACAGAAGGGGCGAGGTTTGAAGTCAGACCTTTCTGCTGGTTCTGAGGGAAGGACTTTTGCCCTGGCTTCATTAGGATGGCCAAGGATTTAGCGGTCTGGGTGGAAGTCTTCTTTCTGTAAGTTCGTCATCAGTGGATGAGTAAAACAGATCCATCCCTTCGAACGGAAGCTCGAGGATCTTCTCCTGCACATCCGAGGACAATTTCGAATGACACAATTGTTCAAATAATAGGGGTCCTAATTGACCTTCTGCACAATTGACCGTATGGTCATTTTAATATATATTATGGGTTGGGTTGGTGTAATAATAATATAAGGGGATTGGGAGGGGGGTTGGGGTGGGGGTTGGATTGGATGTGGGGCTGCGGGGGGTTTCCCCCCGCATATATATCCTAATTGACCGTTTAAATTTGGTCAATTGTGCAGAAGGTCAATTGTTATTCGAACAATTGACATTCGAACAATTTGTATACAACCCTCATCACGACTCCCAGGCAGAGGTCTCTACTGGCCATATAAATATGGGAGACCGAGGACTCCTTAGATCCTGCGCAATCACGCGGGTCTCCGCTAGACCTGCTTTGAAGGAAGCCTGACTCGCTAGGGGAGCGTCCTGGCAGGAACTCCCCAATCAGCTGCCACAGCTTCAGATTCCCCGCCACGAGGATAGCGCCGGCGTTGGCCTGGTGCAGGTGTGGACCCGCGTTTAGGTAGCACCTTCTGCCGAAAGAATCAAGGGCCTTGCCCTCTTTGGACAAACAGCTGGAAGCGGCCCCTGCCAATTAGAAAAACAAAGAGGAAGGCTTTGAATAAAAAGATGCTGTCGCAACGACAGAAGAACATGGTTGAGGGTGGGACGCCAGGAAGATTGGTTCCCCTTCCAACAGCCGAAAGAGGGTGTCCAGCTTTTTGTTCATCTGGGCATTGGCCCGAGGCTTGTCACAGACCTTGTTGGCCAAAGAAAGGATGTCTGTTTGAAGAGCAATGCTGAGCAGCCTGTGGCTCTTGGGGAGCCTGCTCAGGATGGGGCACATCCCAAAACTCTGCTAGGCCTTGAACATAGTCATGAAATGCTTAGAAAGACACAGAAGGCTCCTCTTCCTGTGCGTCACCCGACCCTCCCTTTTTTGCCAGTTGCAGGGGATTCCAGGTCCTACATGAGGAGACAAAGGGGAGCCCCCCTAGCCAGCCCGCGGGGGCAGCTGTGTGTAGACAGGTGACTGAGGAGGGGGCATCAGCGTTGGTGGTAGCAGTGGAACAGGTACTGGTGCCGGAGGAACTGGAGGAGTCGGGGGGACCTGGTCCGGAGCAGGCACACGCTGTGGTACCTGGACCCCAAGTGGAACCAAAGGAGGGTCCAGGGGGCCGTGAGGCAGGAGTAAACGCTCCAAAAAACAATATTCACAGACCGCTGGGTCACGAGAGTGAGCACGATCTCCACTGTGCTAGGCCTTCTGTCCTGATCAAAGCACAGAGGAACCTGGGATGGCTATCCGAACGCCTGAGAGGCATAAATGTAACCCTACGGGACCACCCACCAGAGCCATGGGGGCAAACACTGCTCCCCGAAGAAAGAGGACTGGAACTGCCCTGCGTGGCATACTCTGAAGGCGATGGGGCCGCCAGAGGCCTAGAGTCCGAACCGAAGATGGTTGCCGGCTATGCAGGCTCCTCCATGTGCTTGTCTACCATTTTGGAGACTTGCGCTACACCTTGGGCAGGAGAGCGTGTAGGCCCCAAATCCTGTGCAGGGTCTGACATCATCAGGGAGTGTTTGTGCCCTGACCCGCAGAGATGGCTCCGGCAGACCTTGGGCCCTCAGCCAACGGGCTGGTAGTCGAATCGTCCCCTGTGTCACAACCTCAGAGATGGCTTCAGTAGGCTGAAAGCCCTCAGCTGGGGATCTGGTAATCGTATGCAACCGCGCCTCAGGTTGTCGCCTGGAACCAGAGCGCAAAAGCCCCTTGCAACCCAGTGCATAGGATGAAAAATAGCTTGGGTGCCCCTTAGTGGATCACCCGGAAGAGCCCTTCGGCTTGTGAGCCGGTAGCATTAATGGCCTTGGGTTTGCCGCCAGTAGCAGAGTCCAAGATACCCTTTGCAGCCAGAGGCCCTGGGAAGGAGTCTCCAGGCTGAGGCTATGGGGGGCTTGGAGAAAATTGACAAAAATCACAGCGCCTAGCTGCCAGGTCCGACACCGTCCATGCAGAAAAAGGGACTGAGGTGAGGCACCGGAGAACAAGGCCTCGGTGGAGTTCCCACGGCCAGGGCCATGCCCCCACACACTATACTAAATTTAAAGGGGCAGCTCCCATTTTCGCTACCAAAGGTTCCGGTACCGTCCCGATGTTGGGGGGACACCCACAAGGATCGAGGAAACGGGACGGGATGTAGGAGTATGTGCTAAGTAATCCGGAACAAAATACTGCTCTTAGGAAAAGCTAAACTGAAAAGTTTGACATGCTCTGAAACCCTGACTACAAAGTTGGAAAAAGAAACAAAGCTAAAATTAAGCCAGATAGACTTTAAAGAAATACAAAGAAAAAGGTTTTCTCTCTGGGAAATGTTACAAGATTCCACATACAGTCAAGGTGTGTATTAGTGAACATTCGATAATGGAGAATTTTTAGGGATATAATATGAACAAAATAAACTAAGTCCAGGGATTTATATTCCTCAGACAATGCACACATATTGACAGGCTAAAGAGACAGAGTGAAATTGAAGTACAAACATGGAAGATTACACACTATATTCATTTCCTTCAGTCATCCATCACGAACTGCAGACCATTAAAAAGAAAACTGTCAGACTCTTCTTTTACCTTAAAACCCGCAATAACATAGTTTAGGTTTGGCCTCTCCTGCACTGGCTCTCAGTCTAGTACAGGATCAAACTTCAAATCTTATGTCTAACCCAAAAGGGGTTATCTAACATTTTTCAGTTACAAAACAAAAGAGGCGAGGACTGAAAGGTTTAGAATAAATCTTAACCTCTGGCATTGCTCCGGGCAACCCTCCAGACCATCGTTCTTCGCCTGCCAAGCCATTACAGAAGGGGAAAGACCATATGCAAATCAGGCGTGGCCCCACCCCCAAAGGGGTAGTCCAGCCCGAACTGCCAGGTCACATCCCTTCTTCACGAGACCACAAGCATCCCCAGACATGTTTCAGCCTTGTTGGGCGTCATCAGTGAGGAGTAGCTTGGGTCTCTAGGCCCAGTAGGCACGGGACCCACGTCTGGGCATACCCGTCCCACTCGGGCTGACAATAGCAAAACAAAAGAGGTGATGACTGGAAGGTTTAGAATAAATCTTAACCTCTGGCATTGCTCCGGGCAACCCTTCAGACCATCGTTCTTCGCCTGCCAAGCAATTACAGAAGGGGAAAGACCATATGCAAATCAGGCGTGGCCCCACCCCCAAAGGCGTAGTCCAGCCCGAACTGCCAGGTCACATCCCTTCTGTACGAGACCATTTCTCAGTTACACAATTTTCCCAAATGAATTCTACACGGGAGGCTGGTGACAACTCACAGTATTCTTGGGAGGATAGCTCATGGGCAACGTGCTTGCCTTGGAAGCGAGACGACATGGAGCAACAAAGGTTCGATTCCTGGGTCCGTGCTTAGAAACCTCTGGGTATTAAGCGCGTTATAAATAACCAATCATAACATCATGTGGTCTCACCCTTATCAACTGAACTATCTTTGTTTCCACCGTTCTCTCTAGATTCATTTGTTTGCAGTATCATCCTGAAGTCCATATCCTCTCTTCCCCTCAGGGTTCTTTCTTCTCCTTCACATACCCTTTCTGCCTTCTCCTTCAGATTCCGCAGCAACCAAAACAAAATAATTCATGCACAACACACATTAACAATTTTACCTTTCCTAGAGTAGATTTCAAATGCCAACAAATGTGTGTCGATGTTGTTTGCAACAAGACACTTCAGCGGTGTAAGGAACTTGATTGATTCCTCTAATGGGTCTTCAACCTGGTTTAAAACAAAATAAAATCATTAACTCAGAAAACAAACAGTTATCTAAGAAAATCCATGTACTATTGATATTAACATCAAACCTCAGTTATGCTGTACTAAGCAAGAGGAACTTTAGTAACAAAGGCAGCAAAGAAGGCTCCACAATTCCTTAAGTTCTACTTTACTGGACAATTGGGACATAACCATATTTTGAAGGTTTTATATTTTCCCAAATGTTAATAGCCCCAATTGCATATACTGTCTTTAGCCATAAGAGATTTGCCAAAATGATAACATCTGCCTGACTTTTGTCACATTATCAACACATTTCAAAACATAAAAAATAACGAAACAGGGACTACTGTACTCTTCTTAGTCCTTGTTTTCCCTCCATCAGAAGAAGTTAGGTGAGTCTATATGGGAAAACCCCACTCTAAAGGAATGCTACAAGTTTTACTAAGGTATGTGCAAGAATTCCTCCACAGACCAAGGCCCCTGCCAGTTAATACCCCAATCGTAACCTTCCACTTCTGTGTGTTTTTTGTTGCAACAGTTGGACCAGAGCATATTCTGTGAAGGATGGGGGCAAGGGCCACAGTGCCATAAAGTGAGGATATACCCCCTTCGCCCCTTTCCGACAATCTTGGCCTGTGTGGCAGAACTGGCGCCTACAGTGCAACATCACTCTGCCACGTCCCAGACCGCTTTGCCCATCACGGTCTGTTCTTTTCAAGATAGTGCCGTGTTCTGGGACAAATGCAGACTCAAAGGGGATCTGCAGGTGCAGCTTGGTGCATCACAAGACTGGTAATGTTTGTGGACGCTCTTCTCCAGTGTTTCCCTTCTATTGATTCTCTGCTTTCCAGTCATGTACTTACCCTCCTCCTTCCTTATCAATTCCTTGTTATATCTTATTCCTTGATATCTGCGTTCTTTGATCGCTACACTTCTTGGTTTGGCCTCAGACATCTCTGCTCCTTCATTGCCATTCCTGAGTTCTACAGAGGATTTTTTTGCCACGCGCCTTTTCCCTCTGGAGCTTTGCTGTTGTGTCCACCCTGTCGGCCCTTTGGTTAACTCGGTACCCCCCACCATTAGGGTGGCCCACCACAGCTACCGGCCCTAATTATTCTGCAAATTATGGCACCCAAGATAAAGGCGGTAAGTGGAAGACAGGGTTCTGCTCTACCCTTTGATGATAAACAAGCATCCATATCTGCAGAATGTGACGCACACCCAAAGAAGAAACCTTTGCACAAATGCAAGAAACCTTGCCCGTTGAGGTTCAAGCATTGAAGGCTGAAAACATCATGTTCCGCCAACAAGTTGCAACCAGAGAAACTTTGGGAATTGAATCCCCATAAACTACATACATAACTGTTGATACATTTGAAGGGAATCCCAGGCTGTTTCATGAATTCCTGGATGCTTCTGCTTATTTTACATTCAGACATTTGTCCTTTTCCTCTGACTAAGCAAACATTGGTTTTGTACTATCTAACATGACCAAGAATGCCCTTGCCTGGGCTACTACACTAATCACAGCAGACAGTTCATTAACATGCAACTATTCCATCTTTCTGAAGGCATTCAAAGAAATGTTCGACCAACCTGATTTGTCTTGGGGGAAGGAGGGGCGTGGCTAGCCAGCCATGGGATAAGCTGGTCTTCACCGTCGCTCCTCCCGATCCTACAGAATCCTGAGAAGCGCATAAGAAAGAAGCAATGTGGATGGTACTTGAACAGACCCACAGCTGTGTGAAAGAGAGCAGCATATAGCACACGACTCAGATGCCAGAATTGAGAAATGAAAAGAAGGTTAGATGGCGAAGAAAAGTGGAAAAGACTTGCGGACGTCCTGGCAAAATGGCCGCCATGCGAGAACAAAGGAGATGAGACCTGCATCCAAGAAGTTCATTGCGCGGGATTGGAAGTATCCCAAACACAAGGATATAGCCAGGATCACTCATGGTCTAGAGCAATCCTGCGGTAGCTGGTGAACACATGTGCAGAGCATACGCTGAGGCCCTGAAGCGTGCTACGATAACACGGAGCAGCCCCACAAACAGCAGAGTGGCAGACCCTCTGTGTCTAGAGAGGTGGGAACCGGCCTAGAAGGCACTGATGAGGGAAACTACTGCACTCACAAAGCCGGGACATAGCACTGGTCGCCCTGTGGCAGATGGAAGACCTTTCCGGCGGGCGTAGGAACGCCGGACGCAGCGCCGGTTCATCCCTGGCGGGCGCTGGGGAAGACCCATAAAAACTAATGGTGAAGCATGAAAGACAAGCGCTGCCCGGAGCGGAATACAGCATGTAACAAAAGACACCCAAACAAGCAATAACAATAACGTATAAAAACGAGGTGCCTACACTCCACGAACATGGACAAAAGTGGATGCCTGGACTAATGACACAAAGCTACTAACACACGCCGCAGGGGGACACCAAATAACTTTTTTGAAAACTGATGCAACAAAATCCATAAATAAAAGCAGCAGTGCGGGTTTAATGACTTCACTAAGAGCCGACCAAGAAATACTAGAAGGCTGAGTCAAGCGTAAGCGGAACCTAGGTATGCTGAAGCCATATCGCGAAGCTTGACTCCAGTGATTCTATGCGCATAAATAAAGCCCTTGAATAGAGTGATCAGGTGATTGTAGCCTCAAGAATCTGAGAGACAGTGGAAGCAAACACAAGCAAGGGCTGACTCGCTGGATACAGGCGAGCGCCACACGAGAGGTGGTATGGTCCATGAGAACTAACAAAATAACCAAAGCAACAGCCCATATTGAGCACATGGAACCAAATCAGGGAGAAAACAGAGACTAAGGGGTTTGAGTGATTCCAGTACCTGAGGAAGGAAGGCGAAGCACAGGTCCTGATTGCTATAGAATACTGGGTCCTAGAAGCAAGCAAAGGAAGTACCAGACCATACAAATATCACCTGGTGGGAATCAGCATTGGAAGAATAGAACAGACTTCCACTAGTGTGTGGGCAGCATCTAAACAGACCTCTGATCATTGAAGGGCCTGGGAAACGGACTCCAACTACAGTGATCTATTGTACTAGGGGGCCTACAATGGCTTCCAAAGTGCCCAAATTAAAAGGCAAACAAGCAACGATGGAGGACTTCACCAAACCACCCCAGTCAAAGAAGGGGGCTAGGAAGAAAGATAAGAACCCGCTACCAGACAGCACACCAGAGCACAACGATCAGCAGATCCTAGACGCAATTGTCGACCTGAAAACAGTGTGGGTAAACAAGCTGGAGGCAGCTATGGTTGAACTTAAAATATCACTGGATCTCAAAATTGAAGCGTTGCAGGAAGATGTGAACATACTGAGACAAGACGTTAAGAAAATAGCGAAGCGCACGGGTGAATTGGAAAAGGCGTCAAACTCAAACACAGCGGCCTGCACGTCACATGCCTCGGAGATCCACATACTGCGGCAGCAAGTGGGCAATCCGGAAAGCAGGGCGGAGGAGGCCGAAGGGCGGGCTCGCAGAAACAACATACGCATTATAAGCCTACCGGAAGGCGAAGAAGGCCCAAACCCCCGGACCATATAGAGACCATGCTGCTGCAAGAAATAGAGGGAGGGGCACTCACCCAAGGGTTCGCGGTGGAAAGTGCGCACAAGGCCCTCACGAGGAAACCACCACCAGGAGCCCCCCAAAACCGATAATTGCCAATATTTTGAACTATCGGGACAGAGAGAAGATCCTGGAATTCTTCCGGAAGGGAGGAACAATACGTAGGGCAGCTGCATCCTTCACGTCGTACTCAGACTATAAGCTCCTGGTGCAGAGTAAACAACTGAACTATGGGACTGTGAAGAAGAGGCTGCGAGATGCGGGCTACAGGTACATGCTGATGTACCCGGCAAAGCTGAAAGTGCTCCACGAGAACAGAGCCCTCTTCTTTGGAACCCCAGAAGAGGCAACAGAGTGGCTGGATGGTCAGAGTTGCTTGGACAGGGCAGACACGCAGAAAGAGGATGGAATAGAGAAGTGAAGCAGCGATCCTGGATGATGACCTCATGCTGTATGTTCTAAGACAATGGGACTTGATTATAGGATATTGTACATGGCAGTAGGAATGATCTGGGTCTAAAATATGAGAAGATTAGAGTGCAAAATATACCGAATATAATTGCAGGAATGCAGTGAACCCACTTTCATACCCTGATCGTTTAGTTTAGAGAGGTTACCGTTAGTCTGGTAACCGCCCCGCTGAGTTCCTAGTACCGGCAAGCCGAGACAGGACTGAATGCGGGATCGCCTGAGATCCACGGATGGAGCTGAGCAACAGTTGAGGATGGGGTGGGAGGAGGGAGGGGAGGCAGTTGTGGGACTTGTGTTATTTGTTAAGGGACAAGCTTACAAATATGCGCATCTGGGACAAAAGGAGGGATCGGGGACGGCTGAAATATGGGGTACCTTAGGATATTGACCTGGAATGTCAGGGGGCTTAACAGTTATCTGAAAAGGAACAAAATCATGATGTACCTGAGAAGGCAGAAAATAGATGTCGCCCTGATACAGGAAACACATCTCACACGAGAGGAACAAGAAGTAATACAGAGGAAATGGAAGGGGACAACCATAGGCGCAACCTTTTCAGCTTACGCTAGAGGAGTGATCACCTGGGTAGCACCACATGTCCCTTTTCAGCTACTACAGACTACAGTGGACATAGATGGGAGGATGTTGGCAATACGGGGGTTGTCAGAAAACAGGGAGATATGAATTATCAACGAATACGCCCCGAATCAAGACACAGTGGCTTACTTCAGGACCCTATATAAGAAAATGAACCCGTATCTCGGGTGTGAGGTCGTATGGGGAGGAGACTTCAACTGTACGCTGGACCCAAGATCAGATGAGAAATTAGATAGGCCCACTTCCGCCGCCAGGACCCTAAAAACCTCCGGCTAGTAGATGCGTGGAGGTTACACCACCCACACGGTAGACAATACTCGCATTACTCAGCCCCACAAAACTTGCACACGTGTCTAGACTACATGTTTATTTCACAGGAGCTAACTGGAGAAATGACACAATCAGAATACAAAGCGAGAGTCCTCTCGGACCACTCGCCACTGGCTTTGACATGGCAATATGCACCTCCAAGAGCCAGGATCCCCACATGGCGACTCAGAGCTGAAGCACTGAAAGACACAGTGTTCAGGGAGGACCTGAGAGAGGAGATCATAGAATACTTAGAAAATAATGCTGGGAGTGTTGCATCGGCTGGAACCCTATGGGAGGCGTTTAAGGTGGTGATGAGAGGAGCAGCCATAACTAAATCCAAAGGGCTTAAGGGTAGCATATCACAGGAACTGCAGAAGCTAGAGGCGAAGCTAGAGGAGGTGCTGGGTAGAGGAGGTAACTTGCGCAAGAATACCGATACCATAAGCCAATTACAACAGGAATGTGCAGGGCACTGGGAGAGCCTGTGCAATCTAAACTATAAGAAATACATAGAGAGACAACATGCTGGGGGAGATAAACCCAGAAGATTGCTGGCGTGGCCATATAAAAGTGAGACCCCTAGACCAGTGATTAGAGCAGTGATGGGGGAGGAGGGACGGATACTTGACACCCAACAGAGTGTGACCGAGGAGTTCCTTGAATTCTATAAACAACTATATGGAGACAACAGTGGGGGCGAAGGGAGCGACATTAAAAAAAACACTAGAGGATATTGGCCTGCCGAAGCTGAGCGCAGGGGAAAGGGAGGACCTAGATTCTCCAATTGCATTGGATGAAATAGAAACAGTGGTTGAGCAACTGCCCACCTGTAAGACCCCAGGAGCAGACTGACTCCCCAGTGAATTTTATAAAATGTATAAGAAAGAAGTGCTTCCCCCACTGCTGGCAATGCTAAACAATGCTTTTGAAACAGGGATGTTGCCAGAGTCCCTCAGAAAGGCGATCATTATCCCGCTCCCCAAATCTAACAAGCCAAGCATGGACTGTGGGTTGTATAGACCATTGTCAATGCTGAACCAGGAGATACTGACGGCTGTATTGGCAAATAGAATGAGACGGGTCATAAGTAAGTTAATACACCCCACCAGACGGTATATGTCCCATGTGGAAGCATATCTGACAATCTGAGACAACTCCACTGGGTCATAGAGTATACAGAAGGGGACTCGAGTGAGATGGCGATTATATCACTAGATGCAGTGAAGGCCTTCAACTCCGTCAAATGGCCTTGGTTAATGGCAACCCTGGAGGAATATGGGATGAGACTTCGGTACCTTAAATGGGCAAACTTGCTATACAGTGCACCGCTGGCTAGGTTTAAGACGGGAGCGATCATCTTGGAGAGGTGGCAACTCAGCAGTGGCACTAGGCAGAGATGCCCATGGTCCCCGATGTTGTATATCCTAGCCTTAGAACCCCTGGCAATATACTTGAGACAACAATACGAAGAATTAGGGATCCACACAAAAGGGGGACCACACCTAATTTCTTTATATGCAGATAACATGTTACTATACTTGAGGTACACCAAATAAAATCTCCAATACATCCTGGAAGCGATGGAGCGGTCTGCATCGCTATCTGGCATTGCATTAACCCTAAGAAATCGTGTGTTTTCCCCATGGGGTGGTATATGGGGGTCCTGCCAGAACAACTGCCAGTCTTACAGATACCTTGGGAGACACGCACCTTCAGATACCTACATGGTGGAAACAGAATATAAACATAATACCATGAAAGCGATGGCGAATATTGAAAATAACATGAAGTTCTGGACCAAGCTTCAGCTAGCTATGATGGGCAGAGGGGCTTTGCTAAAGATGGTCGTATTGCCCAGGATACTACATTTTATTGGGAACATACCATATATGATACCAAAACGATTATTTGTTAAACTACAGAGCATATGCAGGAGCTTCATTTGGCATGGAACCAGGAACAGAATTGCCCTTTGGAAATTACAAAACGTGTATGATAAAGGGGGCAAAAATCTACCTAGCTTTGAGATGTATTATCAGGCTAGCCAATTGCAATATGTGGCCAAATGGCTGACGGAAGACCCAACATCAGAGCCTAGACTATTGAGATCAGAATGTGCCCCGTATTTTTTGAAAGAACTGATATGGCTGCCCAAACCTGAGCTTAAAGGGCGCCCGGGGATGCTGGAATTGGGATGGAAATTATGGCACAAAGCCTGCCAGTTCAATTTGATTTGAGTCAATTTTATTCAAGTATTGCTTTTCCTTATGGGTTTTTTTTACTCCACACTGTTGGATTCCTATTCTTGCTTTATCCTTCAAGGTTTTTCACACAATCTGTTGTTTCCCAAATAAAACATTACATTTTTATTTCGTTTCTTTGGAATGCAACCTTTATTAAAAAATTAGAGGTGTTGATCTAATATCTTCTCGGCTGCAAAGGAGATTATATAAGTCGAGAGATAGAACTCATGAAACTGTTACACAAGTCATATTTGTTAAAAAACATTTTTTGGAGTGTATGGACCAGGGATAGTCGAAAACAACTCCTATTACTTGTGATTCGGAGATGTATTTCTTGATGTGGACTCCGAACCTCAAGTTTTAATAAAATGTAATTTACACAATCCCTTTTCGTGTTGAGATCAGAAGTGTGGCTTGATTTGGGGATATCTCTAATCCATAATTATTACAATCAGGTCACATAGAAGCCGACCGGTTTCAGTGGTATTGAGGTTATTAGAACCACTTTCTTCAGGGCTAAGGACCAACACCCCTTAGTGTGTGGTCTGATTTCTTCTGCTGGTAGTGGTGAATCTCTAAATTCAGAATAGGAGGTTGCCCCATTACAGGTGAAGAAACTCCCCAAAGTCAGGGTCCTTGGATGCGGGCAGGTAAATTATTTACAGATTCCCGAATCCGAGATGATCGCACATTCCTTGTTCACGATAGATGAAAGGTGTCGATACATCGGACTTTGTTTTGAATCTCGAGGGGTACCTTTCATCTATCGTGAGGTGTCCAGGAATGCAAGGCTACAGCAAATACAACTGTATATAACGCACAGGGCATATATGAGTCTCCAGAGAATAGCCCGGTTTGAGAATGCTGGAAGGCAGACATGCCCCAAATACGGGGAAGAAAACGCAGGGATAACGCACATGTTTTGGGCATGTCCAGAAATTGCGAAGTTTTGGGGAGAAGTAGCCCACGGGTTAAATGAGAAAGGGATCAAGCTAAACATCGAATCAGTGTGGGCATGCTTGATAGGGGGTTTCCCTAGATCGTGTCAATTGAAACATGCGAGTAAACTTAAGGACTAGGCATATATACTTGCCAAGCGCAGGATAACCATGGGATGGAAAGCATGCAATAGACCCAGGGTGGAGGTTTGGTGGAGTGATTTACAGAAATGGACCGAGGCTGACACGGCTGTATGGAATGACACAGCAAACAGAGGTGGGGAGGAGGAAACAAGTACCCTGACGGCCTGGAAACACTTAGTGGCCACACTGTATGGGTCCACCCAAGATTGCTTAAGTGACCAAGACACCCCTGAGAATACAGACAGGGAGCTTTTCCCGGAGAAGAGGACAATCAAGCGCAAAACAGAGTAAGCTCAAACCGGGGGGAGTGTAAGGGGTACGCAGCAGATACCTAAATGATGTGAACATGTTGCTAATGTATACAGATAAGTATTGTTGAAATGTTGAATGTTTGTTGTAAAAACCAATTAAAAAAAAAAAATCCCTGATTTGTTTTACACCGCACAGGAAAATCTCCTAGACATATCACAGGGTTCCATGAATGTTATTTCATACATTACAAAATTTAAACAAGTGGCAAATGAGACAAGATGGCCTGAAACTGCAGTTTGTCTAGTTCAAAAGAGGACTAAATGGATAACTGAAAGATAAACTAGCTTGCATTCCTCGTCCTGATATTGTTTTACTGACCTGCTTACATTGGTCATGCAAATAGACTTTAGACTATCGGAAAGAAAGAGGACCAGAACCTTTCAAAAAATTATTGGTACCTCCCTCTATGACCGATGCCAGACACTCGAAACTGGAACCGATGCAAATCGGGAGTACTCGTGAACCTTTGACTGAAGATGAACATTGTCAAAGAAGAAACCAAGGGCTTTGCATGTATTATGCCTCAGACACTCAGTGCGTGATTGCCCCTTGGTACTTTAAGGAAGTCATGCTGGCAAAAGTAAGTGATCACAGTTCAATGGTGCTTATTGAACTATAAAAATGCCCAACCTAAATCTAAGATGGGAGCAAGCGTCGACCATCAAATGAAAAATAAGGCAGTCCTAGTGCCGTTGTGTCAAAATGAAAAGGCCTATACTAAGAAAAAACCTAATGCCAATTCCTTACAACTAATTATAGAAAGAGTGTGGGATAGGGTATCAAAATAAAGGGAAATGCACCAAAATGTCACCCTCAGAATTCCGACACCCGAAATTCTGGCCTTTTTTTTCCTTCGACCCCCACCCTTACACCACATATATATCTGGGGGGGGTAAGGGATATAATAGTAGTATGGTGGCTGCGGGGTGTCTCCCCCCTCATGTGTATGTGGTGTAAAGGTGTAGAAGAGAAAAAGAAGTCCGCATTTTCGACCGTCGGAATTCTGGGGGTTACATAGATCCAAAATAAAGGAAACGGTGTTCAAAAAATAAGTCAGGATGTGATTGCCTTGAGGTCTCCTTGCCCCACGTTTTTAGCATGGGACAAGATGGGACTTTGGAGCACAGCACACGCTCAAGCCTTCCCAGCACAAGCTAACAGTTCCATATCAGCTATCAGATTCTTCGAACTTTTCTGATATACAGTTCATGTATGAACTTTCACCATGCAGGATTCACTTCCCTGTCGTTTGCAATCATCCGTCGGCCAAATACTTTGATGGTACAGATAATTTTACAAGACCCCTGTATGACCACTCTGACCTTTTCTTTGCCTCTTCCCAAGGCCTTCTGGTTACGGTAGTCTTTACCTTTGGGTAATCGCTCAGAGGTTTCTGAGTGAGCACCCAGGTGATGGCCGCCGGAGTCCTCTGTCGCTGGTTTTCACCCTCCTTTGTTACTAGTATCGCTTGCTTTTCTTTTTTTTAAAATTCATCTTTATTGAAAAGTTTTTAACAGATAACAACATGACTTTTTGAGCCTTACATTTGAACAGCTTTTCAGTCCACAATGGAGCCCTTGCCCTCGGCCTCTTTCTCCTATGACTCTTAAATAAACTAGCCCACTTCCCTCCACCTCCCTCCCCTCCTGGTACCCAGACCTCCTACAAACCCCCTTTTTCAAACCGCTATTCCCTTAGAAATTTTTTTTTTTAATTTATTTTTATTTCAACAAACAACACTGCAAACATTACAACTTTTTAGGACGTTCTTGATCAATTTTCAGACATCATATTACTCTCCTCTGTCCTTCCCCTTCCCACCCCACAAACTTGAGCCGTCATATCTGTGCCACCATCTCGGGCATCTACTGGTGATTCTGTTTTTGCTAACACCTCCCAATTTTCCACATCCTGATACACCTGGTGGGGATTTGCCATTGAGGCCACCGGCTGTCTCCACCGGCTGTCTCCACCGGCTGTCTCCAGGCTATCAGGGCGCCTACCTCTTCCTCTCCCCCGCTCGTGACTGCTTCGTACCAGACCGTGGTTTCTGCTTCGGCCCATTTCAGGAGGTCTGCCCACCACTACTCCACTCTAGGCCTGTGGGCAGCTTTCCAGCTCATTGCAATTCTGCGTTTGGCCAAAATATAAGCCAGGTCTTTCATTCTACTGATATGTTTTAAGTTACGTGGCCTAGGAAAACTCCCCAGCATGCATGCCCAAGCCGACCCCACGTCCAGCTCCACTCCCCGGCTGACCAATCTCGTTTGCAGTTCTACCCAGAATATCCCCACCTCCGGGCAAGCCCAGAACATGTGTAACAGTCCAGCCTCTTCCTATCCACACCTGGGGCATTTCTGTATGGTCGAGCCACCAAACCTGGCTATTCTGCCAGGGGTCAAGTAAGCTCTGCGGGTGACATACAGCTGGATCTGCTGAAGTCTTGTATTCCGGGACACCTTCTTATGGTACCGTTGGGCTCTGTCCCACTGTCCCTCTGTCTTTTGCGCTCAAGAGCTCATATATCCGAGATATTTCGTGTCCACCCTCCGAAACATCATACATCATTTCTACAGAGGCGTCAGGTTCTTCCGCCAGCACCGTCTCGGACCACCTCCCCCTCACCCGTTTCAAGATCCTGGTGTAAGTGATGTATTGGCCTCTATGTACCCCCGTCTCCTCCACCAGCCTCTCGAATCCCACCGCCTCCCCCTCCTGCCATATGTCCCCCAGAGTGGCCAGGCCTACCGGCTCCCAGTATTTGCGGACCCCTTTGATCAGCTGGGAGTCTTCCCCACATAATGCCACCAACGGGACCTGCTGTGAGAGCGGGCCCGGGTCACCCACTGTTCTCCATGCTCTACACCAGACCTCCCAACCTAGCACCAACAGACTCCCCATCCCTGCCACTTTCGTTTTATGCAACCACACTGTTTCTTTTGGAAAGTATGGGGCGGGGACGCCCTGTAGGAGCCTGGTCTCTGCCGATTCTTCTTCTGACAGCCATCTCGCCACATATGATAACTGTCCTGCCAAGTAATATAGTTCAAAATTAGGCAGGTTTATGCCCCCCTTGTTGCACAAGTTTTGTAATTTCCACAGGGCCACCCTATTTCTAGAATTCTGCCATATGAAGCCCCTGCACAGGCTATGGAGCTTGGAAAAAAAGCGTTTGGGGAGCAGATACGGTATATTTGTGAAGAAATGCAGCAGTCTGGGCAAGACCACCATTTTGAGCAGCGCTGCCCTTCCAAACATGGCCAGGGGTAATCTGGCCCAAAATACCATGCTATTTCTTATGCCTGCAACCGCCTCCTCTGTATTGTGTTTGTATTCCGCTTCTAACTTGTGGTATATGCTTATGCCTAAGTATCTGAACGTCACTGTTTGCCAGGGTATTCGTAAAATGGGCACGTTTTTTAGTGGAACATTTTTGTACCTTCCCAAGGGGAATACGCTGGACTTCCTGGGGTTCACCAATATGTCCGAGAGGGCGGCATAGCGGTCCATCACCTCCAACACATATTGCAGGTTCTCCTCCGGGAAACGCAGATAGAGGAGCATGTCATCAGCATACAGTGATATTAGATGTGTATTCCCCATTGTGCGCACCCCCACCTCCCTGTATTGTTGCCTGAGGCAAATAGCTAATGGTTCCAATGCAAGTATATATAACATAGGCGACCTGGGACATCCCTGCCTAGTCCCTCTACTAAGTTGCCATTTATCTGAAATTATAGCGCCTGTCCTGACTCTTGCAATCGGGGAGCTATAGAACATCTTGACCCATCTAATATATACCAGTCCTATCCCGTAACCTTTCAGGGTCGCTATCAGCCATGGCCACCTCACCGAGTCAAACGCCTTGACCGCATCCAATGACACTGTGGCCAGCTCGCCCGGGTCATTCTCTGTTTGGTCCATGATATGGTGCAGCCTCCTGTGATTGTCGGGGATATTCCTGCCTGGAACATAGCCTGTCTGATCTGGATGTGTCAATTTACCAATTACCCGCTTTAATCTATTTGCCAGCACCGCCGTGAGTATTTTGCTATCTTGGTTAAGCATTGATAGCGGCCTATATGACCCGCAGTCCACATTCGGCTTCCCCGGTTTCAGGAGTGGGATGATCACTGCCTCTCGGAAAGACTTCGGTAGCTCCCTCTGTTCATAGGCCTCATTGAACGTGGCCAGGAGCGGTTGGAGTAACTCTTGCTTATACGCTTTGTAAAATTTGCTAGGTAATCCATCCGACCCAGGCGCTCTGCGCGTGGGCAAGTGTTGGATCACCGCATCCAGTTCATCTAAGCTGATTGGGGCTTCCAGTTCCGCCCTCTCTAAGTCGTCTAAGGTGGGCAGCCCTATGTCTTCAATAGTTTCCAGGATCTCCTGGCCCATGTCTTCTCCCACGTCCTCATACAAATGTTTATAGTATTTGTGGAACTCCTCATTTACCCCCCTCTTGGGTATTGCGGATCTGGCCATCCACATCCCTAACTTCTCCAATCACCTGCCGGGGTGTCTCATATTTGTATAACCAGGCCAATAGTCTGCCGGGTTTGTCTCCTCACGCATTTTGCCTCTCAATATATTTCTTATAATTTAGCTTACATAATCTATCCCAGAGTTCGTTGCTAGCTTTTTGCAAATCTCTCATCTTAACACTGTCTTCTCGGGTGGTCTCCCCTTTTCGCATCAGGTCCTCCAGTTCCCTTTCAGTATCTTGTAATTTGTGTTCTAACCCCCCTTGGAGTCCTTTAGATTTTGATATGGCTACCCCTCGCACCACCACCTTAAATGCCTCCCATACTGTTCCCATAGATCTTACGCTTCCTGTATTTATTTCTAAATATTCCTCTATGGCCTCCCTCAGGTCTTCCTGGAATCCCGGATCCTGCAAGGCCTCCGCTCTGAGTCTCCACGTCGGGATATGCGCTCTGGGGGGGGGGCGGAGTCGCCATTCCAGGACCAAAGGTGAATGGTCTGACTGTACTCTAGCTTTATATTCCGCACCCACTGTTTCTCCCGCTATCTCGGAAAATGCGAACACGTAATCTAGCCTGGTATGCAGATCATGTGGCGTGGCATAGTGCGAGTATTGCCTGTCCTGAGGGTGTAGCCGCCTCCACACATCCTCCAGACCAAGCTCTACCAACAGTGTCCCCAATGCTTTGGCCGCTGGCCCTGGTTTCGGTGTCTAGCTGTATGACCTGTCCCTCCCGGGGTCCAGTTAAAGTCACCTCCCCACAGTATTGCATCACCCAGCATGGGGCTAACCCTGCTATACAGGGACCGAAAATAGGCTGCAGTATCATGGTTGGGGGCGTACAAGTTTATGATGCTCACTTCTCTGTTTTCGACGAGTCCCACCACCACCACCATTCTGCCCTCCGGGTCTGTTGTCGACCGAAGCAACTGAAACGGCACGTGCGGTGCCACCCATGTCACCACCCCCCTCGCATATGCCGAATATGTGGCTCCTGTAACGCTACCCTTCCATTTCCTCTTCACTAGCTCTAGTTTCTCTTTCGTGAGATGGGTTTCCTGCAGCAATGCTACATCCACCCTCATCCTTTTCAGATACATCATTACTTTATTGCGCTTCAAATAGCTGTTAAGGCCCCGCACATTCCAGGTCACCACTCTGAGGTTACCCGATGCCATTGTTGCACAGTCCGCTGATCCCCCTCCCCTTCCTGTATCCTCTTCGGTGGCTTATGATCCGGCTCGTTCTCCTCCCCCCCCCAACTTCCCCAACTTTGCCCCACTGCACACAACCCCTCCCCCCCCGCCCTCTTCCTACCTCACCCCAACAATTGCCCAGCTCCATCCCTGGATCTCAGGCCCACCCGCGTCTGGTCTTGTCTTGTGGGTCCGAGTGCAAGGACCCTGCGGGGCGTCACCCAACTAGTAGTGACCTAACTAAGCGTAACGCTATGGGGGTTCCAGGGTCGTTTCCCCGGAGCTCCCGCTCACATGATTAGGATTATTCAGTTCAGACGGATCTTACATAAATATACAGTCTAAGCAGCACCATCCCAGAGTGTCAGTCAATGCTATATTCTAGTCCCAGTGTCTTGTGCTCTGTCACTGAGGGTGCCACAGCCACACGTTACTTATCTTCGTCAGCTGCCGTCTGGATATCCGACTCCTGGGGGCGACTCTGCATGTCTAGCCAGTCCATAGCGTCAGGTTACGCTCACCTGGTTCCACGGGGGCGCCACCCAGCAATCGGTGTCCAGGTATCCCTCCCTGCGATGAGCAGTAGTGACCAGCGGAAGAATCCTGCCAGAAATACAGGTAAACAATGTTAAGGACCGGGTAACTGGGATTAACAGCCTCCCACCACCCGGTATGTCTGCGGTCCCTCTAGGCTACCTCTCGCCTTGTTCTTGATGTTGGCGGGTTCTCCGTCCTGCTGTCGCGGCAGGGGCGCGTGGTGCTTTGTGGGCTATGGCGGTCGAGTTACTTCACTGATGCCGACCCGACTTGAGTCTTTCAGTTAGGTCTTATTGCTATTTTGTTTTGCTGTCCTAGCATGCCTTTCTGGATTTAACAATGTCTTTTTTCTCTTCCTTAGGTTACGTGGAAGTCCAATTAGTAGCGAAGAATGGATTCGGGGTTCGCTGGTAAGTATTAGCGTTTTTGGAGCACCTGGACGCGGCGAGCAGGCGCTTAACGCAGCGCTAAGGTGCCTTGCCTTTGCTAACCTGTTATCTTTTGTCTTCACAGGTCGCGGTGCTCCGCCGGAGTGTAGAATTCCAGAGATGTTGCTGAATGAAGTGCGAGTGGCAAGGTAAGCCTTTTGGCGGAGTTCGTTAATTGAGCAAAATGTCTGATGCCTTGTCTTTCCCTTTCTGCAGGTCTGTCAATCCGAAGGAGCGCTGGTTCCAGGATGCCGGTCGGAAGAGCTGAGGACCACTAATGATGGAATTCAGGTAAACTGCAACCTTTTCTAACGATGTCTTCTTTCTTTTTCTGCAGATGCTGTTCATCCGAGGTTCGTGGCTGAAGCTGAACGCGGCGAGCGTCACGTTGCCGAATTGCAAACTAACGCGAAGCGTGTCAGTCCAGTCGGGCGTGGTTTAAATAGCTTCAAGAAAGAAGTCCAGGTAAAAGAGTTCCAAGGTGCCACACCCAAACCATCCTTCTGCAAGCCAGGTTCCAAGAAGCCTGATTCTGTGGATAATTCCACATTGAATGACAGTAATAAAAAGTAGTTCCCTAGCACAAACTCATTAAGTATGAGCCTGGCGCCAAAGGCGCCAGGACTGGCCCCAAGAAGGCCTAGGTTGGGATTTAGTGGGGACTGGGGACAAGGCTCCCCCTGGCCCATGGATAGGCCAGGGGGGCTTCGGGGTGAGGGTCGTGACACGTCCTCTGGCGTTTCGAAAAACACATTTTTGTTCTTGTGGAACACCTTCAGCTTGGCCGGGTAAAGCAGCATGTATCTCTGACCTGTTTCTCTCAGTCTTCTTTTCACCGCTCCGAAGTTCATTCTGCTGCGCTGTGCCTGCAGGGTATAGTCCTGGTATGCAGTGATTTTGGCAGGCCCCCTCTCAATCGTTCCGCCCTTTCGGAAAGATTTTAGTATCTTTTCCCTATCTCGGTAATTCAAAATTTTAGCGATCACTGGCCTGGGAGGGGTGCCCGGGGGTGGTCTTCTTGTCAAAGCCCTGTGCGCTCTTTCCACGGCAAACCCCTGGGTCAGGGCCCCCCCAGTTATCGCCTGCAGCAACATGGTTTCCACAAATTCCGTGGGTTTCGGCCCTTTCATTCCCTCTGGCAGGCCAACTATGAGGATGTTGTTGTGTCTAGCACGTCCTTCCCTTTCCTCCGCCCTGTTCTCCAGGTTGCCTACTCGCTGCACCAGGGCATGTGTTTCAGATCTGTGAGTGGCGCAGTCTGCAGTGTTTGGGGCCAAATCCTTCTCCAGATTTCCAGTGCGCTCCGCAAGCGATCTCACATCTTGTCTAAGCAAATTCACATCCTCCTATACCGCTCCAACCTTGAGATCTAATGCCACTTTCAGTTCATTCATGGCCAGCCCCAGTTTAGTCTCCCAGGCGACTTTAAGGTCCGCAATCGCCGCAAGTACCTCCTGGATAGTGCCCGGGGCGTCTCCGTCACAGTGGTGGTTTTGTCCTTGCTCCGGGCTCCCTCCGCCCCGGGTGAAGTCTTTGCATAAGCCTCCAACGTGGGCTGCTTACTCTTCGGTCTTACTATTTTGCTCGACATTATGCCGTATCGCCCGCGTATGTGTAGGCGCAGCCGCCTCTATTCCAAGGGTAAACTTGGTGTAGTGCTATTCCGGAGGCTAGGGTTTGGTAACCTTGTTGGGGGACCTCCCCTGCTGCCCGCTGCATGCCAGGAATGGGCTGTGTCCTCCCACGTATGCGCGCCCACTTGTTACCATTTACATGGCCCTCTGGTGGCCAGAAGCTTCTGATCTTCTTACCCTTTACTGCGCCGGGAACTGTCCGGGCCTCACGGCCTTCAGGCACACCGCCATGTCTCTGGCCTCATTGTGCAGCCCAATATCTATATTAGCGCTATCTCGCCCCACTCATAGGTATCGGGGCCTCCACGGGCTCGCTCCCCTGAAGGCAGCTTATGTGTGTTGTGCACCATGCACACGGCTCCTGAGATGCGGTGTCTGTGTCCCTGCTAATGTTAGTTTGATGATCAAGTTTCGTTTCTTTTGCCTCCTTTTATTTTATATATATTTTTTTTAAATTTCAAAGAGCTTCCCCTTCCCAGAGGGTCCCCCAAAGAGTCATGCAACCGGAAATCTAGCCGCTGGCCCAAGCAGGGGGATTCCCATGCGGCGGCCCTCTCCGAAGTCACCTCCGCCGTGTTTTTTTTTGTTTTTTATAAATTGAATTTTCCACTGCTTTGTGCCTCCGAGAGGCCCGGCCGGGCACCACCCTCAGGGTGCAATCTCCGTTCGGCCGGGTAGCTGTGTCTGGGGATACTATCCCCTCTGTTTGTTCTGCCCCTCACGCCTTTGCGCTCCAGTCGGGCACCACTCTGTAGGGTCCCTGCAGGGGGGCTCTCCTGTACATATCCGCCTTCACAGGGGTTGTCCCCCTGGCTTACACGGCCCACCTGGCTCACAACCCGTGCAAGCTCTCCACAACTGAGCGTCCCGCAGGCAGCCGTTCGGGTCTGGCAGGCACCGCCGCAACTTTTGTATCTCCAAAGCGCCCGCCGTCTGCAGCACTTTCCGGCGCGCGATACCGGCCTCTCACCGCCGCCTCACCTCGGGCAGGGCCAGCGGTCCGCTGCTTATGCGGCCCCTCAGCTTCTATCCCAGGGGGGGCTCCGCTATCCTGGGTGAATACAGTCAGGGCCACCTTCAACCCTGCTCGCAATGTGGGTTATGTAGCCCTGGACGATTCATCACCTCCTTCCTCTGTGTGTCCCCGGCGGTGAAGTCCGGGGTCCTCTACCGTCCGGCTGCAGCTTCCAGCGTCTGCGCTTTCCCCATCAGTCCGACCGGTCGCTTCCAGCTGGGCTCAGCGTTGGTCCTTCGCTGCTGATGTATACCTGCAGCTGCCGTAGTGCCAGCCTTCTCTATCCGCGGCGCTGGTGGTCCGGTCAGTTTATGACCCTTTGTGTGCCGCCGCCATTTTGGTAGCCCACTGCTCCAGGCGCTCGGCTCACTCCTTTCGGCCGCAGCTCCCCTCCATCACCGTCGATCCACCTCGCACTGCACACGGTGTGTGTCCTGGGTCTTCATACGTCTCCGGGTGTGCAGCCAATCTGCTGCATTGCCCGCATTCTCCCTTAATTCCAAGGATCAATAAAGGATCTGCGGGAGCCCCGGAGAGATGCGTCCCCTCACGTAGCCATCAAGCCACGCCCCCTCCTATTCCATTAGAACTTATTAAAGCCATTAACCATAGACGTTCACTCTCCCCCTGGGGCCCTCTATTCCCCGGTTTCCTTAATGTTGCTGGCCCCTCTGGCTGGTTCTTGGTGCCTACCGCTCCGTGCCTCTACTTTAATTCCCTCCGCTCCCCCACATCTCGTTCTTACTCAGACCTCGATATTTATCGACAAACCCTCCCCACTCCATCTCCAATGGGCCCGCCTGGTCTTGCAATCCAGCGGTTATCCGTTCCATCACGTAGAGGTTCTTCGCAACGCTTAACCATTCCTTTTTATCTTGAGTCTGGGGTTTTTTCTATTCGGTGGCCAGACATGCTCTTGCTGCTAGAAGCAAGCCCGAGGCCATCCCAGGCATCCTACCATATTTCCCTACCCGCTCCACTCCAAACCAGAGTAACAGGGGAGACTTGGCTTGGTTGATGCCCTCCACCTTCTTAATCCATCCCGGGACTTCCTTCCAGTAAAACTGTACCCTTGGGCAACCACACCATATGTGCCAGTAACCGGCCTTCTTTCCACACTCTCGCCAGCAAAGTGGGCTAGCATCTTGGTACATTTTAGCCAGTCTAACTGAGTCGAGTTGACACTTATGTAGAGGCTTGATGCCATGCTGTTTACATTGACTTGATACCGAGGTCTGGTAGGCACCCCTACAGAGATGTCCCCATAGTGTGGCATCAATATCCCCCTCCATATTCCTTTCCCATCGGACCTTAAGGTTCTCAGTGGACCCCACCCCAGATTCTAAGAAGGCCCCATACAGTGCTGAGCTCAATCCCTTCATCTCCGTCCATATCCAGAATTCTTTCAAAGGGAGTCAAGTCCTGCTGTAGCTGTTCCCTCTGTGTCCTATTGGTAAGGACCCCCTTCAGTTGTAGATACAGGAATACTGAACGTTTCCCTATACCCAATGCTTCCTCCAACTCCTGCATGTCTATGAACTTGTCCCCTCTCACTATCTGGCCTACCCTCTCCAAGCCGGCCTCAACCATGCCTGAAATCTTTCCGGGTTAGGAATCACGTCTCTGACTCCCGGGACCCATGGGTGTCCCTGGGGGGAAGACCATGTTGTGACCCCCCCCTCATATTCATCCCTTTCCTCCAGATATTCCATATGGTCCCCAGGGGTGGTCACGAATTCTACTGTGGATTCTGTCTCTTGGTACCCATAACCATTCTGCCACTGTAGCCGGCCGCAGGTAATGGTTGTCGAGTGTGATCCATTGGAGGCCCCCCTGTGCCCTAAAATGTGGTATAAGACCCCTGAGTTGGGCTGCCTTTTGATACCTCTTCACATCCGAGATTCCCACCCCCCTTTTCCCTTGGGGAGCACAAGTACCTTCCATGCTATCCTGGCCTTCTTTCTCTGCCACAAGAACCTCAATAGAAGCGCTTCATCTCCTGGAAGAATGTGTCAGGGACGCTGATAGGGAGCATCTGAAATAGATAAAAGAGTCTTTGGAGGACAAAGATTTTTATTGCTTTGAGATGCCATGCCATGACACCGTGAGCTTGCTCCATTTCGCCAGGTCCTGCTCAATCGTAGACTTCAGTGGAGTGAAATTGGAGTCAAAGAGCTCCCCCAGGTCCCTGATAAGGTTAATTCCCAGGTATCTTAACTTCCCCCCACTAACCTGCATCCCAAGGGGCTCTAGTCTTCCCATGTCACCATCACTGTCCCTGCCCAGTGTAAAGATAACAGATTTGGATTTATCTTCAGTCCAGTGAGGGCGCCGTGGGATTCTAACTGCCGCCGGTATGGAGGTCATTGGGTTCACTATGTGCAGTAACATATTGTCTGCATACAGGGCGAGTTTATATTCTTCCCCTCCCACACATATTCCTTCCTCTCTGTTGTCCTCCCTAATCCTTTGCGCAAAGGGTTCCAGAGAAAGTACCTACAAAGAAGGGGAGAGAGGGCAGCCCTGCCTGGTCCATCTTCCCAGGTCGAACCCTCTGGAGAATCCCCCATTCTCTGCTACACAGGCTTTGGGGACGAGTACAGTGCCATTATGCCGCGAAGAAATCCACCTCCCATACCTTATTTAACAAGTACTGCTTACAGAAATTCCCATTCCGCCCGATCAAATGTTTTTAAGCATTGACTGAGATGAGGGCCGAGTCCTCTGCACCACCATGGCTTTCATGCATCAGGTGAAAAGTCTTCCTCAATGTGTCCGCTCCCTGCCTGCCACTGATAAAGCCCACCTGATCCGGATGGATCAAATGTGGCATCTAGTCCTCAAGTCTTGCCGCCAGTACAGAGTGTACATTTTTGCATCTAGATTTAGGAGAGAAATTGGACGAAATGCACCACTTTTCTTAGGGTCCCTCCCCTCCTTTGGTATCACCGAAATTAATGCCCTAGAAAAGGACTCCGAGGCTTTAATCATCTTCATAATATCTGTAAAGAGTTCAGCCATAAAAGGGAGTAGGATGTTAAGAAAGGCCATGTAAAATACTGCAGTGTACCTATCATCCCCCGGGGCTTTCCCCACAGGGAGTCTGCCCACCGCCTTCCAAACTTCTTCTGGTGTTTTGGGAGCTTCCAGTATGGCCGCTTCCTCCCCCTTCAATCTCGGAAGGTGAGTGTTAGCCAGGTATTCCGGAATCCCTTTTGCGCCCGGAGTACACTCTGATTTAAATAGGGTCTCATAGAAGGTAGCAAAAGCATCTTGGTTCCCCTATGTAGATGTCTGTTGCCTTGCCCCCTCCCTCTATTTCTGCAACCCATCTTTCTGCCCTCTAACTTCAATCTGGCCAGCAGGAGTGCGTCGTCTTTATCGCCTTTTCGTAACATTTCTGTTTACGAAATTTCAGGTTACGTATTATCTTCCCCTCCTCAAGTAGAAGCAGTTCATCACATCCCTAATGGCCTCCTCCCTTCCCTCCCCCTGCACCCGCTTATCTAGGTTATGTATCTCCTTCAGTAGTCTGTTCTCAATCAGACCCTGCTCCCTTTTTTTCCACGCTCCTTCCCTAATTAATACCCCCCTCCAGGTAGCTTTCCCCGCCTCCCACACGTCCTTATGTCCACTCCCCCTGTATGATTAGTGGCAAAGAATTCCTTGATCCCTGAATGGCCCGGCCTCCCCACCTCCTGTGCCCTTCCCTTGATCCTCGCCTATCCAAATTCACATCCTCCCATATGTTAAAGTCCCCTCCAATAATGAGATGATCTGAACTCTCCACCGTTATTTTAGGGAGGATATTATTCAAGAATCTCAGTTGGCCCTGGTTGGGTGCACAGATCGTGGCAAATGTAAAACGCACCTTCCTAATAGTAACTGAAACTAGCAGGGCCCTTCCCTCCACATCTGACCAGACCTTGGACACCTCCATTTTAAGGGCTCTGTTAAGGTAGAATGCCCACTCTCGCCCTCCTTACAGGGTGTCATGATGCCTACCCCCAGGCATCGGGATCGAGTCCAACAGCCCCAGGAGCAGGCATCCAGATACTTATTAAAACCCCAACAGCCCCGGCTGGGGGCTGTTTGGATTCAGTCCTGGCGCCTTAGGCGCCAGGCTCATCATAGAAATCAGTCCTGGCTCCATAGGCGCCAGGCTCATAGATTTTATTTACCTTATGCAGACCATGCTGCAAATGAGTCCAAGCCAACATGAGGCCTGGATGGGACTATTTTATTACAGGGACTATTTTTCACTCGCATGTGGTTCTGGGGAACTTCTTACCTGGGACTACTTTGCAGGCTATTTAAACCACGCCCGAACAGCAGCCCATGCTTCGTGTTATTCTGCATCCAGCAGCGTAACGCTCACCGTGTCTGCAAGTCAGCATCCAGTCTTCTGCAACGCCCGCCTCGAATCCGGAGCTCCTAGACAAAAGGAAAAGAAAGGAGAAGAGGTTAGATCACGGACATTATTTGATTCCTTACCTGATTCCGGACCCAGCACAGCTCCGAGCCTGGAAAGGACATTATTTCAGCACGCGTCGCTTCGCCAGCAGCAACGCTACGTTATACTCACCAGTCCACCGCATCTTTCTACTCGGCGCTGCCTCCATCATTTTCTTCGTCGAAACCCAGCACCTGGGGGAAAACAAAAGGAATAACAAGGTGAGCCGAGAAAACCGACAAAGACAATCTCTTGCCACCATAGGCTTACCTGCTTTACCACCGGAGGTATTATCCTTTAATTCGCCACATCTTCCTATGCTGCACCTATAAAGGAAGAGAAAACAGCAAGTTAAACTCATGCAACTTTTACCGGACATTGTTTGGTAATACAGACTCTTACCTGAACGCCATCAGCTGCCTCCAGGCAATATTCTTTTGGACCCAGTTGCAACCTAACGAGGGAATGGAACAAGAGTGAACATCGGACATATTGAACTCTTTGAACTTTATAGACACTGGAGTCAATATTCCTCCGGAACTCCTCCAGTACCTTCAAACCAGTGAAGTAACTGGTATCTACGCGCCCCTGCATGCCATGCAGGATGGAGAGCTCATCATTTAAAAACATAATGTGAGGTTACCAAGAGGGGATATTGGAGGTGATTAGTGGGGAGAACGAGAACAGTTGGGGGGCCATCACTAAAGTCCACGGGTGGCTAAATCCCTTTCTCCACTTGCAGGAGAATACTTCTACGAGTCCAGCAGACAAGATTAGGCGGGCCAGTCCAGACTGTCATCTCTGCACTATGCATCACGTTGGTGGAGACCACAGCTGTCCGGGTCCAATCGACGCCCCTGTGGGAACCAGGTAAGCGTAACACAGGGCCCAAGCCCAAATATAGCTGGCCCGCCATTCCACCGGGAATTTTTCTTTCCTCCGCCTTACAGTATTTGGTCTCCGGGAGGAACATGACGTCCAGCCCACCCTGCGAAATTCACTTGCGACCACTAACCTTTTAGTAGGCCCTTTACATTAAGTGCCCCAATACTCAACCGGCTCCCTTGAGCCCGATTGCTTGTGATCGCAATCATGTTGCCCCAGTACGGATCTCCCGTCCTTGCCCTCTGGCTAGCTTCAAACGTTCAACTTGAACCATATAACTTGGAAATAATGCAAAACTAAACCAGGTCTCTGGTACCAGTCTCCCTCACCCGTCCCATTCCCCCTTCCCTCCACCATCCCCGAGCGGCACTAGGGTGTGACTGGACGACCAAATGGACCCCTCAACTCAGGTCTCAGCCCTTCAAACCCCTTCATTTCAGAGCCCCACTCAACCCCCATCTCCTTCACCTAACCCCCCTTAGCCTCATCCTGACTGACCCCATGGGGACAATGGCCACCCGGTACAAGGTGGATAGCAGTGTAACATTTCTCACCAGATAATCCCCCCTCTGCCCGTCCCACTCAGGCACCCCACCTTAATGTCACACTCAATGTTAAAAGATACAATATCTTCCGTCATGCAGTGTCTGCTGCTGGGGATGTGTTTAGCTTTCTGAATTTCCGCAATCCCAGAATTCTAGGTCTTTTAGGCTACTTAATGCTCCATCAGTTTGCCCCGGCCTCCTGCTCCTCCCCCCTCTGGGTCTCCAGTGCACCAAGTATATCCCTTGTGGTCCTCCATATCTCCTCCTCATTGGACAGTTTATATTTAGTTCCGTCCACTTCGAAGGACCCTGAGAAAGGGAAATCCTATCTGTTTCTGATTCCCTTCTCATTCATCCACTGCGTTAGAGGACAACACAGGCGTCTCCTTGCGAGCGTCAGAGAGGACAGATACTGGAAAATCGTTACCCCGGAGTTACAGTACATCACTGGTCCCTTCTTTCTCGCCCTCTCCAGGATCTTGTGCTTGTCCTGGTAGATATGGAATCGGGCAAGAACCGATCTGGGCGGCCGGCTGGGCCTCCAGCCCTGTGGATCTTTTTGATTTTGGCCTCGTCGATGGAGTCATCCTCAAATATGAGTTTGGTGACTTTGTAGAGTATTCTCCTCAGGTCTATATCTGCCGCCCCTTCCTTTTTCTGTCACCCCTTCCTTATCCGTGATCCCAAAGAGCCTCTGTTTGTTCTGCCTCTCTCTGTTCTCAAGATCGTCCATCTTCAATATGATCTCCCCCTCGCTCGCTTCTATTTCCGACATTGTTACGTCCATCTGAATCTCCATAGCATCCCGAGAAGATTGGTTGTGCTCCACTTCTTTGACTCTATCTCTCATCTTGTCGATCCTTCAACTTATCCTAGCGACCCGTCCACCTATATCAGTCTGCATGCTTCGGATCTCCTCCATCAGTGCAGCCACATCTGTCTAGCCGTCGATCCCCCCCAAACCTCCCAGACACCATAGCAGAGGGGTGCGCTGTCTCTCCCTGTTCCTCCCTCTGTGTGTAACCAAAGCCTGCTAGTTTGGATCTTGCATCCATGTGCTTTCCCTCACTGTTGGGTGTGTTGTCCTTTGTGCAAGGGGGGCCCAACTGCAGTGGGTCGATTCACCTCTACCTGGGTCCGAGAGGAGGCCTCCTATCCCCAATGGGCTTGTGTTAGGCAGAAACCTGTGCAGTTCCCTTAGGGACCACTGCAAAAGATTTAAGACTACAGGTGTTTGGCAGTAAACCCACTTGGTAGCAGTCTGTACCACATAGATTCACTTGGTAGCTGTGGCTGAGCAGTCAGACTTCCCTCAAGAAGAGTTAGGCAGTATACAGAGCATACAAAATAGGTACAGAAATACAGTAGCACAAGCAAATACTGACCAGAGCTTGGGTGTAAAAGTATTTAATTATTTAACACACACTTATAAAACACACTAGCACTTAATTGGTAGGATAAGTTCAAAACACAATCACTATTATCATATGTTCATCCCTGATTACTTGTTGGACAAGTCTTAGTTAACACCACTTATTTCCAGACAGAGGTGAGCGCTTAACGTTTGATGGCACTCCAACAAGTTAAATAAAAAGGGAGGGAAAAGCAGAATTATGGAAGCCCACGCACGAAACACTTTTTAAAGAACCACAGCAAGTTAGGAAGGCACAGTCTACTGGTGAGCAAGGAAGTTTAGGTGCCAGGCCCACTTTCAAGGGAGCCAAGTGAAAGATGCCCAAGATCAAACAGTTACACAGAGTCTTCGAAGTTTGTGGAGGTAGTTCGAAAAAGGTTTAGTTCAGTTCAGAAAAGGTTAGCTAAGGTGTCCCAGGCTAACCCAGGTTCGAGAGACGAGGATTTAATACACCCTGTTCAATCGGTTGCAAGGGAAGCCAGGCGGAACACAGTACCTTAAATGGAGAGGATCCTCCAGCGGGGGCAGTTGTTCCTGGCAGCGGGTGCAAGTCACAGCGTCGTCCAGAGAAAGAGAAGATCTCGTCGTGGAGGAAAGATGAAGGTCGTTGCACTGACAGGGAAGAAACCAGCCGCGGAGTTCTCCGGTACAAAGGTACTACCCTTTCGGTTCGCGGTGATGGTGAAAACGTGGTATCCTGGTTGCCGGGGTGCTTGGCACAGGCAAGGCGGCCACGAGATGCTCCAGGAAGGCGAAAAGAAGGTAGACTGGTTATCCCCACCAGTCGAAGGAAGAAGACTCTCTGGGCTGGAGATCTCCTCTGTCGTTGGGAAAAGTGGTGAGGCGGTTCAGCAGGGCTCCACCGGTGGTGTCGTCGTTGCAGGCCGGCTCAGCTTCTCCGTCCTCGGATTCTTTAGGTCCAGTGGCGACTTCTGAAGTTCCAGTCCCCAAAGCCCTGCTTTTATGCAGCACACCCTGATTCACTCAGCCTAGCTGTCAATCAAACATGCTAAGTGGTGAGCCGGCCGGCTCACCACTTGGGCCAATCACACAAGAGTGCGGCTTGAGTTACCAAGGTAACTCAGTCCAGGGTGCCTAAACCCCCTCCCACACCCTCTGTGGTACCCAGACAGAGTGGCACCACTTTTGGAGGCTTCTGTGGAGAAGCCCGCAAAAAAGTGGAACAAAGGGCTCGACTTGGGTTGGAGTCACAGAAGAGAACACAAACGCCATTTTAGAATCGAGCTCTGGCAAAAAATACCAACCGGCAAATTAATATTAAATAAATAAACCGGCGGTATGTTCGAAGCTATAAGAATTAAATAATTAAAGTCGGTAGCCTCGAACAATGGGAAAATCCCATAGAGATATATTTGCGGTCGAATATAAAAAGTAGTATCCACTGCCACCAGCCAAAACTCGATCAGGGGGGACAGAGACATGCCCCCTCGAACAACAGACCCCGGGGCAATCGTTTCTGTTCATAATTTGGGACTAGCAAAGCCAATGGTGACTTTACATGCCCTGGGAGACAGTAGTCAGTCCCAGGGTATGGAGTCTATGTTGGGGGGTCGCTACGACACCCCTGGGTTACAGCACGGAGGGTGCTGTATAACCCACATCAAAAAAACCACATGAGACCCTATGGAGTAAAAGACACCATAGCCCATAAAACACATGGAAAGTTAAAGGAACACCTCAAATCATGTCTAAGAGTGGGAGCAAAAGAATCTCACTCTTAGCAGGAGAGAAAAAAATAAACCCCAAAAATCCAGCAAAGCTGCTGGGGGACTCACTAGGTTTGGGAAATTAGCCTTACTGAGAATTCTCCCTAACAGCTTGCCCGCCCACAATTGGATCTATTACAGAAAACTCGCAGAGGGCTCATATGGGCCGCTTGGACACCTCGCACCTTCACCTATCTCCAAGACCACCTCACCGTAGGGGTACTGTGTCAGGCCCCACAGATGGGGGGGGGGAATCCCCCCCTCTTCAGTACTGTTGTCTTCCTTCAGCCAATCAGTTATTTAGCCCTTTCTGGAGCACATATGTTAGTGATCCCGTCAAAGGTGGTGGTATTTCCTGGAGGCGGGCACACACCCCTTCATAGGGGGCCCTCAGGGCCAGGTGGTCATCTCCAGTGGCCCCCGCTCTCCTGTGACTACTTCAATGCACCTCCCACCCCCACGGTGGCAGTGCTCTTCTCACTCTGTCGTGGGGTGGGTTTAGGCCGCCTCAGATGCGAGCCTGTTAGGGAGAATTCTCATAAATGGCTGATTTCCCTTACCTAATGAGTCCCTCAGCAGCTTTGCTGGATTTCTAGGGTTTATTTGTTTCACCTGGTAAGAGTGTGAGCCTTTTTCCCACTCTTGCATGTGTTTTGCTGTGTGTGTTTCTACCATTTGTGTGATTATGGGCTCTGGAGCCTCACCTACTCCATGAGCATCATTTTTAAGTGTGTTACTTCAGTGCAGTGACACAGGGTTGTCTTTTAGACTTCCCACTGAATCAATTTTTCTGGGACTGACTACTGTCTCCCAGAAACATGTAAAGTTGCCATTAACTTTATGTAGTCTCTTTAAACCACAGACCCAGTACACCCCATCTTACATGGAATATTGGAAAGAGTTAATTCTTATCCCTTTTTGTCTGTTTCTCTTGGAGCCCTGTTTCGCTCCCTTTTCATCAAGACTTGGCTGGTGGCAGTGGTAACTACCCTATTTTTCATACTGCATTTATCTTATATAAACGTGGTATTGTTTTAGGCTATTATATTAGCCTTGAACATAAACCCGCTTGACCAAATATATTTTATTTCGGCTCCGGCTGGGTTTAGTCACCATTTCTTTTTGTTTAAGTCTTTCTCGTGTTTTACTCTGCGCGCCAAACCAGGTTTGGTCCCTTTGTTTACTGTCTTTTTGCAGGCTTCTGCACAGAAGTCCTCCTAAAGGCGCCTGAAAGTCTGGGTAGGCAGGATGTGAGGGAGGGGTCTTAGGACCCCTGCCATGGGTTCCCTTGGTAACCCAAGTCGCAATCCTGTTTGATTGGCTGGGTGAATGTCCTTGTGAGGACAGTCACCCTGCTGTGTGATTGACAGCCAGGCTGCATGAATGGGGAAAAACTGCATAAAAAGCATGTCTCTGGGACTGGAAAGGCAGATTTGCCACTGGAAAAAAAGAACCAATGAGGAGCTGATGGAAGAGGACCCGTACAACAACTGAACCACCCAGTGAAGCCCTGCTGCAGCTCAGGATCTTCAGAATCCGACGACAGAGAAGATCCTCCAGGAAACTTCTTCCCTTGAGCTGGTGGGACCAACCAGTTCACCCAAACTTCAAGCCACGACCCCTCCTCTGGTCGAATTCGCTGTACAGAGCTACAGTGGGCCGGATAGCCAGGAAGGTCGGACCCTGCTTGGGTTTTAAGAGGCGCACCTTTTATTTGTTGCTTTGCTCTGCTGCTGGTTTCATCCCTGGGTAGTGCAGGACCCTCCAGTTTTCCTACTTCTTGTCAGTCCGACAGTCGCTTCAGGAACCGTAAGCCTACAGGAACTACCAAGAACATCCGTCTCAGCTACAGCTTCCTCTCTGTTTTAAGGTACTGTGCAAATCCAGTTGTTCGTTTCGTTCAGCCGCAGTGAAAGTGTTTGAAATCTTTCTCCAAACCGAGGGCTTGTCCGTCTCTTTTCTTTGAACTAACATTTCTGCAAACCAACCTCGTCCGGAATCCGTGGCACAAACTTTACCGCGAACTACACTGAACTGTGTGATCTTGAGCGAAAGACTTTTGACCCATTGACTTTAGCCCTAAGCCTTTTCTACCTGATTCTATCACTGTAGTTCCTCTTGCTCAATTGCCCTGAGTACTTACCTGTTGGTGTGGTTCAATTTCTATTAACTTTGTTTTTCCCTCCCTTTTAAATTGCTGGAGTGCCATTTTGCTCCCACTTCATTTTGTGAGCTTAACTTGTCTGGAACTTATTGGGAGTGGTGTGGTGTATTAAGAGTGTGATTTTTAAACTGCGTATAATAGTGTAATGTTATACAAATGAAGAGTGAAATAAATGTATATTCTTTTACTTGACAACCTTGAGTCAGTGTTTGCCTGAATCATAGTAACTGCTGTCCTTTGTGTAACTATTTGATATTGCTCACTTACTCTTGGGATAAGTCTGGCTGCTCAGCCATCGCTACCACTTTAACTGTGTAGTACAGGCTTCTACCAAAGGTGAATTTGTACTTTCACTTGTAGTCTTAATTGTGTGTGGTGTTCCCAAAGGGTACTGCATATAATTCTGCCTAATAGAGCCCTGCGCCAGCTGCCGGCAATGTTACTGTGGTGTGGGGTGATGTGCAGGGGAGGCGGGCACATGCCCCTGAATCGGGGGCCTACACCACTCTCTGGCCTTCGACTGTTTCCAGACTGACTCGCCTCCCCAGATGGCTCCACTCTCCGTGCCCTTGAGTCCCTGCACCCTCCCCAATGCTCCAAGGAGGGGCCAGATTGTGCTGTCTCGGGCCCATGCCCCACGTAAGACTCTGTCTCAGTATACCCCATGGGGGTCTGGGGGGGAGGTATTGTACGAAATTAATAAGTTTAAAAGTTTGACCCCACCAAAAGACCTAAAACACACGGGGGGTTGCGGAAGACATGCCTCCAGCCCCCCACCAAATGAAAAAAGGAAAAAAAAAGCCAGGGGCTGCGGGGGTGTCCCCCGAAATACCCCACTCATTATGCTATACAGTATAGTGAGCGGGGTGTTGCGGGGGACACCCCTGCAGCTGCCCAGAAAAAAAAAAGAAAAAAAGAAAAAGGACCCTGCGGCACCGGTTCCTGATCACGGAAGTCTTCAAAGGTAAGTAGGGTGGATGTACGTTGGTGGTGTGGGTGTGGTGGGGCTGGGGGTGTGGGTTTGTAGGGGTTTTTAATGTATGTTCGCATGGGAAATGTACAAACCTTTTGTGGTTAGTACATTTCTCATGCAAACTTTTCCGACGCGGTAAAAGCAGCCGCTGACGGATCACACGTATCCGGTGGGGAGGCTTCTTAGTCCTTCAAGCCTGCGCCGCGGGTGGGGAGCTGGAGGGGGTGGGTCAGTCATCCACGTCTTTATGTCCGTTGGACTCCCCTGGCCGAGCTCCTCCTCTGAGCTGGCGTCTCTCGTTTCTTCATCCCCGGATCCCCTTCTGGCACCAGCAAGACCCACCGTGCGGGGGTGAGTGGGTCCAGTGCCCCTGCTCCAAACTGCTGCCTCTGCCCGGCTTTCTTTTGGTGGCAGCGAGCCCCTGGCAATTCAGGATGAGCCTTCTCCTTGCTTTCCCGGGCTTCGGCTATGTTCTGGTGTCTCCATGCAGTGGGCCTTTGCACCCCAAATTTCTCTGGGGTGGTCCGTGGGTGTTCCCACCAATGATGAGCCTGCTTGTTATTCCTGGGGGGGGAGGGTCCCTTAGGGGGGGGACTATGATTCCCTGAAGACCCCGCGAGTGGGCAGCTCAATGCTCAGGCTGCCATCGTCTGCACGGCCCCTGGTGGCCTCCATTACTTGCTTTTCAATGTTCAATGCAGCCTTTGGCTAGATTTTCGTTCAACACAGTTCGGTTTCTTATCGACACTCCTCTCAACTCACCAGCTGTGATGAACTGCTTGGCTTTGGAGTCAAGGTTGGTACAACTGAAGCAAGCGTCTCTCCCCTTGGTAATCAGCAGAGGAGGGTCTTGTGTACCATTGACATCTGCTGCAACACACGTTGGCCTTTGTTCGCAATCTTATGTTTACGTCTGTGGATTTTTCAGGTACTTTTTTAAAAAACTTTTTCTTTTGGTTTTCAACAACAGCAGATTACATTACACTGCAAAAATTGCGCCCCGTGGATCTGAGCCCCCCCTCCCCTCCCTAATTTGAGCATAAAGTATTTGTAGCATGCATGTATGAATGTCTTGATACGTTCATAGCGTGTAGCGGACTGCAGGCTTGTGCATCGCAAAACTGTGACTTGGGGTGCTGCGGTGGAGGTCAGTCTACCAAGGTCAGCATGTAGTTGATGTACTAGGGACCCCAAATATCTGGAGGTCGAGCATGTAAAGGCAGGGTTTTGATGAAGCTTGTGTCCATGTCGTAGCAGTACGCTATGTCCTGCAACCATATTTGCACCGTGGGAGGCTGTCCTCTCCCCCATGTCATGGCTATGCGTCGTAGTGCCAATATTAGTAGTAGCCCAGCCAGTCTCCTTACCGAGGGCTGTAGGTTCTTGGTGCACCCTAGTATTGCCACAGTGGGACATTGCTCAATTTGTTCACCGAATATTGCTGAGGTTTTGCCCAGTACTTCTCCCCAGAATCTACGAATTGTCGGCAACCACCAAGCCAGATGTAGGAAGTCCACCGGGGACACGTTACACCTGTCGCAGTTAGCTGTGATGGTTGTTTGTTGCCTGTGGAGACTGGCGGGTGTATGGTAAACTTGGTGAATAAAGCTGAAGTGGATCAATTTATATCTCGAGTTTAGAGACATTGGGCCTCATTACACGGTAGGCGGTAACCATGGCGCTATTAGCGACATGGTTTGCCGCCGGTATTTTACCGTGTCCGCCTTGGTGGATGGCGGAATTACCGCCCTACTCCAAGGTGAGCGGGGGCGGTAATTCCCCATTCACCAAGGCACTTCCCCATTCCCATTTTTGCCCCCATAGGGCATAATGGGAATGGGGAAGGAGCTAATTACGGTACCGCAAATTACGGTACTGTAATTAGCACCAAGGTCCCTTTGCGGGTCCCGTCCTTAACGCCTGGAAAAACCAGGCGTTAAGGGAGGACCCGCAAAGGGACCTCGTAGTAAGGCGGTAAGGGTTTACCGGTACCGGTGCCCTTACCGGTACCGGTAAACCCTTACCGCCTACCGTGTAATGAGGCCCATTGTTTGCTTCTATCGCAGCAGGACTAGTCTTCATCAATTCTGCTTGTGAGTGCTTTTTGCAGCGCTGTCTCTGGGCTATTAGTCGACCAGCGGAAATGGACATCAAGTCTTTATAGATGTTAGATACAAGCCTGCACTCCCTTTATGCTCGGATAACCCTGTGTAAGAGCTGCCATGTGGGTGGTTGAGTAGGGAATGAGTGGAACTGGACTTTAAGAGCGTGTTGGAGACAGAAGTAGACAAAGATGTCTACGGGAGAGTCGGCACCCCGCTCCCCAGCCCGTTGGATCGCTAGGAAGCACCTATTTTTTTTTTATTTACTTGTGCATAATCAAAAATACATGATTTTTACAAGGCTATACATAGACCGAAGAAATCAGGCGTGTAGAGCTAAGTTACCAGAGTTACCTATCGACAAACCAGTCGCCCAGTGTTACGATCTGAAGCTTGGCTGCCCACTGGAGATATACTTTCTCTGTTGTGAGAGGTAGACCCGGTATGAATCTCGCTGGGAGAAGAGGAGAGAAGCTGACGGCGATGTAGGCTTTGTGTGCTATCTTCCTCCACATCTTGTATGTGGTCTGAACTATATTTAGGGTTTTTGGGGACACTCAGCGTTCTCCCATGATGACTACTCAGAGGAGGTTTGGGGTTGCCAGGGCCCTCTCAATTTGGACATGTGGACGGATGGAATGGGTAGTGTACCAATGGCTCAGGAATTGTGCCTGCGCTGCGCAATAATAACATTCCAAATCTGGCAGCGCAAGGAAGCCTTTGACGATTGGTTGTGTGAGGATCGCATGGGCGACTCTTGCAGGTTTGCTTGTCCATATCAATTTGAGAATCAGGCCACGCAGGCGTTGGAAGAAGCCCTGTGGCAGTAGCAACAGCATATTTACGAACAGGTATAGAGGTTTGGGCAAAATGACAATTTTTATGATGGAGGCGCGCCCCCACAATGCGAGCGGGAGATGTTTCCACCTCGATATTTTATCGCCCAATGACTCCATCACCCTGCCGTAGTTATCGCGGAACAGGTCTTCAGAATTTCTGGACACCCATAGATATCTAATGCCGGAGAGCTCCAACCTAAGTTTAAAGTCGTCGCTAAATTGTACCATTTTTTGGGTCAGTGGGAAGACAATTAATTTACTGTTAATTTTTAGTCCCAAGAACGCTCCGAACTTGAGTACCTCTCTCATCACTGGGTTTAGGTTTGCTTCTCCGTTGTCGATAAAGAGCGCAATGTCGTCGGCGTATAGGGACAGGATCAGTTTATGAAGTCCTATGGTTAGGCCTTTGTCCATGAATCTGTCTCTAAGGGCCGTTGCCAGTGGCTCCATTGCTAGCGCAAAGAGTATGGTCGAAAGGGGACAGCCCTTTCTGGTTCCCATTTTTAGTACTATGGGATCTGATTTCATTTTCCCCACTGTGATGCTAGTCGAGGGGCGTTTATAGAGGAATGCGACTAGACTCAGAAAGTAGTACCCCAGGCCCAGTTTTTTTAGCACCGCAAAAAGGTATGCCCACTCGACCGAGTCCAGGGCCTTTTCCGCGTCGAGCAGGACCGCTGCTGCTTGTGCCAAGGTGTCCAGTGCCTCAATGATGCCGAAGAGGCGACGGATGCCGAATGTTGTGTTCCTACCGGGGATGAATATGGCCTGGTCTGCTAATACCAGTCCTGGCATTAAGTGGAGCAGTCGGTTGGTTAGGAGTTTGGCGAGGATCTTATTGTCTACGTTTAGTAGTGACATCGGTCTATATGATACACACTCCCCGGGGGGCTTCCCAGGTTTGTGGAGTAGGATAAGGTTGGCTTTGCAAGGTGTGGGGGGTAGGCTTTTGCTGACCAGGGCCTCCTCGTACACTGACAGTAGGACTGGAGCGAGGAATAGGGCGAATGCTTTATAGAATTCTCTTGTCAGGCCATCAGGGCTTGGTGATTTGGTCCCAGGGAGTTCTCTGATGACTGCCAAGATCTCCTCAACTGTGATCGGTTTGTTTAGGGATTCCCTCGGTTCCCCCTCTACCCAGAACAATTCAATCTCGCCAAGATACTCTTGGAGGGTTTTTGGGTCATTTTGGGTCTTGGAGCTGTATAGGTCAAGATAAAAGGCGCAGAATTCTGCCACTATTTCGCTTTCCATGTAGGCTAGCTTCCTTTGTGGATTGCGGACGCAGTCTACCTGTGGGGGTTGCCTATCTGCTGCCAGCAGCCTTGCCAGGAGAGCACTGGGTTTCTGGCCTTCACCGTACTGTTGTACTTGGTGGCTGCGTGCAAGAAGCTGGCTTTCGTGGTCGGCATTGCTCCTGAACTTATCTAGCTCTTTCCTTATGAGGGTTAATGTTTGAGGGTCTTTTAGCGGGGAATAGTTTTGTTTGAGCTCTTTCAGTCAGGCCTTGTTTCCCGCTATTTCCCTCCTAATGGTTTTCAGTATCCCATTCTCTTTGGCCATACATACCCCTCTGATGTAGCATGTTAGAATTTCCCACAAGATACCATTTGATGTGACGGACCCTTGGTTGATGGTGAGGAAAGATTCAATCTCATCATGGTGCTCTTGGGGGAACACCTGGTCTTGAAGTGCTCCAGGTTTGAATCTCCAGGTCTGGCCTGTCTTTTGATTGGCTGCCGAGATGCATTCTAGGGTGACTGGAGAGTGATCCGAGTGTCTTCTCTGAGGAATCAGACATTCCCCCATTGAAAGCCTCCCGACCGGGACACTAATAGATAGTCCAGTAGCGAGCTGGATCCATGCACCCAGGAGTGGAACGTGTAGTCACAAGATTCTTTGTGTTGGAGTTGCCATATGTCGATCAGGTTATATATCTCACAGAGTTCTCGGACTTGGAGGCTTGTTTTCGTGAATTCGCCATTTGATGAATGTGATTTATCCCTTGTGGGGTCTAGAATGGTATTGAGATCTCCCCCCAAATGATTGTGGCTGCGTTAAATCCCGCTAGACGTGTCGTTACCCAGTCGAACGTGTTGGTGCCGTCGATGTATGGGCCGTAAGAGTTTATTAGGACCACTTCAATGTTGTCCATAACCCTGTGGACCAGTAATGCCCTGCCTTCTTTATCTCGTGCCACTGACACCAACTTGAACTTCACATTCTTGTTAATCATATGGCCACCCCTCTAGCATAGGCTGAGAATGAGGAGTAGTAGTGATGGCAGCCCCACACGGAAGCCCATTGACTCTCAGAGGATGGAAGCAGGTGAGTTTCCTGTATGAGGGTGACGTCAACTGCGTGTCTCTTGAGGTAGTGGGAGATTTCCCGTGCTTTTAATGGGTTATTCCCGCCCCTGATGTTCCATGTTGCTACTTTGATTGGTCAAGGGTCCAGTCCCCCCCTCACGGACAAACCACAACCTGCCCGCCCAATGCACCCACCCTCTAAAACAATAACTCTGTAACAGTGCTGTGCGCGGGGCGCTGGTGCCCAACCAAGTCCGCCGGCTCCCAACGAAACAGTAAGGGCTGTTGCGCCTGTACAAATTGCATAATCTAGTCAATCAAAACGGTAAATGGTAGGGGAGAGCCGGTGGACCCCCATCACTTGTCTGTGCAGATTGTTGTGGTTGAAGTGTGGGGTTTGAGGCTATGGTGCGGTGGATCTCCACGTACCTCAGGGATTCAGGTCTAGTCTCTCCTAGCGCAGTCGTCCGCATCAGGTCTTGGGATGTTGTGGGCCAGTTGGCAGCCAATGTCGTCTAGGTAGCCGCTCACTGCTTCAGGTGTGGTAAAGAATTGCATTTTGCCGGCATGTTGAACTCGCTGTTTCGCTGGGTATAGCATTGAACATTGGATTTGGTTTTCTCTGAGGCGTCTCTTCACTCCAGCGAAGGACCTGCGGGACGCCTGGACAGCCTGCGAAAAGTCCAGATACACTTGTATTTTGTTGCCATCGAAGTGCAGCTCCCCCTTCTCTCTTGGGAGTCGCAGGATTCTGTCGCAGTCTTTGTAATTGAGTAGCCGCGCAATGATGGGGGGCAGAGGTTACCCCTGGGATCGACCACAAAGAAGTGGGATAGAGCACTGTCCCCAAACAGCTCCCTGCACACTGACTCGACGAAATCTTCCATCTTCTGTGGCCATTGTTTCTCCCGTACCCCTACAAGTCTTTGTTGTTGCAGCGATTTCTCCCTTCCAAATATTCATTCTTGGCAATCACTCTTCTCATCTGGGATTCTAGTGTGGCGACTCTGCCAGATAGAGCTGCGCTTCTATCTTCAAGGTCCGACACACGTTGTTCCGCAGTGTCGAGCCTGTCCCCATGTTTGTCGAGACGGTGCTGCAGTTGATCGACTTTTGAGGACAGGGCATCCAGTTTCGAGTCGAGGTTGCCCATTGCGGCCTTGAGCTCCAGTAGGATTGCACAGATGTCGGTTCCGGGGGCCTGGGCAGCCTCGATGTCTGCTTCCATCACTGACGCCAGGAGCTCGGGGGAAGATTGCCATCCGGGGGTTTTGTTGGTCGGTCCAGACTTGAAGTTAAGTTTTTGCTGCGTCTTGTCTGACTTGCCCATGTGTGGTAGCTGTTAGGGGAACTACGTTCGGCTGGAGCGGGGAGTCACCAGTGTCAAGTCCTGGAGGTAAGGGAGGCCAGGAGGGTGTGGTTGGTTGCTGGTTCATGGCAGGAATCAAAGTGTCTCGAAGTCAAGGTGTTTGTCCCCAATGAACTGACTCCCAGATGTGGTGTGCCTTGTCTTGCTGGGAGTGGATGGTTGAGATGGTCACTTTGGGTCGGTTGATTCCCTAATTTTATTACTGAGAATGGGTGTGGGTTACAGCCACACAGCAACAGTCGGGTTGGGCAGGCAGTGGTTCTTTGTGCTGTTCACCCCCAGCGGGGGAGTTGAGGGATTGTAGCCGCTCCCCAAGTGTTTGCTTTAGCTGGATCAAACGCCTCCTCTTGGCGCAGGTATCTCCAGATGCCGGTTCACCCGGCGGGTGGGTGTTCCACACTGATTGATCTACCCAACCGATACAGGGAGCTGGGTGCTTAGTGTGTATCAATCATGAGCAGCCCGGGAAGGTGTCCGTGAACGGTCTTGTACTGGGAGGATGGAGTGATTTAGAATGAGGGCCTGTGTTGTCCCGCTGGTTATTCCAGGTGACCCCTGCGGGTACCGGTTCTGCTTGTTATATTAGGGCCCTGCAGTGTCCAGCCAACCCACTTGGGTCTTGAGGTATCGATGTTTGTTCTGGGCTGGGGCAGGTTGAAGGTGCTCCACACACTGCGTCGGGCCTCCCGTGTCACGGCAGTCAGGGGTCCAAGGCGGGGGGGAAAGCCGTCGGCCGCCACAGTTGTCTTGGGCTTCTAGGATGTCTCGTAGTACGGCCGGGCGAAAGTGGGGCAGAGGATCAGGGGCGGGCCTTAGACCCAGGATGCCGATTGTGTACGGAGGTCTGCTGGGCCGCGGGGAGTGCCCCAGGTGTGTCTGCCCCTCTCCCACCGCCAATGGTGCCCGGGCCAAGGACATCAGAAGGCGCCGGGGGAGGTGCCGGCCCTCGCCTCGGTGGTGGCAGGCGAGTTGCAGCCATGTCGGTGTCGGGGGCCGAGGGCATATAGTGACGTGGTGCACTGTCCTTGCCGGCTGTTCGATTCAGCTGAAGCATTCTGCTCCTTAGGGATGGCGGGGAGCTGCTGGGGTTACGACCCCACCAGGACGGGAGCAAGTGTGCAGCCGCCTGTCTCCGCTGCCGAGATAGAGTGAAAGGAGACTGTGGATGCGGGGGTCGGCCCCTCCTCACCTCGATCCCCCTCAGGTGGGCCGAGTCCGGTGCACGGGGCCCGCGCCCCAACGCAGGATCTGGGTCAGCTTGGGTGCCCAGCCAGGGTCGCAGCCTGACTGGTAGGCGCTTCTCCCTCGGCCCTGCACCGCGATGCTGGTCGGCTGCGAGGTGGCCACCCGCCATGACTCGGATGCTTTGGCGGTCCACAGCTGCGGCAGCGGATGCACTGGAAAGGCGTGGGGTTGCCTCTGCCACCTGTCGCAGGGACAGTCGATGGTTGCAGGCTTGTCAGGGGGAAGTTCGAGTGGCGAGGTCGGGTTTGGCGCCTCTGGGAAGGCCGCCCCTCCGTTGCCTCCATTTCGGCCGCAGGCGTGTGCAAGATCACACGGCTGGTTTCACGAGCTTCGGGGGTACCGCACTTCAAGGCGATCACATCGGGGGGGTCTCAATAGCTTGAGCTGGCTACTCGCGGCAGTCTGGTGTCTGCGCACCCGCAGTAGGCGCTGTTTTAACCAGGATTTTGGGAGCCTGGCACCGGGCTCACAGTGGAGCAGCCATCTTGGCTGGCTCTCTAGCGCCCTCTCCATGTTTCACGGTCCTTGATTAGAAAGGGCAATGTTTCTTCTTTCCTTGTCACCCTCTCAGTATTCACTGCCTTTCGCCTCCTTTTGAACTGCTGTGCTGAGTTAGCTCTTATGTTGTGCGGACTGCCTTGCTCGTATTGTGCTCTTGCGCTCCACCTTTTATCCCTGTGGGGGAAGGGAAAGGGCCGTCGGGTGTGCGTGATTCTGGTTTATTGCCTGACTTTGCCTGACCCTGGTATTGGGGCATGTCAGGTAAATAGCCCTGGTGTTAGTCATTTGTCTTTCGTGTTGTACGAAAGTGTATGTAAAAAGTGCAGGGGGCAGTGCTTTGGAACTAGATCCTATAGCAATGGCCGTGTCCTGGCCACCTGGATGACAGATTCCCGGGCACGTTTCTCACAGTACTCCCCACCCCCCAGACATTCGGGAAACAAACGGTGCCAACCAAGATTGGGACATTTGGACGGGAACAAGATGTAACTAGTCCCCCCAAAACATCTCTTTTAGTGCTTTCGGTGACGATTACCAACAAAGAGAAGACAATACAGAACACTGCACTTGTGGATTGCATCGCCGGCCTATTCATGGATCAGGAAAGGGCGGAAAGACACGAAATCTAAAGTTCAACTGGTAGAGGTAATCAATGGAGCCATTAACTTCAGGACAGAGAAATGAATTACCGTAATGTTCTTTCTATGGATTCTTCTCCCGCAGATTCCTCATCTGGTAGATAGTCTCATGGACCTCTGCTGCTTCGGAAAAACTTCGAACAGGGGCGTAGTGGACCTCGCCTCGGCCGTCGATCCGTCTTGCTTGGTGCACGATAGTCGGCTCGGGACGTGATGTCAGGTGCCGTATATATACCATGTCACTACACCCCACACCTCAGTTCCCCCTCCCCCAAACTCGACCACTGCACAGGGAAACAGTGAAAACAAGCTAACCAGTCCATACGAGGTATATGCAACAATGAACTTTCAAACCTTGCAAAAGACACCAAAACCTGTAGCGTCAGAAAATGATTTCTTTTTTTTTATAAATTGGAAACCTTTGGCAAGAAAGACAGAAACCGGTAATTCCACGACCATCACCAGTTGTCAACCAACTAAAGAAGGGATTGGGCACCAATCGCCTAACTTTTTGAGCGGGGATGAATGGGTGGGGAGATGGGGAATCTGCGGGAGAAGAATTCATAGAAAGAACATTATGGTAAGTCATTTCTCCTTCAATGGATTGCCTTTTTCCAGCGGATTACTCATCTAATCAGACTCCCCAAGCAGTGAGGCCAAGGAAGCAGGTAGTAAGTTACACTAACAGGTTTTGCAGCACCACCATGCCAAAACACACATTAGCCCCACATGGGCAATATCTAGACTGTAGTGTTTATCGAAAGTATGAATTGAGGACCATGTAGCCACACAACAAATATCCCTAACCGGGACTCCCCTTTGTAAGGCAATTGACGCAGAGACCCCTCTAGTCGAGCATGCCCTGATGCCACAAGGCATCTCCCTGCAGGCAGCCTGATAGCACTCTACAATGCACAAAACGGTCCACCCGGACAGTGTTCGTTTTGTTACTGCCAGGCCTTTACGGGATAGAGAATAGGCCACAAAGAGTTGGTCAGATTTCTGGAATTCAGACATCCATGCAACATATAAACCTAGGGCCCCGGTGGGATCTAGTTGATGGAAACGCTCCACTTCCTTGGAAGGGTGCGTAGAAGACTGGCAGGTCTATGGGCTACGATAAATGACACTTGGATACCACCTTAGATAGAAATCCTGGCCTTACTTTCAGCAAGACCTTCTTTTGAAAGAACCACAGCAAGGGCGGTTTGCAATAAAGGGGCTGCAATGCACTAACCCGCCTAGAGGATGTTATTGCCAATAAGAAGGGAGTCTTCAAAGAGAGCAGCCGCAAAGAACAGGCATGCATGGGCTCAAAAGGAGCCGCCATCAGGAAGGTTAGAACCTGATTAAGATCCCAATCTGGGACAACAAAGGGAGTTGGCAGAAGCTTATTCACAAAGACCTTCAGGATTTGAGCCATCACTGGAATCGTGAAACGTGAATCCTGATCGGGGGCCTTTTAAACACAGACAAAGCCACCAAATATCCTTTGACTGTGGTAACCTGAAGGCCTGCTGAGGTCAGTGACCGAAGGTAGTCCATCACTACATTGGTGGGGCAAGAGATAGGGTCAATCTCACGTTCTCTACACTACGCCTCAAATCTTCTCCACCTGCACGCATACAGAGATCTTGTAGATGGTCGGCGTGCAGCCAGCAACACCTCAGAAGCACCTCTTCAGAGAGGTCCCAGTCATATCTCATCATCTCAAGAGACAAGCATGTAGGTTGAGGGACTCCAGGTTAGAGTGAAGCAACCGACCTGCCAACTGGGTTAGGAGATCTGGGCGCCGAGGCAACCAGAGAGGTGGGCAGATGGACAGATCCAGAAGGTCTGAGTACCACATCTTCCTCGTCCAGTCCGGGGCGATCAAGATCATGGTTGCTCGAAGCCTCTTTTGCCTCCTGAGAACCCAAAGAATGACGTGAATCGGAGGGAAGGCGTAGGGGAGAGGGAAGGTCCAATCCACCACACACGAGTCCCCTAGTTCGCCGTTCGTTGGGAATTCCCACAAGCAAAAATGTCTGCATTTCCTGCTGCAGTCTGTAGCAAACAGGTCAACTGATGGGGTACCCCAGCGACAGAAGACCGCCTCTAGGACTTCCTGGCACACTTCCCACTCGTGCGAGACTGCTCTGCCTGCTCAGAGCATTCGCAAAACTGTTCTCCATCTCCACCAGATGGACTGCCGAGACCGAGATCCGGTTCTCCAATAGCCAGAACCACAGCTGCATCGCCGCTCTGCAGAGGAGGGAGCACACGCCACTGTATTGCCCGTCAGAATCAGGACATGCTTCCACTTCAGAGATGGAGCGAACGCTCTCAGGGCTAACCTCATGGCGCACAACTCCAGCCTGTTTATGTGCCACCTGGCTTCCATTGCTGACCAAAGGCTGTTCACTTGTAAGTACTTGCAGTGAGTGCCCCAACCCTTCAAAGACGCATTGGTGACCACCATGAGACTGCTGCTGTCGGCCCACCAACCAAGGTCGTCGACCACTATACTGCATGCCTCGAGGGAGTCTGAAAGGGTTCCGAGGATACTGGAACCACTGGCCCGATAGGAGCCATTAAAGAGATCTCATGCGCAGCCTGGCCTCTGACACTACAAAGATACAGGAGGCCATGAGGCCTAAACGGCAGATGGAATTAAACTGTTGGTAAGGTGGTGTGGCTCCGGAACTGGTTCACCATTTGTGCAATGTTGTTGCGCTCTCTCCTCGGGGTGGGGGGGGGACTTCTCCACCCGAGTGTCTAGGACTGCTCCGTGGAATTGGAGCCTCTGGACTGGCGTCATGTGGGAATTCAAGTTCAGGGAGAAGCCCAGCGTGTGGAATAGTGAGCAGATGTCCTCCAGGTGAGACAAAACCCATTCTGCCGACTTCCCCAGATCAGCCAGCCGTCCAGGTACGAGAATATGTGGACTCCGGATCTACTGAGGTGAGCTGCGACAACTGCCATGAGCTTGGTGAAGACCCTTGGAGCGGAGGTCAACCCAAAGGGAAGAACCTTGAACTGATAGTGCTTGTCTCCAATGAGGAACCTCAGGAACTTCCTATGCTTTCGATCTATCCGCACATAGAAATAAGCATCCGGAAGATCTATAGGTATCAGCCAGTCCTGCAATTCGAGAGCATGGAGAATTTCTCTCAATGTCACCATCTTGAACTTGTCTTTCCTTAGGAACTTGTTCAAGACCATGAGGTCCAAAATGGGATGGAGACCACCTACCTTCTTGGGCACAAGGAAATACCGGGAATACCAGCCCAATCCGATCTAATCAGGAGGTACCTCTTCCACAGCACCCTTTAAAAACAGGGCTCTCAGTTCCTCCTGGAACTCCTGTCTCGGTTGGCTTGGAGGTGGTGGAGGTCTGTCCAGAGGTTTCCTTAAGAAGGGCAGACAATAGCCCCACCGGACAAGCTCCAGGGCCCAAGCGTCAGAGGTAATCTCACCATTGGGGCCAATGCTCTGACAGCCTCCCACCAACCGGTAAATCATGGGAGGGGGAAATCAAAGCAGCTTAGATATGGCTAAGCTTTCGGCTGAAGAGATTGTTGTGTGGGTCTCATCATGCATGCATGACATGATGCCAATGGGACAAAAACTGCCTCCCCACCCTTTGTCTTCTCACCATGTCTCTCCCTTTGACTAGGTTACAAGTTTGGAAAAGAAAAAAATGCATAAACCAGTAAAAGCCCTTGACTATACCTCCTCTTCTTGTGCCCCCAACCTGGAGAAGCCGAAAATAAAGAATATATATAGTAATTGGATACATTTGTACAGAGCCTCTAACAACAATGTCAACTAGCAAGCAATGTTTTATATTCTCCTGGCAGGTGACACCAAAACTTTGGGCAAATTTTAGGGCGGTCACCAATAAAGGTATTCATGAGCTGGTCTGCTGTATAGATAGTGAAACTTGGGTAAAATACCTTGAGGAAATATTTAGGGGAGATAATGTGAGTTTGGTAAAAAAGCAGATTAAAAAAATCATCTCACAATAAATCGAGATGATGTAAGGGATATTATTAAGAAATTGAAAACATCTCGTGCCCCTGGCCCAGATGGTTTGTGCAATACTATCATCAAGGAAAATGCTGACATCTGGGCTGATATATTAGTTATTATTTATCAGAAAGTTAGATACTGGAGTAATACCCAAGTTGTGGAATACCCCAATAACCATTCCTATATTTAAAAACAGACAGAGGATTTTGCCAGACAATTATCGTTTACTGGCCCTTACAGATGTGCCCAGCAAAATTTTCTGCACGTTTGTTCTCCACGAAATAAATATGTGGATATCCCAAAATAACATCCCGGATAAAGCCCAAACTGGGTTCCGTAAGGGCTGTGCCACTACTGATTGTCCATCTGGTTCAATGTTTCTGATTTAGAATGGCTCAAATACGTGCCGGCGAAGCAGCGGAGCAACCTTCAGCCAGACTTCAGGATGCACGGTTGCGAGCACGGCGATCCCGTTTTGCAGCTTCAGATCTCCTTCATTCTCAACAGAATAAACGCGACAGGCTGAGAGTGGCTGAAAGACGTCAAAGAGGAACAGCAGATCAGCGTCAAACACAACTCCGTGCTCAGCAATCACGCGATTACAATCGCCTTGCAGTCCAGTACAACCCAGCTGATGATTATAGTTTGAGCTGACATGTTCTCATCGGCATCATGACTGAAGTGTATCCTTATTGCAAGGTTCTGAAATTTAATGGAGAAACAAAAGGAATGCATTGCGCCGCTGGGAAAATTAAACTGCCTCAACTTGGAGAACTGCCAGAGCCATTAAAAACTACCCACAAGCATTGTGAAATTAAACGTATTAGAAACGTGCGCTTTCTCTTTTCTTTCTTTTCCATTTAACCAGACTGAGCCACAGCAACGCGTGGCCGAGGACAGCTAGTTTATTGTACATCTGTAAGCTAATGTATGAACAAAATAGCACACGGGTAAGGCTTAATAACTTGGACCTGATGTCTGATTGGTTATCAGTCAGGATGGGAGTATGCCAGGGTTGCGCACTGGCCCCTATGTTTTTTATCCTTTTATGGTCGGATTTTGGGGAAATAGTCATTGATAAAATTAATGCTTTTCCCAGGACGGGCTTGAATAAGTTGGGCTGGATTTGCTACGCTGATGATATTGTCATTTTTGATAATACTTATATTGGGATTTGTAATAGCGCAAGGCTGTCTGTGCCTATGCGGACAAAAATGGCCTGAAAATAAACAGACGGTGCAAGAAGATTGCGATACCCTGCCTATTTGGAAATATAAAAAAGGGTGACTGCAAATAAGTACCTTGGATATAGAGTTAGCTCAGATAATATTGGTGCTAATGAGCCTTTACAGTTGAGCAAGAGAGCCAAGGTACTATCCACCATGGGGGCGGTCCTGTCTTTTTTTCAAGAGAACAGCAGGGTATAGTTTACATGGCATACGTACCACCTACAGACCGAAATGATCTGCAGCCTTTCTTTATGCTTTTAATGCATCTTATATAGATTGGTCCTCCTGGGCAGACAAAATCGAAGGCTTCATTAGCACCGAATATTGGGGTTGAGCAACTATACGCCTATTGAGGCTATAAGATTGGAGATGGGATTCATATCTCTCTCCACCCTAATGAATCTAAATAGAGCTAAGTTGTACATTAAGATTATGTTTACGACCAACCCCCAACTCTTTTCTGTCTGACTTTCGAGTCGCTTTGGATAGTGGCACTGGCATAGTGACAAATCAATTTAGGGCCATGAATGAGCGTTTCTTTGAGAGATTGTGTTGGACCCCGTGCTGGGAACATGGTGAAGGTGCCCTGGTAAAACCTTTAAAAAACTGTACTCAGAAGTTTGATTGGGTAAAAAGCCATGAGAAGGTTTCCAGCATGAAGTCCTTACACAGTTTTTCTAGGATGACCTTTAGTTATAAGGAACCCCAAGAGTAACTAAAACATCTCCCCTCTATAGAAACACATATTTTTCTGAACATCAGGTTAAACCGCCTACATATGCTTGAAATAAGAGGTGCATGGTCCGGTATTCCTCTACAAGAAAGATCTTGCAGAATATGTCATTATAGAGGGGAAGTGGAATCAGCAAGACATACTTACTAAATGTCCTGGTATGAGATTTGTATATCAACGATACTACTCTAAAGTTGTTGAAGATACTGACTATATAACCTGTGCAACATTTTGGTTGAGATGTATGTCTGGTTACAGCCGGATATTCAAACAAAAAATCAGGATGGGAGACCCACACTTTTGAGATTCAGGATAATTTTAGTTTAATCTCTGAATTTTGGTGATGATACATATAAATATTTTAATTGTTAGCATAATAACAGACAGACGGGCAGTTGTACATTTGATATATAGGTGTACTACTAGGTACCACCCTCAAGAGTGTGGAGGGTGCAAGCCTTCTGATGGTGCAAGATCTCTTGGATACACAGTTAACAAGGGTTTACAAAACAAGAGTGAATGCAGCCCAGGACCTCAGTTGGTCCATGGGTATTGTCATAGGGAAAAAAACACAACAACAGGTGTGTACAAGTATGCAAGGGGTGGAGTTGTGTCATAGATCGACACTGTAGTGTTTCGGCCACATCTGTTGGATTCAATGACAGATAGTTTAAGAACTATCTGTCATTGAATCCCACAGATACCCCACGGACAATGTTTCATCCCTTCACCTCCATCCTGAAGAAGGCCATCCCAGTCACCTACGTCCAGTCTTCGTACCCTGTGGCCGAAACACTACAGTGTCGATCTATGACAGAACTCCACGCCTTGCATACTTGTACACACCTGTTGTTCTGTTTTGAATTTCATGCATTTTTATATGATATATGTAAGTATGAAGATGATTTATATGTATTAAATTTTTTCAAACTGTATACACAAAAAAAAATTTAAAAAGCAGCGTAGAGGGTGGAGCCGCCACTGCTTGGGGTGCGAGAAACGCATCTGTCCTTGCCTGGCCTGCAGGAGCTGCGCCTTCCTGCCATAAGGCACATAATGCCTATAGCCTCTGCCCCTGGAGGCAGAGCTGAAGGCAGGTTTGGCTGGCTGCCCAGCTAAGGCCAATGATTTTAAAGCAATCTTTGACTCCTTACATTTCCCTAAAGAATTATCTGCCTTCTGGTTGAAAAGAAGTTTGCCCAAAGGGCATGTTGAGTAGTTTGTTTTGGACACTAGGCGAAAAGCCTGAAGACCTAGAATAGGCCTACCTCCTCAATGCAATCGCTGATGCCATTGAGCGGCCCACGCAGTCGGCCAATTCCAGGCACGTTTGGAGCGACTGCCTGGCCACCTCTTTCCCCATCCTCCACCAGCTGTACGAAGCCGTCTAGCATTTCCCCCTTAGGGATATACCTAAGGATATCAAGCCCATGAGGGAGGAATCCATCGTCACCACCAGATTAGGCTTCGGCTGAGAAAAGGGGGCTCCCACTGCCATGTTGCAGTCCATGAGCAACGAGTGAAGATCTGGAAGAAAAGAGGGAGGGACATGTGTGCTCTACCGTGAGCACGCAGGAAGCCATAAGTCCTAGCAGGTGCTGGAACCCCCATGCCAAGGTGGTCGAGTTGGCCAGGAAGTGACGAATCGCCCTCTGAAGGGACAGAAGCCTGTCGGTCATGGGGAACACCCTCTGAACGGCTGTGTCCTATCTTATTGCAAGGAACACCAGGTCCTGTGAAGGGCCCAACTGCGATTTCCGCTGGTTGAGTGAAAACTCCAACTGGTGTAGAACATCCGCTAGCCGCTGGCAGGAGTGAACCACTCCCTCGGGCGAGCAGGCCCTCACCAGCCAGTCCATATAAGGGTATAGGCGGTGGCCCTCTAAGCGAAGGAGACCGGGCACCCCGTTCATGACCTTCGTGAGCACACAAGGGGCCAAATTGAGGCCGAACAGTAGCTCTCTGCATTGACAGTGGTGCAACAATCGTGAACCACAGGAGTTTCCGGTGCAGTTGGAAGATAGGGACATGTAGGTATGCATCTTTGGGCTCCAAGGAACTTGAAGCTTTCGAGGAGTAAAGACAGGCTGAGGAATGAAAGGTCCAGGAACACCCTCAGGCCAGCCTGGTTGTTCTTGGATACTGTAAAAATCCTGGAGTAAAGCAGAGCCCCTGTTTAACTGAAGTACCAGTTCCACCGCTTGCATGTCCAAAAGAAGGTGGATCTCCAGCAAAATCGCAGGCAAACCTATCTGCAACAGTGGAGGAGAGGAGGGAGGAGAAGGAAGAGGATGACTGAAGCCTGTGGAGACTACAGAAAAAATCCAAGGATTCATGAAAAAACACTTCCAGCTGCTCACAAAGAGAGCCAGCCGGCCACCTACAGGAGAGCTGTGTTCCTTGACCAAGACATCATTACTTTTTGCCGTCCACGGCGGGAGTGGAGGAGTGAAAAAAGCCCTGCAAGGTCCTTTTGCGCTTCCTCCTGTGATCGCTGGGGGATCTGTCTGGCCGCCGGGCTCCTTAGTCCCAAAAAACCTTGAAGCTGTTGAAGTAGAGAGGTTTCAGTCAGACCTGCCCTGGTTTTAAGTGAAGGAATTTTGCCCGGGCTTCGTCAACATGGGCAAGGATTTACCGGTCTGGGTACAAGTTGTCTTTTTTTTGTAAGTTCGTCATCAGTGGACGAGTGAAACATAGGTGTCCCTTCGAACGTCGAGGATCCTCTCCTGCACATGAGGAACATTTTGTAGCATGCATCAACGCTTTCCGCATCATCTTGTCTCGCAGGCAGAGGCCTCTACTGGCTGTATCGATAAGGGAGACCGAGGACTCCATGAGATGCCTCAAAATCGCGCGTGCCCCCGCTAGACCTGCTTTGAAGGAGGCCTGACTCTCTACGGAGGAAGGTCCGGCAGGAAATCAATGATCTCCCGCCACAGCTTCTAATTCGAGGACGGCGTGGGCCTGGCGCAGGTGTAGCCTGGCATTAAGGTAACACCTCCTGCCAAAAGACTTTAGAGCCTTGTCCTCCTTGGACAAACAGTTGGAGACGGCCCTCGCAGCAGAAGACGAAGCAGAAGGCTTTGAATACAAAGACACCCGTGCAACGATATAAGAATGTGGTTGAGGGTGGGATGCCAGGAGAACTGGCTCCTCATCCAGCAGTCGAAAGCATTTGTCCAGCTTTTTGTTCATCTCAAGAGTTGGCCCAAGGCTTTTCCCAGACCTTCTTGGCTAAAGAAAGTACATCTACTTGTAGAGGAAAGCCCGAGCGGCCCGTGGCACACAGGGCCAGGACCTCCGCCAGCACTCCTGACTCTTGGGGGCCTGCTCAGAATGGAGCACACCCAAAAACTCTGCTAGGCCTTGAAGACGGCCATGAAACACTTACAGATGCAAAAGGCTCCTCTTCCTCTGTCTCGTCATCCCCTGCCCCCTTTTTTGCCAGGCGGATCCCCCTGGTCAGCCCCCGGGGTCAGCTGTGTATCGACAGGCGATGGAGGAGTGGGTGTTGGTGGTAGTGGTGGGGGCGACAGGTACTGGCGACAGAAGAACTGGAGGGGGACCTGGACCGGAGTGAAAAAAGGCTGCAGAACCGGGCCCAATCTGGGGGACCACTTCCTTGATGAGGTCCTTGAGGAACCCCACCATCTGCGGAGAGCACATGAGCAAGAGTAAGCGCTCAAAAGAACAATCCTCACAGGCCGCCGGGTCGTGAGAGGGAGCATGACCCTCAGCCACGCTGGGCCTTCTGTTCTGTCAAAGCACTGAGGAACCTGGGATGGGTATCCGAATGGCTGAGAGGCATAAATGTAACACTGCAGGGACCACCCGCTTGGGTCATGGGGCCTGAAACTGCTCCCCGAAGGAAAAGAACTGGAACTGCCCATTCTGAAGGTGATGGGGCTGCCTGAGGCCTAGAGTCCAAATCTAAGATGTCCTCCAGCCATGCAAACTCTGCCACATACTTGTCCGGCATTTTGGGGCCATGCGCCACACCATGGGTGGGAGGGTGCGAAGGCCCTGAACCACGTGCAGGGTCCAACATAGCCACGGACTGTTTGTGCTCCGACCCTGAAGAAGTGCCAACCTCAAAGATGGCTCCAGTTGGCCTTGGGCCTTCAGCCAGTGGGCTGGTAGTCGAACTTTCCCCCTGCGCCATGACCTCAGAGATGGATCCGGTAGGCTGTAAGCCCTCAGCTGGAGCGCTGGTAGCCGTATGGGGTTATGCCTTAGGCTGCTGCCTGCAACTAGAGCTTGAAAGCCCCTTGCTCCCAGGTGCAGAAGATGCAAAAGAGCTGGAGCGCCCCTCGTGGATCGCCCGGAGTAGCCCCAACCTTGGCCTGGGAGCTGGTAGCCTTAACAGCCTCGTGTTTGCCACCAGTACCAGAGTCCAAGGTACCCTTTCCAGTCAGAGGCCCCGGGAAGGAGTCTCTGGAATTGGGCGCATTGGAGGACAAGGGACCTATCGTCTCTTGACGCGAGATCCTGGCGGTGAAGAATGGAAGATCTCTCTCCAGCGAGAAAGACGATTCTTCAAGGATTGGTGACCAAGACAGCTGCAAGGCCATGCATGCGTCCCAGCGGTGTTCGGGCCCCAGGCATTCAAGGTAGAGAGCATGGGGGTCCGAGGCCGGGAACGACTGATCGCAGGATGCGCATCTCGTGAAGCCTCCTGCAGCAGACATGTGCCTAGAGAGGCAAGGTTCCGAAGGGTGGTGAATGCATTCAAAAAATAAAAGTACGGGGAGCAAGAGGAACATTGAAAAAGTTACTGCACCTAGCTGCCAGGTCTGACACCGTCTGTGCAGAAAAAGGGACTGAGGTGAGGAGCGGAGGAGTATAACCTGCACTGCATGTGACCATCACAATACCCCAAACGGTTTGAAGTGAACCTCACCACAGAAGTACTTGCACTAGTATTAGGAGTTTTTTGTCCAGGCAGGCGAGCATACCAGGATAGGGACCTTTTAGTGGTAGTCCTAGTAGGCTAGTGGACATGGAAGAAATCATCAAAGTACTCTGTTGTGGTTAAAGGTTGTGAAGAAGAAGCAGCAAGACCACTAAAGTCTTTCATGAACTGCTGTGAAATCATCCTGACAAAACATTGTTGTTGATACAGATGAATTGTGAACGTGTTTTGTTTCTTAAGAAGATATTATGTTGAACTCTTTGCTGTAAGTGGAGAGATAAAGACGTGTCGGCTAGTTGAACTGTTGGTTAAAATCCAAATGAAAGACTTTTGGAGCAAGAAGAGCTTTATGATCAGAACTTGGTTACAAAACAGCACTTTGCTATTTGAACTTCTGATTGAAAATCCTGCTTTGAATCTGGGGAAGGGATTCAACCCAGGTTACAAGGATATGCAGTTATTAAGTTTATGTTTAACATAACTGTTATTTCGGTTATATTTGAATTGCCACAGTCCATTAATGAGTTTGATGTATGTACAAGTGTGAGGGACAGATTTAATTTCTCCAAGTGTTTCCTTTAGTTTATTTTGATAGGCAGGAAAATACTATTTAGGTTAGGGATAGTGAGGCGTTGTGTCAAACACTTTTGAATTAACTAAATTGCATCTTGTGAAAAACCTTTACCAAGTTGTCTGCCTCACATTTCTGCCCCCCCCCCCCCCCACAGAGGCCTGTGGCATGATTGTGTGAGAGACCGAGATTGTCAGTATTAGAGGTAGAGTAGGAGTAGTGGTGGATGGGAGTAGTGGTAGAGGTGGTGGAAGTGTTAGGCAGAATTATATGCAGTACCCTTTGGGAACACCACACACAATCAAGACAACAAATGAAAGTACAAATTCACCTTTGGTACAATCTTGTACTACACAGTTAAAGTGGTAGTGATGGCTGAGCAGCCAGACTTATCTCAAGAGTAAGTGAGCAGTATCAGATAGTTACACAAAGGACAGCAATTACTGTGATTCAGGCAAACACTGACTTCAAGGTTTTCAAGTAAAAGAATATACATTTATTTCACTCTTCAGTTGTATAACATTACACTATTATAAGCAGTTTAAAAATCACACTCTTAATACACCACACCACTTCCCTTTAATTCGAGACAAGTTAAGCTCACAAAACGAAGTGGGAGCAAAATGGCACTCTAGCAATTTTAAAGGGAGGGAAAAACAAAGTTAATAGAAATTGAACCACACCAACAGGTATGTATTCAGGGCAATTGAGTAATAGGAACTACAGTGCTAGATTTAGGCAGAAAAGGATTAGGGCCAAAGTCAATGGGTCAAAAGTCTTTTGCTCAAGATCATACAGTTCAGGGTAGTTTGCGGTAAAGTTCATGCCATGGATTCCGGACGAGGTTGGTTGGCAGAAAAGTTATTTCAAAGAGAAGAGAAGGACAAGCCCTCGGTTTGGAGAAATATTTCAAACACTTTCACCGCGGCTGAACGAAACGAACAACCGGATTTGCACAGTACCTTAAAACGGAGAGGAAGCTGTAGCTGAGGCAGACGTTCCTGGTAGTTCCTGCAGGCTCATGGTTCCTGAAGCGACTGTCGGACTGACAAGAAGTAGGAAGACTGGAGGGTCCTCCACTACCCAGGGAAGAAACCAGCAGCAGAGCAAAGCAATAAATAAAAGATGCGCTCCTTAAAACCCAAGCAGGGTCCGACCTTCCTGGCTATCCGGCCCACTGTAGCTCTGTACAGTGAATTCGACCAGAGGAGGAGTCCTGGATTGCAGTTTGGGCGAACTGGTTAGTCCCACCAGCTCAAGGGAAGATGTTTCCTGGAAGATCTTCTCTGTTGTCGGATTCTGAAGATTTGGACCTGCAGCAGGGCTTCACTGGGCGGTTCAGTCGTTGTAGGGGTCCTCTTCTAGCAGCTCCTCGTTAGTTCTTTCGTTCCAGTGGCGACTCTGCCTTTCCAGTCCCAGAGACCTGCTTTTTATGCAGTTTTCCCCCATTCATACAGCTTGGCTGTCAATCACACAGCAGGGTGGCTGTCCTGGCAAGGACAGTCACCCAGCCAATCAAACAGGAGTTACAAAGGGAACCCATGGCAGGGGTCCTCAGACCCCTGCCTCACATCCTGCCTACCCAGACTTTCAGACGCCTTAAGGAGGGCTTCTGTGAAAAAGTCTGCAAAAAGACGGAGAACAAAGGGACCAATCCTGGTTTGGCGCGCAGAGTAAAACACGAGAAAGACATTTACAAAAAGAAATGGCGAATAAACCCAGCCGGCACTGTAATAAAATATATTTGGTCAGGCGGGTTTATGTTCGAGGCTAATATAATAGCCTAAAACAATACCACGTTTATATAAGATAACCGCAGTACGGAAAATAGGGTAGTTACCACTGCTACCAGCCAAGGCTTGGTCTAAAGGGAGCGAAACAAGGCTCCAAGGGACAAAGACAAAAAGGGATAAGAATAAACCCTTTCCAATACTCCATGTAAGATGGGGTGTATTGGGTCTATGGTTTAAAGTGACTAAAATAAAGTTAATGGCAACTTTACCTTTTCTGGGGGACAGTAGTCAGCCCCAGAAAATGGAGTCAGGGGGAAGTCTCAAAATACTCCACTATCCCATACCTGTAAGCATCTTCCTCTGTATAATGAATGGATTGAAAAATATCATAATCAGTGGGTAACCGAAACAAAGGGGGAAGGACTATTGCATGCATGGCCAGAGGATCGGTGTTAGGGAGAATTCTCTGTTAAGGCTAATTTCCCAAACATAGTGAATCCCCCAGCAGCTTTGCTGGACTTTTGGGGTTTATTTTTTTCTCCTGCTAAGAGTGAGGCTCTTTTTCTCCCACTCTTAGACATGATTTGAGGTGTTCCTTTGACTTTGTATGTGTTTTATGGGATTTGGGGTCCTTTACCCCATAGGGCTTCATGTGTTTTTGGTGCGTGGGTTACACAGCACCCTCCGTGCAGTAACACAGGGGTGTCGTAGCGACCCCCCAACATAGACTCCATACCCTGGGACTGACTACTGTCTCCCAGGGCATGTAAAGTCACCATTGGCTTTACTAGTCTTAAATTGTGAACAGAACCAGTACAAACCATCATATTGTGGACGTTCTGGTCGGGGCAATTCGATTGCCCGGGGTCTGTTGTTCGAGAGGGCACTGTCCAGTCCCCCCCGACCGAGTTTTGGCTGATGGCAGTGGATACTACTTTTTATATTCGAACGCGAATATATTCCTATGGTATTTTCCCATTGTTCGAGGCTACCACGTTTTAAAATAGCCTCGAAAATACCGCTGGTTTATTAAATTAATATAAATTCACCTTTTGGTATTTTTTGCCAAAACTTGGTTCCAAAATGGCGTTTGTGTTCGCTTCTGTGACTCCAACCCAAGTCGAGGCCGTTGTTCCACTTTTTGGCGGGCTTCTCCACAGAAGCCTCCAAAAGTGGTGTGGGAGAGGGTTTAGGCACCCTGGACTGAGTTGCCTCTGCAACTGAAGTTGCACTCTTGTGTGATTGGCCCAAGTGGTGAGCCGCCTGGCTCACCACTTAGCATGTTTGAGTGACAGCTAGGCTGAATGAATGGGGGTATCTGCATAAAAGCAGGGCTTTGGGGACTGGAACTTCAGAAGTCGCCACATGACCTAAAGAATCCGAGGAGGGAGAAGCCGAGCCGACCTGCAACGACGACACCACCGGTGGAGCCCTGCTGAACCGTCTGACCACTTTTTCCCGATGACAGAGGAGATCTCCAGCCCGGAGAGTCTTCTTCCTTTGACTGGTGGTGATAACCATTTTGCCCGTCTTTTCTCCTTCCTGGACCATCTCGTTGCCGGCTTGCCTGTGCCAAGCACTCCGGCAACCGGAATACCACGGTTTACCACTACCGCGAAGAAAAGGGTAGTACCTTGTAACCAGGAAACTCAGTGGCTGGTTTCTTCCCTGGCAGTGCAACAACCTTCAGCTTTCCTCCACGTCGAGAACTCCTCTTCCTCTGGACGAAACCCCGACTTGCAACCGCTGCCAGGAACAACTGCCCCCGCTGGAGCGTTCTTCCCATTTTCAGGTACTGTGTCCCGCCTGGCTTCCCTTGCGACAGATCGTTCGGGGTGACAGTAAATCCTCGACTTTCTAACCTGGGTTAGCATGGGGCCTGTTAACTAACTTTTCCGGACTTGATCTCAATCTTTTGTGAACTATCTACAAAGACTCTTTGGGCATAACCCCATTGTGTGATCCTGGACACATTTCGCTTGCTCTCTCTAAGAGTGGGCCTGGCATTTGAACTTCCTTGCTCTCCAGTAGACTTTGCCTAACCTGCCTCACTGTGGTTCTTTGAAAGGTATTGAAATTGTGTACTTTCATAACTTTGCCTTTTCCCTCCTTTTTTCTATAACTTGTTAGAGTGCCATCTTATGTTAAGCGCTCACCTCTGTCTGAAAATAAGTGGTGTTTCTCACTAAGACTTGTCTAATAAGTAATTAGGGTTGTATATATATAATAGTGACTGTGTGTTGAATTTAATTACCGCTTTTTGTGCTAGTGTAATTCACAAGTGTGTCTTTAAATAAATAATGATATACTTTTATACCAAAGCTCTGGTCACTTTTTGCTTGTGCTACTGTATCTCTGTACCTATTGTGTATACTCTATTTATTTTAAAATTTGATTATTGGCATTTGTAATCATAAACAGTTTACATTATTACTGGTCAGGTCCTTTGCTCAGGATATCTGACTTATTTACTGCAATTATGCCTTGTCTTTAAACTAAAATAACAGTGCTTATACAAGTTAACATTAACTGTCTCCTTACAAGTGGCAGGTGATGATTCGCAGGTTTCCGGGTAGGGCGGGTGTTCTGTCCTCGGGGGAGTGGGAGGAATCATTCCTGTTTTAGTTCGGGGTTGCGGGGGTCTCTTACCTAATGTTCTGTACTCTTGTGTGGATCGATAGGATAATCGGGTGTGCTGTTCAAGGGGGTCTGTCGTCAGAGGATCGGAACAATTTAGACATGGTGTCTTTCCATGCCTCTAGTGCCATGCTCGAGTCTTCTGTGGATCTAGTTACGCTGTCCTCCCAGGCTCTGGTTTCTGCGTTTGGCCACCTTTACAATTCTTTACGCCATACTTTATAGTTCGGGCCTGTGGGCTTTTTCCAAGCCATGGCTATAGGCCTCTTGGCCGTTATGCACAGCAAGTCCATTAGTTTTACAGCATATTTGTGTTTGGCCAGCCTGGGGTAACTGCCTAGGAGGCATTCAGCTGGAGTCCATTGTACCTCATAACTTCCGCTTCTTCGCAGGTTTGTTTTACTTTCAACCGGAGGGTCTGTGCTTTAGTGCAGTTCCATAGCATGTGGATCAAGTCTGCCCCATCCACCCCACACCAAGTGCATTGTGCCTGAGTAGTTTTGTTGAACTTTGCTATTTTACTTGGGGTTAGGTAGGTGCGGTATAATACATTAATCTGTATTAAACGGAATCTCTGGTTTCTAGAGACTTCTTTTGGGAACGACAGTACTCTGAGCCATTCATTATCAGACATTTCTTGTCCCACGTCCGTTTCCCAGCAGGTCCTTAGTACAGCACTACGGGGGTTGGAGGTGTCCCTTAGGAGACTATATATTTGAGATATCGCCTTCCCCCCTTCGTTCAGGTTATACATCAGTGTCAAGAAGGGGTCAGTCTCAGGCTCTTCTGGCCAGGTAGTCCATCTAGTGCGGGCTATGCTGCAGATCTTTTGGTACCATAGAAATTGTCCGGCGTGAATGTCTTCTTTCGCCTGCAGCTCAGCGAATTCTCTGAATATACCATCAGAGTATAAGTCACCCCAAGTGTATATCCCTTTCTTTTCCCATATCCTGATGTTGTGTAGGTTGGTGTCTGATTTACCGAGCCCCGAAATAATTGGTACTTCCTGGAAGTATGGCTGTTTCAGGTGCAGAAGCATCGTGGTTCTGTGCCATAGTTTCTTGCCCAGGGTTGCCAAAAATGGTGGTCTGTGCATCAGTTTCTGAGGGGCCCAGATTAATTCTTTCAGTCGAATTGGGGTAACCATGGCCTGTAGGAGGGGGGTCTCCGAGGTGGCCTCAACTGCTAGCCACTTGGACACATGGCTTAGTTGGGCTGCCAGATAGTACTTTTCTAGGCTTGGTAGTTGGATCCCGCCTTGATTGTATGGTAAGACTAGGGTGGACAGGGCCACACAGTGTCTGCCGTTTCCCCATATGAATTCTTTGATTATTGTATCGAGGAGTTGGAAAAAGGGTTTTGTGATGTAGAAGTGCACATTTTGGAATCCATACAGAAATCGGGGAAGAATAATCATCTTGGCTATTGAAGCCCTTCCTAGCATGGACAGTGGAAGCTTTGTCCAGAATCTTATGGATTTCCGTAGTGTGGGTACTGCGGCCTTCGTATTATGTTCATGCATCAACTCCGGGGTGTGCATTACTTGGATCCCGAGGTAATGGAAGGAGGACGTCTGCCACTTGACGTCTATCAGGGGGAGTTCTTTAGTGCCTCTGTTTTTTGGTCCTGCCAGAGGGAACAAGCAGGATTTAGTTTTGCTAAATTTAATGCCAGAGACCTTGGAGTAGTTGTCGAGGACTTCCAGTATTGTCGGCACATTGAGATGGGGGTTTGTTAATATATATTAGAACGTCATCTGCATATAGTGAAATGATATGATCAATTCCTGCTAATCTGATCCCTGCATCAAAAAACTGCTGCCTAAAATAAATTGCTATGTGTTCCAATCCTAAAACATAGAGCATAGGAGAGAGTGGACAGCCCTGCCTAGTACCTCTCTGAATGTCCCATGCCTCTGACACATACTTCCCAGATTTCAGTCTGGCCCTCGGTTTATTGTAGAGAATCTTGACCCATCTGATGAAGCCCTGGCCGACTCCAAATCCCTCCAATACCGCTATCAGCCATTCCCAGTATATGGAGTCAAAAGCTTTAATGGCGTCTAAGGATAGTAGTGCAAGCCGTTCGTCGCATGTGTCGGTTTGGGCTATAATATGTTGATGCCTGCGCAAATTTAGGGACGTGCTGCGGCCGGGTATAAACCCATTCTGGTCTGCATGTACTACATCTCCTATCACTCTGGATAGTCGTTTTGCTAGAATTTTCGTCAGGATTTTAACGTCGTAGTTAAGCATGGCTAGTGGGCGATAGGAGTCGCATTTGTCTGGAGGTTTATCGGGCTTTAGCATTGGGATCACTAGGGTTTCTCTTATGCTGTCTGGTAGGATACCTCTTTCATATGTCTCTGAGAAAACTTGGTGAAGTAAGGGCGTCAGGGAGGATTCGAATACTTTGTAGAACTCGGGGGGGAGCCCGTCACTTCCTGGAGTTTTACACGTGGCCAGGGATCGGATAGCTTCTGTTATATCTTCCGGTGTGATGTCTGAGTCCAACATGTCAGACTGTGCTGGCGATAGTTTGGGTAGACCCATTTCCTCTAGGGTGTCTGTGATTTGTTCAAGTGGGATTTTGTCTGTATGAGAGTAAAGTTGTGCATAGTAGTGTTTAAACGTGTCATTGATGCTCTGTTGGGTTCTGTGCTCTGTACCTTGTTCATCCCGTGATATTGTGGTTATGTGTTTAGGGTGCTCTCTTTTACATAGCCAGGCCAGTAACCGGCCGGGTTTATCGGCTTCTGCGTGTGTTCTATCTGTTCTGGCACTAAAATCGAATTTGGCTAGTCTATTCCACGCACCGGAGCAGTCCTCTCTGAGAGCTCTAAGGTCGTCCTCCCTCTTTGGGGTGTCTACCGGGGTGGCCTCTAGCTTTAGGATCTCACATTCTTTCTGGTCGAGCTCTGCTCTTAGTATTTTCCTGATGCCCCCTGCTTTCGCAATGACTTCTCCTCGCGTAACTACTTTTAGAGCCTCCCATATCGTGCTAACATGTTCAACACTACCAGAATTTTCTGTTATATAGTTCTCTATGGATTCTTGCAATTCCTCCTTAAAGGCTGGATCTTTCAGGGCCTCAGCAGGCATCCTCCACATGGGGATGGGTGGTCTGGGGCTGTTGTGGTGCCAGTCTAACAGAAGTGGGGAGTGGTCGGAGATAGTCCTCCCTAGATATTGCATGCCTCCTATTTGGGGCAAGTGTTCCCTACTAATGAAGAAATAATCTAGCCTCGTGTGGAGTTTATGGGGGGATGAGTAATACGAATAGACTCTCACGTCTGGGTGTAGTTCCCGCCATGCATCTGTTAGGTCTAGTTCCTTGACCAGGGTGGCTATGGACGTGGTGGCAGCTGAGGGACCTCTCGTCGAAGGCCAGGATCTGTCCAACTCTGGGTTGTGTACTCAGTTAAAATCGCGGCCCCACAAGAAAAAGCTATCTCTGAATTGCACCATTTTGGCGCCCAGTGCTTTCAGGTGGGCGGGAATATTGTTGGTGGGGAAATATGAATTCACTATGCAAATCTCTCTTTGTTCGAAAGTGCCCCATATGATTAAGTATCTGTCCTCTGGGTCCTTTTCCATTTTATTGAAGTGGATGGGTACTTGGTGGTTGAACCAGGTGTAAACCCCTCTTGCATATTTGGAATAGGGTGCTCCGAAGCCCTGCCACCACCCCCCCCAGTGTTCATTCAATTTTGCGTTTGATTCTATGGTACAGTGTGTCTCCTGTAATAGGGCAATGTCCACTTTTTTCCTGCATTAGTAGGATTTAATCCTGTTCCTGCGGAGATAGGTGCCCAGGCCTCTCACATTCCAAGTTATTACCTTAATGTGCATAGCCATCTTGGTTTCGGGATAGTTTCGGGAGACATTCGCTTCTCCGAGAAGCGTTTGTGATCACGTGTAGGGCCCCAAGGTTATCTCTAACTCGTGGATTCCAATTCATCTCAACCCTCGTTCTAGCCCACCAGCCCTCCGGTTGCATTTTACAGTTTGGAGACTTACTAACTTTTTTAACTACCATTCCGTGGAATGGATTAACCAGAAAAAACAACAACAAGAAACTGCCCCCAGCAGTCGTTTCAAACTCACAACGCTCGGTGGCTCCCGAGCCTTCCAGTCTTCTCCAGGTCTTTCGGTTCGGGCGATGTGTAGGTGTGTTGCCTACACCATTTTGGTTGGGGGGGGGGGACATCAGCAGTCTCTGATTGGGCTTCCAATTCCCTGCCCAGTCGTGTTGTTTCTTTGATGCGGCATTGGATTCGGTCGCGATATTTAATTGCACATGCGGTACCTGTTCACATAATTATCACCTGCTGCTTTTCGCCAATTCCTCAGTGTCTTTCGCGAGGTTATTGTGTTCGAGCCATAGGTTTGCTGCAACCGGGGTCTCTAGGAAAATGGCTTTTCCCTTATAGATTATTTTGAGGCTTGCTGGATACAGCAGCATATAATTAAGGTTAAGTTTCCGCAGCCTGACCTTTACAGGAATAAAAGAGTTTCTAGCTCGCTGCACCACGGGAGTATAGTCGGGGTACATGAATATTGATGCATCGTTTCTTTTAATCTCACCACCCTCTCTTGAGAACCTCAGTATTGTCTCTCGGTCTCTGAAGTTCAGTATTTTTGCAATCATTGGTCTTGGGTAAGACCCGAGGGGTGGTCGCTTCTGGAGGGATCTATGGGCTCGCTCAACGGAGAACCCCTGGGTGAGATTGCCTGCTCCGATTTCTTGTAACAGCAGTGTTTTTATGAACTCCGTGGGGTCAGCGCCCTCCATGTCTTCCGGAATTCCCAGGATTCTGACATTATTTCGTCGGGCTCGGCCTTCTGCGTCTTCAGAAAGTGCTTCTAATCGAGGCACTGTTGTTTCCAGCTCTTTAACTTTTGCCTTTAGCTCTTGTGTAGTCTCTGTAGTTTCCTGTAGGGTAGCTTCCTTGTTAGTGACTCTTTTGGCCAGGTTACGGGCATCCTGCCTTATTAGTTGCATGTCCGATTTTATTTCTCCTCTCATATCCTCAACAGATGTTCTCAGTGCTGCAATCGCCTGAAGGATCTGGGAGTCACGAGGGTCAACCGCCGGGGTTGGTGGCTCGACCATGCTGTTCTCTTCCTGTGGTGTCTGTGGCTTTGGCCGGGTTGTGGTGAATGAGTCCATCGTTACTGTTCTGGACCTATTCTTGGGGGGAGACATTGCACCACACAGGGGTTCCAGTTTCCGTGCAGCGTGATGCTAGCTCTAGTTTTTGCAGTCTGCTTTGATCCGTTTTCTCTACGGCTGACCGTATATGGTGGTCAGGCGTAGCTGTGGTGTAGTTAATGGAGCAGTGCCCAGTTCCCTGTCCGTGGGTTGCGCAAGGCGGTTGGCCTCCCCTGTCCCGTGGATGTTAAAGTGGAGCAGTGTGCTCCTATGTGGGGGGTAGCCACTTACTTCGCTTTAGATCAGGTGGGCCCACCGGTATTGTCTGGTTCGAGTTCCCAGGTGCGTATGCTTCGTGGGTGCTGTCCCCACCTCTGCGTGGGTCCCCAGCCGCTCGGAACGGCCCACGTGTGTGAATCCTCCTCTTCGGTCCTCAGGCCGGTCCCCTGCGTATCATGTGCCAGGAGAAATCTTCCTTGTGCGGACTACAGCGGGGCACGAGAGTCTCCAGCGTGGTCCCTCAGCCGTGCCAGAGAGAGCCGCCTCGGGGAGCCGGCGCCCGCTCCGGAAGGGCTGGCGGGGATAGCGATCAGCGGTTTGGCCTGTGTTGTGCGGCTTCTTCGTCCGGGGCCCTCTGAGTCCCGCTGCGGCCTGCTGCTCTCAGGTCGTCGCGAGTATTCCCCTTCTTTCTCGCCTCAGGACGGATCAGTGGGAGCCCAATGGGGGTGTCTTTCTTGTCCGCGGCGGAGACGAGTCGCTATGGCAATCTGCGGAGGTCTGTCGTCCTCGCTCTGGCCCCGCAGCTCTCAGTGGGTTTCCCCGCTACGGGCCGCTTGGTGTGGCCGCCATATTGGATGCCGCAGGGGGGAGTTTTAGGGCACCGCGTTTCTGGCGTTGCCGGCGCCGATTTTTCTCCTGGTTTTGGTCGAGTATGCCTAAAAGGTTCTTCTGTGGCTCTGTTTAGTTTCAGCTCCGGAGCCTTAGTATTTAGCCGCAATTACTTATGTTTCAGGATCATGGGCAGGAGCGCCTCGAAAAGTCGACTTCACTGCATGCGCGCTGGCCACGCCCCCCATTGTGTATACTTTATATACTGCCTAACTCATCTTGAGAGAGGTCTGACTGCTCAGCCACAGCTACCAGGTAAATCTGGGTGGTACAGACTGCTACCAATTGGGTTTACTGCCAACCACCTGTAATCCTAAATCTTTTGCAGTGGTCCCTAAGGGAACTGCACAGGTTTCTGCCTAACAATCGGTCTTTTGATAAGGGAACATTAGAACACCTGTCTACGTACCCAACATCAAAATATAAAGGGAAACAGCTTCAGAATAGAAGAGAAGCGCTAGATTTGTGGAGCATGTTTGAGGATACTCCTGCCCCAATTAAAAGGGAGAAGGGGGCAGAAACATCAACAATGATAGGGGAAGAGGAGAGAGAACCGGAAACAGGGCAGCAGGAACCCAAGAGAATATATCCATTACTCACGAGGCCAGTGGAGGGGTGCACAAATCCTACGTATGTACCCGGGGGAAGTGTGCCAAACACACTGGGCACAGCCCCACCCCCACCTTATGACCCATCGACAACCACCCCCGCACTCCACAATGGAGTGAGTACCCAAGATGTGGCACTAGCCTCCACCTGTACCGAATTGTCTCGATTATGAGCTGTGTGTGATGTAACGCGAGGGTCCGGAAATGGGCCCCAACCTCCAAGGGGGACCCCTCCCATACCAGAATCTGAATGGAAGTCAGGGGATTTCCTATTCAGAATTGACAGCGTACCCATACGGACTGTGCGAGTAGAACGAGGAGGGGGGACAGATAGAGTGAGCTATGATACTGTGGCCTCGATAAGAGACGAGGAGTATTGGAGCGATTATGATGAAGAAGAAGGTGCAGTGGGAGGAATGCACCAGGTGCATTGGGAGTCACCAAGAGTGGGAGAAGCCTGGGAGGGAAGGCTCAGAAACAGAATGGGAAGGATGGTACTGGCAAAAAGAAAAGGGGAAGGGGTGAAGATAGGGAAAGGGAAATCAAAATTGCAAATGCCCCTTATTCATAAGGGGCGGGGTGACCCCACTATGTACCTTGGGCACAGATGGACAAAAATAATCTACTCAATTCCTCGCCACACTGACTGCCGGTGCAGGAAAATGGATTTACGCCTGAGAAAAATACTGCAGGTGTGCCCCTAGCTATAGCAGATATTAAAAGCCTTGTGGTATCGGCAATGGGAGATCAAGCAGACTCTGTGTGGGTGAAAGCAGGGTTCCCAGGAGTGATAAGCAACAACACTCATGATGGAGCATCGTTTAACAAGGTTCGAGCACAAGTATCGGATGCCTTGCGAAGAACCTTCCCAAATACCCCCGATTTACATTCCATAATGCAATGCACTATGGGGAATGAGGAAGATGCTGTGTAGTTCATTCTTCGAGTGCAGAAGATGTGACGCGCGGAAACAGGCACCATGTGGGACCAATCTACCTCCTCTTTTTTGATCATTAAGCAAGGCCTCACATAGGAAGTACAGAAGGCCCTTGACAAAATAGCAGGGATAGAAGCCAAAGGTTGGCCTGAGATTAAGAGCATTATAGGGCACCACTGTAGGAGGATCAAAGAGAAAGAAAAGGAAACAATTCAGTGATTAGCTGAAGAAGCGAAACTGGCACAGACAAAGTTAGTGAAGGTCGCGGCAGTTACAGCAGCGCTGCCCTCAAAGCAGCTGGGAGAAGACTGGGGTGTCTCGGTAGCAACTCAAGTGAGAATGGCTGCAGTATGGGCAGAAAACGGGCAGGAGCAGTGGAGAGGAGAACAGCAATATCCAGGACCCCAGTGGAAAGGAAGGCCTGCAAGAGGACAAGGTGGGTTAATTAATGGGAAAAAGGGGAGGAGGGTTTGGAGGACAAGGTGTCACGATTCCTGCCCCCAGCCCCCCGGCATATCAGGCTAGAGCCAGGTCACGGCCACCTAGTCGGCCCCTAAGGGCCTCTCCATCTCCCCAGACACCGACTTGGACTCAGACTTGGCGCCTTTGGCACCAAGCTCACACACAAACCTGAGATCCACTTAGTATCGGACTTGCAATGTATTATGGGCCAATGGATGCCCCCATGTAATTCAGTTCCTTGAACTGGATGAGCGGTCTAGTTTTTCGGCTGTGGGTCAGCCCAGGGATACCTGGGATACCTACAGACTATTTAAACCACACCCGGCCTGAGAAACATGCTTTGCGTTTCTCTGCACCTGCAGCGTGACACTCACCGTGCTCGGATCTCCTGAAGAGGCCCACTTCTTTCTTCAGCGCCAGCACACCTGCAAGAATAAGAACTTAGTTGCCAATACTCACCTCGAAGAGCATCCAACTTCTGTCCAGCTCTTCCCAGTCTTGCGGATTCCTACGGCAGAGTCATCTCCATCTCGGCACGTTGCGCCCTACCAAAGGGGAGAAGAATAGAAGAAAAGACGTTAGTAAGCATTCTGCAATACTTAGCTCTCTCGAATTTGCAAATAGAGTTTAATCCTTACCTGAACTCCCGTCGATCGGACAACTTCTGCTCCGGAGCATCCCGCCGATCTGAAAAAGGGGAAAAGACACATCAGGTTAGCGCAAAAACATTTAAGAGGCGCCGCACATCGCGCTTTCTCACCGCAGCTCATCTCCTCAGCTCGCTTCCATGCTGGGTGACTGCGGCGCCTAAAAGGACACGGAAAAGACGAACATTGGTTAGTGCTAAGGAAGCCAATAAGCATCACGCTCCGCATTCCTACTTACTTCAGCACCGCATCACCATCCTCAAGACCTTCATCACCCAAGGAAAGAAAGACACAGTATTAAAGGGACTAGAGCCATCAGAACTTTTGTAAGACTCATTCCAATTACCGGTCGGGCTGAAGCCGCAGCAAGCCCCATCCGCAGGGCTCGTGAAGCAACTAGGCACCCTCCAGCCCGCATCACCCAACGCACCTCTGCATCGAAGGTAGGACGGAGAGCGCCCCACATCAAAAAACAAGGTGAGGAGAGGTCCGGGGGAAGGCTGGGACCCAGGGAAGAAAAGGGGGGCCAGACAAGCAAGACCAATAGGGAATTGACCTCTGATAATACTGTGTTTTAGGCCCAGTGCTTGGTTGAGCAAGTCCAGGGAAGGGTTCGAAGTGGTCGGAAGTCCGGACCGGCTGAGTGGCGTCCCCGTGGATATCAGGTAAGCGTTACACAAGGGCCCAGAGGGGGAAGCCCAGGACAATGCTGGTCATGTGGGAGATGGGATAACTTTTCGTGGGAATGCCGCAGCAGGCAAGGAGGGAACTACCAGTATAATCAACCCCATCCAGGTCCACCTCCATATCGACACTCCCATCCGGACAGTCCATACGGCCTCCCCCAAGGAATGTACGAGCAGGATGCACAGCCACACTATCCACCACCATTGGGTTACAACACCCTCCGGCACGCCCCCACAAAGCATGCAATCGCACCAGAACCGCCCCAACCAGATGCCACGCAGACACAGAAATCCTTTTGCCACTACCGCAAACAGCGCTCCGGCACTTTATCAGGGAACGTGTATGCTTAGTGAAAATATTTTCTCTTGCCCCGGAACAGACACCCACCCTGACTAGGACAGCCCACAGGGAGCACTTGCGTGTTCAGTCCTATCCACTACCTTACATCCATAAGAGGAACCACTGGTGGGGGCAGATATAGGGGACAAACAGTTCCATCTTTATGGTGGACTCTGGGATGGAGAAATCATGTGTACGTGAAGGTGATTTCCCGTTATCAGGCAAAAAATCTCAAGACGCAGCACCTCAGAGCTCCAAAGGGATCTGGCAACTTGATCCGTTAAGCTGGCGCAATGCGAGACTGCTCTACAAGGCAAAATCAAATGAAAGGTGTCTGAAGGTCTGGAGATCGACCAGGGAGCTTCCCGGGAAGAATCGGAGCAGGAAGAGATCGGGAGAGGAACCGGAACGAACGCTGTGCCGTTTCACAAGACGGCAGGCGCTCATTGCGGCAGCTCCAGGGGCAGAGCTGCAAAGCTTGCACGAAGAGGGAAACGGCGATCAGCAGTAGAGTAGGAGGCACTCAATGCGAGTTTGGAGCCCCTACCCGGAAGAGGTCGAAGCTACAGCACTCCTCGGTGGCCAACGCCATAACACACTGCCACGTGGAGCGAGCTGGAGTGGGCCGACCTAGGGAGCAGACTCCAAGAAGAGGGGTGGTGGAAGTGGATCGTGATCGGTGAGACAGGGGGTCGAGGGCGAGGCCTCCGGACCCCTGCCACCAGCCCCAGATTCAGGCAACACACGTGGGCCGGCCGCGCAGCAGGGACCCTGTGGCACAACAAGCACACATAGGGCAACGTAGAGGAAGTTAGTGAGAATCCACAACCTTCACCCACTGGATTGAGGCGGAACCCATGAGACCCGCCACTGACACCCCGGTGCATGAGAAGGAGGGGCCCGCCTTATTAACAGGCCCAAGTCATTGGTGGTACAGGCAATGGGGGATCCAGGCAAGACAAGAAGTGAAGGTGACCTGTTGAAAACACGAGACGGAAGAAATCATAGCTGGAAGGGGCCGGACCAACATTGAGCTGCGGCGATCAAGGGCACAGTAAGAAGAGCGGTGTGTGGACAGCGCACCAGAGACTGGTCCTGTCCCCCCGGGAAATAACAGAGGCTGTGGGGTGTTAGGGAGAATTCTCTGTTAGGCTGAATTTCCTAACCTAGTGAGTCCCCCAGCAGCTTTGCTGGATTTTTGGGGTTTATTTGTTTCTCCTGCCAAGAGTGAGACTCTTTTACCCTCACTCTTGGGCATGATTTGAGTGTGTTTCTTTGAATCTAGATGCGTTTAATGAGCTATGGGGTCTTTTACACCATAGGGCTTCATGTGTTTTTGTGATGTGTGTTACACAGCACCCTCAGTGCAATGACACAGGGGTGTCATAGTGACCCCCCAGTATAGACTCCATACCCTGGGACTGACTACTGTCTCCCAGGCAATGTAAGGTCACCATTGACTTTACTAGTCTTAAATTCTGAACAGAACCAGTACAAACCATCATATTGTGGACGTACTGGCTAAGGCAATTCAATTGCCACAGGGTCTGTTAGTCGAGGGGGCACGTCTCCGTCCCCCCTGATCGAGTTTTGGCTGGTGGCAGTGGATACTACTTTTTATATTCAACCGCGAATATTTTCCAATGGGATTTCCCATTGTTTTAGGCTACTATCTTTATTTAATTATTTACGGTAGCCTCGAACATACCGCTGGTTTATTTAATTAATATTAATTCTCCGGTTGGTATTTTTTGCCAAAACTTGATTCTAAAATGGCGTTTGTGTTCTCTTCTGTGACTCCAACCCAAGTCGAGCCCTTTGTTCCACTTTTTGGCGGGCTTCTCCACAGAAGCCCTCCAAAGTGGTGCCACTCTGTCTGGGGTACTTAGGAGGGGTGGAGGGGGATTTAGGCACCCTGGACTGAGTTGCCTAGGCAACTCAAGTCGCGCTCCGTCCTGATTGGCCCAAGTGGTGAGCCGGCCGGCTCACCACTTAGCATGTTTGAGTGACAGCTAGGCTGAGTGAATGGGGGTTTTCTGCATAAAAGCAGGACTTTGGGGACTGGAACTTCAGAAGTCGCCACAGGACCTAAGAATCCAACGAGGGAGAAGCTGAGCCGACCTGCCACGACACCACCACCGGTGGAGCCCTGCTGGACCGTCTCACCACTTTTCCCAACGACAGAGGAGATCTCCCGCCGGAGAGTCTTCTTCCTTTGACTGGTGGGGATAACCAGTTTCACCGTCTTTTCGCCTTCCCGACGTACCTCGTGGCCGCCTTGCCTGTGTCAAGCACCCCGGCAACCGGGATACCACGTTTTACCACGACCGCGAAACAAAGGTACCACCTTTCACCGGAAAACTACACGGCTGGTTTCTTCCCTGGTAGTGCAACGACCTCCATCTTTCCTCCAAGTCGAGATCTTCTCTTCCCCTGGACGACGACGCAACTTGCACCCACTACCAGGAACAACTGCCACTGCTGGAGGATCCTTCCCACTTAAGGTACCGTGTCCCGCCTGGCTTCCCTTGCTACCGACTGTACGGGGTAGATTTAGTCCCCGGCTTTCGAACCTGGGTTAGCCTGGGACACCCTGGCTAAACTTTCCTAAGCCTCTCTAAACTCTTTTTGAACCCTCTGCAAGACTTTCAAAGCCTAGTGTAACTGTGTGATCTTGGGCGCATTTGTGCTCTGCTCTCTCTAAGAGTGGGCCCAGCCTTTGGACTTTGGCTCACCAGTGACGTTTGCTCTTCTGCCTTGCTTACAGTGTTCCTGAATCCTAGAGTAGTGTACCTTTCCATATTCTGTCTTTTTCCCTCCCTTTCTCACAAACTTATTGGAGTGCCATCTAGTTAAGCCTCACCTCTGTATGAAAATAAGTGGTGTTTTACTGTGAGTTATCTGATAATGGAAAAGTGGTGTATATATTACAATAGTAACTGTGTTTAGAATATTTTACAACAAGAGTGCTGGAGTGTTTCAAACCGTGTGTTTTTAAATAAATAATGATATACTTTGATACCAAAGCTCTGGTCAGTGTTTGCTTGTATTATTGTATCTGGGTGCCTATTGTGTATACTTTGCATACTGTCTAACTCTTCTTGAGGGAAGTCTGACTGCTTAGCCACAGCTACAAGGTAAATCTGGGTGGTACAGACTGCTACCAAGTGGGTTTACTGCTAACACCTGTAGTCTTAAATCTTTTGCAGTGTTCCCTAAGGGAACTGCACAGGTTTCTGCCAAACATGGGGCAAAGCACGTGGGAACACTGAAGAGAGAGGGAGACACAAGACAAGTGCCCGCGAGGAGGAGGCCAAGAAAAGGGAAGGGTCACCACAGATGGCGAGGCCAACGGCACTCAGCGGCTGAATAAGAGGTGGGTGGAACGACACAGGCAGTGACACGGAGCGGTTGCATTTTCACCGGCAGCTGCTCCATTAACAGGCAACCCAAACAACGACGAAGAGCACACAAACCATTCCTTAACGTGGGAGTGCCCAACCCACCAGCCCACACCACCGTGGCTCATCGCCATACCCAGGGCCTCGATCGGAATCGCGTGGGAGGACACAATCAAGGTCCCACAACATTCTAATGGTAGGCATTACTACGGGACATACCCGCACATCGGGAGGAAGACGAGAGGCGAAACGCTGCAGCTTCCTGGGGCACAAATCAACAAACAGTTAATAGCACCCGCGCAGAAACGCACGAAACAGGGGGGTGGAAGAGGCAGACCCGCAGTCAGTACAACAGGGGGTGAGGGGGAGCGGCGACCCAAATCGAGTCCGCTCAAACAGCAATAAAAGAGCTCCCAGCACTAACTGGTGGCACAGGCAGGTGCAGAACCAACAGCAAGCGGCATACTCTTGAATACTGCATTTACACAGGGACATGGGCACGAGCAGCTACCACGAGCAGCAGCGGGGGGCTGTGTAACACTGTTGTATAAAGACTGGTCAGCACCCACCCACAGCACATCCAGGAGGCGGATGGGCACAATCCACCGACAAACAACAAAGGCACGGTAGGCCAGTGAGCAGACCTGCCTGGGCCTGTCGCAGGGAGTGAGGAGCACACTACCGTAATGCCCAGTGTGCTGCCGCCTCAGTCACACAAAAAGAGAGCCCAGGCCCACGCTCCAAGCAAAGGGGGGGGGGACTGCGACGGATCACGGGGCAACAAGGCTACCCCCTGCATTGCCAGAGGGCAGAAAGGAAACAGGGACCAGCTAAGCGAAGGGGGCTCCCATGCCACACCATACTTGCAGACCCAGGCACAACCACCATCAGCTGCAACGAGAAGGCTGCCCCCACAGGTGAGAACACTATGGCCAGCCGGAGCCTCTACAGGACACGACCCCAACGAGGGAAAGCACAAACCACTTACTGCGGACCACAAGCCACGAACTCCCAGCAATGGCCGGGGGAGTAAGGCGGACACAGCGATCAGGGTAGGAGGCGGTCAAGACACAAGTCAGTAACGCCAGCGTCAGTCGCAAGAGGGGGAAGCTGAGGGCACGACGCAAACACATAAGAACCACTGGCGTAGGGATGCCAGGGAAACAGAAAGTCGGAAAAAGAAGACATATCAGCATGGAGGCATTTTCCCGGAAGAACGATGCGCCCCAGTCAGAGACTCCAGAGGCCGGCACAAGCACATCCAACTCCAGACAGTTGGAGAAGGGACAAGAAGAGGGTCCCATACTCGAAGCCATAGCGGCTCTAAAAACACCACTGGAGCACAAAATGGATGCAGTGATCGTTTATATGGGGCTCCTCAGGCAAGACGTAAGGAACCTAGCGGAGAGGGTGAACACGGTGGAACAGTAGGTCCAAAGCAACACAACAAACAGTACAATGACCCAATCCCAAATGGCGGAGGCATTACAACGGATACGCACCCTGGAACGCAGGGCAGAAGATGCAGAAGGGAGAGCCTGATGTAACAACATGCACATAGTGGGTCTGCTAGAAGGGGAGTAAGGCAGAGACCCCACTAACTACATAGGGAGTCTACTGCTCCAAGAAGTGGGAGCAGGGAACCTATCCCAGGGCTTTGTGGTGCAGAGGGCGCATAAAGCTTTGACCAGGAAACCCCGCCCAGGGGCACCCCAAGACCTATGATTGCAAAGATTAACTTCATGGATCAGGAAAAGATCTTGGCATTTTCAAGGGAGGGAGGGGTGATAATGGGGACCGCTGCCAGAATAACTATCTACCCGGACTATACAACACTGGTGCAAAAGCAAAGGGCACAGTTGTGGCCGACAAAAGAGTGCCTCCGGCCCGCTAAAGTGTGATTCATGCTGCTGTACCCTGCCAAGCTGAAGGTGCTACCTAATGACAGAGCGTACATCTTTGAGACCACGGCCGATGCCCACGAGTGGATGGATCAACAGGGGATCTCACAACTGAGAGCTGGGAATGAGCAGAACAACAGGAACGCACCCCAATGAGGTTCAGAGTGTAACAAAAATGGACGAACCATATTAAAGAGACATGAACCAGCAGTTTGACAAGCGGGAGCCCACAAACTCTGAGGGCTGGCCGCCAGATACCACAAATAGAACCCAACGAGGAACGGAATTTGAGATGCCAGTTCTGAGGCTTCACGCCGCAGCGAGTACACCCATGAAAAGGAGGGTGATACAAGGAATGCAGCGAAGTCCGAGCAGGGGGAGGGTGGCTGGGCGTTTGTTAACAGTTATAGTTAGTGTGTGGTTAGATTGGTTGGGAGAAGGCACTAGCAGAGGAGGAAGCACCAAGCAACATGGACATGAACAAGGCACAAGTGGCAGACTAACAGAGAAACACCCGATTAAGGGAAGTCAGGAAAGTACACCAAGGTGGAGGTCCCGCACAGGATTCGGGCAGAGAAGAATCAACAGGGAGGGGAAGGGTCAGAAACACCCCAGAAGAAGGAGATCAACAAAGGTCAGAATGGGAGGGCCTATGGTCAGACACAAGACAGCACATGGGCCCATGGGAACAGGCGGGCTGCAGGACGAATGGGCCAGGAAAAAGTCACCATAGCTACCTGGAATGTCAGGGCACTGATTGCCTACGTTAAAAGGCTATGGGTCTACGCCTGGCTAAATAGGGAGAAAGTTCAAATGGCAATGCTGCAAGAAACGCATCTGACAGCTAAGAAGCAGACCAAGATGGCCAAAAAAATGGGGAGGACAAATGTACAGCTCAACATATTCTAATTACGCCAGGGGACTGCTGATGTGGATCGTCCCAGGAGTACCATTCCAGCTCATAAAATAGGAGAGAGACTTGGAGGACAGAATGGTAATTGTGCACAGAATGTTGGAGAACAAAGAGGTGTGCCTGATAAACACGTACGCCCCCTAATCACAATGTGACAGAGTTCTCCAGGACAATCACACCCCGGCTGGCTCCAGGGCAGAGGACTTTAACTGCACATTGACAGGGCAGTTGGATAGATTGGACACTAAGTAAAGAAAGCCAGCACCACCAGGGATCTGCAGAAGAATCTGGATCAGCTGGAACTGGAGGACTTCTGGAGGAAGGTACACAGAGATAACATGGGATACACACACTACAGCGCTCCACACAGAACATACACCCGAATAGATTATTTGTTCAGGGGCAGGGAGACTCTGGGGGAATTCACAGGGATACACATCAAAGCACGAATGCTATCTGACCACGCCCCACTGGTAGCAACATGGGCATGCACATTCAGGGGGTGGCCCCATACACACATGGCGACTGAGGGCAGAGGCATTAATGGACAGGGATTTCCAAGAGCATATCAGAGACACGACAGGCGACAACTATGACCATAACGTGGGGAGCGTGGACAGCACAGGAATGGTCTGGGAAGCCTTCAAGGTGGTGGTCAGGGGAGCGGTGATAGGGAAGGCAGGAGGAATCAGGGGGAAGAATTTTGGCAGTGCTGGGTGAAATGGAAAGGGAGATAGAACGCGTAGAGACACGGGCGGGCACGAATGGGGAAGAACCGGGGAACTCACTACGCTGAGGTTGCAGTGCATTGCCATCTGGGAGAAATTGGGGAGGCTGGACTATGGGAAGTATATACAGAGGCTACACGCGGAAGGGGATAAGCCGAGCAGGCTCTTAGTCTGGCTCACCAGGCAGGAGAGCAGACACAACCCAATTAATGCAATTATTCTTCTATGAAGAGTTGTACTCCCGGAACCAAGAAGCAGAGGCGGGGGGACATAGCTGATGCCCTGGAGGAGATCAACCTTCCCAAGCTAACGGAGGAGCAAGCCCAGACACTGGAGGCACCCCTCACAGTGGAGGAACTGACGGCCGTAATAGCCGATCTCCCAACAGACAAATCCCCAGTACCCGATGGGTTACCCAGGGAATTTTACAAGAAATACAAAGATACCCTGGCCCCACGATTGCTAGAGATGTATGAGGAGGCATACGAGAGAGGACAGCTACAAAAGAGCCTGTCGGAATCCGTCATAATACCTCGAGTGCGGCTCCTACAGACCGATGTCCCTGATCCATCAGGACGCTAAAATCCTAACTGCAACCCTAGCCAATCAACTGCGTAGACTCCACCATGTAGTAGACCGTAAGAATAAGAGACAGGGAGAATGCGCGATGGCGTCACTTGACGTTATAAAGGCCTTTGATTCTGTTAACTGGAACTGGCTCCTGAGCGCGCTCACCTGCTTTGGGATAGGAGAGGGATTCCTACGCTGGATAAGACTCCTATACAGGGATCTCAGGGCAAGGGTGAAAACGGGCAGACACATCTCAGAGGGATGGAAAATGGCACAAAGCAGGGATGCCCACTATCCCCGATGCTATGAATACTGGCCCTGGAACCATTTGCGGATATCCTCAGGGCAGAGTACAAGGATGCTGAATAGAAATAGACGGGATTGTATACCAGATTTCGATATACGCCGACGACATGCTCATTTATGTTGAGAACCCACGGGTACACTTGCCAGACCTGCTGGAAGCCTTGGCTGCATTCGCCAGACTGTCGGGAATCCCCCTAGCGGATTTGAGAGGGGCTACCCCTGACCAGCTGCCCAATTTAGGACTCACATCGACACCAGACACCTTTCACTATTTAAGAGTGGACATACATCACAATATCACAGTGACGCACAGAGCTAACACACAGGCGGCCCTAGTGAAAATAGGGAGAGTATTGAAGTTCTGGAAGACAGTCCCACTAGGGATGATAGGGAGAGCGGCCCTATTGAAGATGACAGTACTGCCCCGCCTATTATACTACTTCACTAACATTCCATACAACATTCCCGGGTCCTTTTTCAAACAACTCAATACAATGGCAAGGGAACTCCTGTGCGGCGGGGGAGGAACAGAATAGCGCTGAACACTTTAAAAAAGGGATTATGGATGGGGAAGGATCAGGCTGCTGGACTTTGAATGTTATTACCTGGCGGGACAACTCCAATTTGTGGTAAGGTGGCTGGGAGATGACACATCCATGAATACACTGCTTTTTCAGCCGGCAATACGACAATATTCCCTGAGGGAGCTCTTATGGATAGACGAATTCTTAACCAAATCATTCCCCAATATGGCCGAATTGGCCCTGATCGTATGGAGGAGGGCATGGAAAACCCAAGGGACACGAGACCCCTGCTCCTGGCAAATTCCCCTTGCGGGATTAGTCGACGCCCACACTGAGTGTCTAGCAACATATTGTGCACAGTGGGAAGACAAGGATGTGGCCCAGATCAGGGACTTATGGAGAGATGGGCACTGGGTGGACTTCCAGACCCTTTGGAAGAGTAGGACATACATAGAGGTCAATTTCTATTGTTTAACAGTATGGTCCGGAAGATCAGAAAGAGGTGGAAGACCTTACCCGAGGGTAAGATACCGAGGGGGGCGCTGGATGCGTGGTATGATGTGTCGGAAGGGGAACATACAGCGTCGAGGCTCTATGGACAGCTCCTGGGCAGCAACAATGTGAGCGAGCTGCAAGCGAAAGCCAAATGGGAGGAGGAACTACAAAAAACTTTCACGGATGAAGAATGGTGCAGAGCCCTACGGTATGCAAAGAAAGTCTCCAGGAATGCGAGATTCAGGCAAATGCAGCTCTATCTCATACACAGGGCATCCCTCATGCCTAAGAGAATGTCTACCATGGGAAGCAGGCAATCCCGAAGCTGCCCATGCTGTGCAGCGGAGAAGGCGAATATGCTGCACATGTTCTGGTCCTGCCTGGTGATAACTAATTTCTGGGACACTGTCAAAGATAGGGCAGCGGCAGGAGGGATTCAAATGCAGGAGTGGTCGCCAGAGTTTTATCTACTGGGCTTGTTCCCAAGCGGCGGCAAACAGAGGACACACATCGCAAAACTGAAAGACTTAATGTGTATAGTGGCGAATCGCTGCATAGCAATGGCATGGAACACAAGCACGGGGGCGTCAATAGAAATGTGGTGGCCAGAAATGGACGATAGCTGAAACATCAGTGTGGACCATGGTGTTGCAAAGGGGAGTGGGCGAAAGTGGGGCCAAGATACTTGCATGGAACTCCCTCATACAAGAGCTGTTCAAAAGTAATGAAGTGCACAGCACAAAAGACCCCAGTGGACCGGAGGAAGACTGACTAGCCGACAACAAAGTGGGAGGGGGAACCTCAGCGGGGAGGAAAGTAAGCGTTGGTGAGGCAATATGGACAAGGCCAGACCCTGGATACGCAAACAAAATGAGGTAGAGAACACTGAGGACAGAGAAGGAGGACGCCACACCAGTGCGCCAAGAAGATGAATGACGAAGTGCGGAATCCAACACGTAGTGCCAGTTGTAGTGTGATGTTTGTTGGTGTTGTTGGTTGTTATATGTTGTAAAAAAAAAATAAAGAGTTTTTTAAAAAAAAGATAGGGGGGAAACCGGTTCGGCACCCCTCCTATACTATGAAAGTTCTCCTGTTAATTTGTTGGGGCGAGACTTACTCAGCAAGTTAAACATGACAATATCATTCACTGACAGAGGAATTGTTTGCTCCATCCCAGGAATGTGCCACCTCCGAGCAATGCTGTTAATCCACACTATAACAAACGAATTCAGAGTGAGAGGGGTGCCAACAAATGCTGATATGTTTGGTGTCTGGTACTATTCTCTCTCTAGATTTACAAGGAGTACAGGTGTCAGCTAAACGTATTGTTGCTATTGGCCTAGACATCCATGGGTGTGAGTGGCGTACGGTTCAGTGTATTGATCCAAATGAACAAGTTACTTCTTACCTTGTAACGTTCTTTCGATGGGATGTTCCACCGACGTATTCCTTATGTTAGATATATCCCCTTCCAGCTTTGCTGGCCTTGGAAAATTTTTCTCTAGAGGGTGCTGCCCATCGACGTCTGCCGAGTCGATGTCCCTCGACAGCCGCCGTATCGACGTCGACGTCATCCTGCCTATAAAGGCCGCGCGCAGCGTCCGTTGCTCAGTTCCGTTTTGTAGTCCACAGTTTTTCTGTCTGGACTAAACTAATCACCCTGAAGGAGCGTAAGCTGCAACAACAAGGGAAGTAGTACTGCGGGATGGATGGGAGGGTCGATAAGGAATACGTCGGAGGAACATCCCAACGAAAGAACGTTACAAGGTAAGAAGTAACTTGTTCTTCGAAGGGATTGTGTCCTCCGACGTATTCCTTATCTTAGATAGGCTCCCATAGCAGTATTCTGTTATTGGAGGTGGGAGTACTGACTTCATGCTTCCTTTTATTGATGAATAGAGTGCAATACTGCCCTTCCAAACCTAGTCTCTTGACTGGAGGAGGAATCCAAGTTGTAAAATCGTGTAAAGGTATGGGCAGACGACCATGTGGCAGCCGCACATATATCTTTCACCGGCACTCCTCTTTTGAGGGCCGATGAAGCTGCAATACCTCTGGTCGAATGAGCCCTAAGATTTTGAGGGGGCTCTTTTCCTGCCAGTTTATAACATTCCAAAATGGCTAGAATGATCCATCTGGAAATGGTATGCTTAGTTATCGGTAACCCCAGCTTGTGACCTGCGTAGCCTACAAACAGCTGGTCTGCCTGTCTTATCCTAGCCAGTCTACTGATGTAAAAACTTAAAGCCCTTCTAGGGTCTAGCCTGTGTTACCTCTCTTCCTCTTTTCCCGGATGAGGAGGAGGATAGAAAGATGGCAGGGTAATCTTCTGAGTGATATGGAATTCAGAAACCACCTTTGGGAGGAAATTAGGCTTCACTTGCAGGACAACTTTGTCTTTGTGAAAAATTGTATGAGGGGGTTTACAAGAAAGAGCTTGTAACTCGCTCACCCTTCTAGCAGATGTAAGTGCTATTAATAAAACAGTTTTAAGGGTAAGAAATCTTAACGAAGAAGAATGGAGTGGTTCGAAAGGTGTGCCCATCAGGAAAGTTAGGACTAAGTTTAAATCCCATAGGGGGACCTGGAATGGTCTTGGGGGATAAACGTTAGTTAACCCCTTTAGAAACTGTATTACCAAGGGTAACTTGAAATAGGATGGTTCTTCCACAGTGCGCTTAAAGATGGATAGCGCTGCAAGATAGGCCTTAATGGTGCCAACTTGAAGGCCTGAATTCGCCAAATAGAGTAGGAAGGACAAAACCATTGGTGTACCACATGAAAAGGGGTCGATATTCTTTTCTCTACACCAGCTGCAAAATCTGTTCCAACGGCAGCAGTATAAAGACTTTGTTGCTGGCCTCCTTGCCGAAAGCAACACCTCCATATCATCATCAGGGAGGTCCCAATCCTTGTACCTCAGCCTTTCAGAAGCCAAGCGTGAAGGTTGAGGGTTTTGATGTCTGGATGGAGAACCTGACCTCCCTTCTGTGAGAGTAGATTCTCTCTGAGTGGAAGTCGAATTGGAGGCCAGATGGACAAGTCTAGAGGGTCCGGGTACCACGTTCTCCTGGCCAAACTGGGGCAATTAGGATCATGGTTTTCTGGAATCTTCTCAACCTCCTGATCATTTGAGGAATGACAGGGACCGGTGGGAACGCGTACAGAAGCGGAAACTCCCAGTCCACTATGAACACGTCTCCCAGAGCTCCTCTCGGGGGAAATTCCCTTGAACAGAACAGATCGCACTTCCTGTTGACACTGGTGGCGAACAGATCCACCTGGGGGGTTCCCCAAAGGGCGAAGATCTCTTGAAGGACTTCCTGAGCTAGTTCCCACTCGTGGGCGATTGTGCTCTGCCTGCTCAGAGCGTCCGCTGTCAAGTTCTTCTCTCCGGCTAGGTGAACTGCCGATAGAGAGATTCCTTCTTGGATTGCCCAAAACCAGAGCTGCATCACCTCTCTGCACAGTGGCAGTGATCCTACGCCTCTTCTTTTGTTGAGGTAGTGCATGGCCACTGTGTTGTCTGTCATTATCAGGACATTCTTTCCTTGTACAGATGGCAGAAAAGCCTTCAGCCCAAGTCTGATGGCCCTCAGCTCTAACAGGTTGATATGTAGTCTGGACTCCGATGGAGACCAACGACTGCTGATGGTCAAGTCGTTGGCATGGGCTCCCCACCCCGTGAGTGAGGCGTCTGTGACTACTGTTATCTCCGGCCAGGGTTGCCAAAACTGTTCTCCTTTCAGAATGTTCTCCTGACAGGCCCACCACTGAAGGTCTCGAGCCACCCTGTCGGGAACCTGAAGAAGATCTGTCATTCTTCCTGAGAATTGTGACCACTGAGTCCTCAGTGCCCACTGGAGGGATCTCATTCTCAGGCGAGCCTCTGGCACTAGGAAAATGCAGGATGCCATGAGGCCTAGCAACCCAAAAAGTCGAAGGCTGGGAGACGTTGGGCATTTTGGAACTTGGTAACCATCTGTAGAATATCTTGAGCCCTCACCTCTGGTGGCGAAGCTTTTCCCAGGGAAGTGTCCAGGATCGCTCCGATGAACTGGAGTCTCTGCGATGGTATCATTTGTGACTTCTTTAAATTGAGGGAGAAGCCCAGTCTGTGAAGGGAGTGGCAAACGTGATTTAGCTGGATCTGAGCTTGTTCCGAAGATACAGCCCTAATCAACCAATCGTCCAGGTAGGGGTAGACGTGAATCCCTTCCCTCCTTAGACTTGCAGCCACTACCGACATTAACTTGGTGAAGACCCTCGGGGCGGAGGTCAGCCCAAATGGCAGCACTCGAAATTGATAATGAGAGTTGTCAATTGCGAACCTCAGGTATTTCCTGTGCTTGAGATGGATAGGCACATGGAAATAAGCGTCCTGAAGGTCCAGAGATACCAACCAGTCCTGGAACTGAAGGGCCTGAAGGATCTGAGAAAGAGTTACCATCTTGAATTTGTCTTTCCTGAGGAATTTGTTCAACTCTCGCATGTCAGTCCTCCGTCTTTCTTTGGAATGAGAAAGTAAGGGGAGTACCAACCCTTGTTCCTCTCCGCTACAGGTACCGGTTCTATGGCACCTTTCTCTAGCAGGTCTAAAATTTCCTGCAAGAGGAGTGGATCTGGAGCTTTCTGAGAGCTGATCCCCGGTGGATGACTCTGAGGTATGCGTAGGAGAGGCAGGCAGTAACCTTGGGCAACTGTTTCCAATGCCCAAGCATCTGACGTGATAGCCTGCCATTCCGCCAGATGTTGAGTTAACCTGCCTCCTACAGGTGTCTTGTGAGGGAAGTCCTCAGAGTGGTTTTGGGGCGGCTGATGCAGATGCCGATGGTAAAGAGGCACCTGCTGTTGCTGCGGCTTTTGAATATCTACCCCGTCCACCTCGGGTAGTTCTTCTTTGTCCTCTTTGAGCCGGTCGTCCTCTACCTCTTCCGAATGCGGAGTAGAAGCGAAAGGACTTGCCCCTCGCAGAGGTTCCTGTGGGACGAAAGGTGTCTGACGGATTGCAGCGCCTAGGGATTTTGCTGCTGCCTTTGATGTTTGCAGTTTTTCTAAACTGTCATCCGCCTTTTTCCCAAACAAAGAAGAGCCATCGAATGGCATGTTCAAGAGCCTGGCTTGCACATCTGGGGCAAAACCAGACTTTCTCAACCAAGCGAATCTCCTGGTTGTTGTACTTGCCGCCATTGCTCTGCTGATACTGTCAGCCGAATCAATGCCCGTCTGGAGGGATTCGCACATGGCGTCTTTACCGTCCTGTATGATATTTAGTAACGCCTCCCTTTCTTCTCCCTCCGGGATGCAGTCAGCCGCTGTAGAAGCACACTCCCAAAGTGTATGGCTGAATATAGCAAGGGTGCAAGTAGCATTAACAGATTTTAACACCATGCTACATGCCGAAAAAACTTTCTTTGCCATAGCATCATATTTCTTATCGTCCCTGTCCTGTGGGACTGTAGGGAAAGCAGTCTTGACATCAGAAGATGCTGCCTGTACCACCAGACTTTCTGGGGATGGGTGTTTTGACAAAAACTCCGGGTCTGCAGAAGATACCCTGTATTTAGTAGACAGTTTTTTATTTACTGCCGGGATGACATCTGGGGTTTCCCAGTTCGTCATGATTTTCCTCTGAAGAGCTTTATGAAAGGGCACTACAAGATCCTCCTGTGGACCTTTATCAAGAATATCCGTGAGGTCATCTTGTTGGAAAGCCTGTGAAGGTGTTGACCACCCCATTAATTCTGTGATCCTGGCCATTAAGGCTCTATAGGGGGTTTCAGCATGCTCCCCTGGGTCTGGCCTAGCAAACTCCACCTCAGGGTAAGTGTCTAACCCACTTGCCTCATTTAAGGAATCATGGAGATCCTTTAACCTGCGTTCTTCTGAGGATAACTCCTCTTGAACTGGGGTTGCAGGTCCCTGCAACCCAAATGTGTCTTCCTGTTCAGATAGTTCTCCCTCTTCCATAATTGAGGACATAGTTCTCAATTGTTCTGAACTCACAAAGGGTGTGAAATCCATCTCCAAGGCAGAGGGTGCCAAACTTGCTGTAATTGGCCTCGAAAACGTCGATGTCGTCGACGCCGACATCGAAGGCTTTGGGCGTGGCGTCGAAAACAAAGGCGGAGGCCTGGAGGATCTCGATAGAATTGGGATTCTGCTCGAGGAAGTCGACAATCTCGACGCCATCGTCACCGAGGACCTGGGGATAGCCACTGAGTGCGTCGCAACCGTGACTTTCCTTGGCGTCGACGCCGGTGTCGAAGATGGCGTCGAGTCGACAGACCCGTGTGTCGAAGGTCCCTTCGACAACGGCGTCGAAGACACCGACCTCGGCGTTGACGGAACCTTCGTCGACGGCGTCGACGGAACCTTCGAAGAAGGTTTCGAGGTCATAGCTTTACTCGAGGGTTCGTGACGCGCTCGAGAAGCTTCCTTCGCCGGGTACTGCGACTCGCAGCGTTTTTGACCTTCGGGTCTTTCGACCAGAGCATCGCTCTCGGCAGTCTTCGAGGGGGTCGAGGCCGCTTTCTCGAAGACGCTCATCATATTTTTGCGGAATTCCTCCCATTCAGCACGGGAACTATGTTTCGTGGGGCAAGGGATTCTCTTAGGAGAAACAGAGGAAGAAGAGGACGAAGAAGGGGATCTTCGACGTCTCCTCTTTGAGTGCTTCGATCTCGAGGAGTGATGGGACCCACTCCGAGACCTGGAGCGCGAATGGTGACGAGGAGACGAATGTCTCGACTTCGTCGAGGAAGAAGAAGCTTTTGAAGTCTTACCTTTCTCCAGCTTCCCCCTACGCTCCTTCAGGGCCTTAGCTGTCATGGACATACAGTCCTCGCACTCCGAACAATGGTGTTCAGCTCCCAAACACCACAGACAAACTCTGTGAGGGTCAGTCAGCAACATCTTTTTCCCACAGTCTCTGCATTTTTTGAAGCCGGACTGAGGGGTTGTCGGTTCCGACGAGGAAGCCATCGAGTATAGATCGAATATCTCGAGGTAAATAGGATAAATTCTCTACGAAACTGAGCAACGATATTCCGAGGCACTTAGTAAGCGCGGAAAAACGGAACTGAGCAACGGACGCTACGCGCAGCCTTTATATGCAGGATGACGTTGACGTCGATACGGCGGCTGTCGAGGGACATCGACTCGGCAGACGTCGACGCGCAGCGCCCTCTAGAGAAACATTTTCCGAGGCCAGCAAAGCTGGAAGGGGATATATCTAAGATAAGGAATACGTCGGAGGACACAATCCCTTCAAAATACCATTACGAGAATTGACACATGAGGAATTGTTCACTGACGGGGAGATCATATTAGAAATGTGCATCCCAAGTGACATTATGGTACAGTTCAGAAGGGTACCGAGCCCTCTCATGGCCGTTGCCAGCGCACCACCACCTTTCTGTGACACAGACTTGCAACAAGTACCACCGCACCTATGGACCACCAGTCTCCATGTCGTGGGATTGTTAAGAGAAGTGACTCCAATAAAGATCAAACTTAAACCAGGAGCTGTCTTGCCCAGGGTAAGATAGTATCTCTTGTCTAGGTAAGCTGAGGTAGGAATTAAAGAAACAATATATGCACTATTACCGCACAGCATCATTGTCCTCTCAAATTCCCCATGCAATACTGCAGTGTACCACATTAGAAAAGCAAAAGGAGGGTTGAGGCGTAGGATCCAGGACCTTCGCCCACTCAATGATATTGTCCAAAAGGAGTTTCCTCTTGTCCCAAATCCGGCATTCTATTTTGTGCAGCATTCCGAAACAGACCACCCACTTCACAGTGGTGGATTTGAAGAATGCATTTTTCTCAGTGCCCCTTGATCCTGAGTCACAGTATCTCACTGCCTTCACACTGGGAGGGAGGAGTTTTGAACATCAGAGTTTGCTCCAAGGGTACTGTGAGAGCCCAAGCATTTTCAACAGGATATTGCACGAAGATCTCGGCAACATTCAGGTTCAGAGCACCGTCATTCAATATGTAGACGACCTTTTAGTGTGCAGTGAGAGGGAAGAAAATTGTCAAAAGGATTCCATTGCCCTGCTCCAATTGCTTGCCCAAAAGGGTTACAAAGTAGACAAAGAGAACTTGCAGTACTGTCTGACTGAGGCCCTGTACTTGGGCAAATTAATTTCAGAAGATGGCAAAAGAATAATACCGATCGGGCGGCAACAGTGCGTGCCTCAACCAGACCACACTGTCAAAGACATTTCTCAGCATTTGCAATTACTGTAGTGTATGGATACTAGACTATGCAGCATACACAAGGCCCCTGTTATAAGGTCTAAAAGAAGCACCAACAACAAAATGCATACAACGTGGACCACTGAAATGCACACAGCCTTTGACAACCTAAAGGAACTAATTAGTACAGCCCCATTCCTAGCCACACTGGACTATGAGAGGGAATTTTACCTGTTTTCACACTCAAATGGGACCCTAATGACAGTTGTATTGACACAAAAAACATCCTTGTGTCACAAGCCACTGGCATATTACAGTGGCACACTTGATTCAGTAATGCAGGGTCACTTTGCTTGCTAACAGGCCCTTGCAGCAGCTGCCTTTGTGATTGAAAAGAGCTCAACAAATGTCATGGGATGCTCCACCACCCTTTACGTGGAGCACTCACTATTCACCATACTAGAAAGATCAAAATCCACACTCACCACTCAAAGGGCGTTAGTTTATGAAATCATCCTGTCAAGCCCCAATATTCATGTTGTGCATTGCAAAACAGTAAACCCAGACATGTTCCTCACACAGCCATGCACTGTAAAAGATATGCAAGAATATGATTGTGCCACCTATGAGGGACAAGGGGTTGACATTCCTAAAGCATGGGAGAATGCACTACAAGAAGGAGAGGTATACTTCGTAGATGGATCAGCATCCATATGCCAAGAAACAGGGGAAAAATATTTCGGGGCAGCGGTAGTAAGGGTCGAAGATGGAGAATATGAAGTACTGATTCAGAAATGTTTGCTCATGCATTATTCCACCCAAGCCGCAGAGCTAGTGGCACTGATCGAAGCACTCCATGCTGCAAAAGGTTGCCCAGTAATAATATATTTGGATTCAGCATACGTGACTACTACGGTCCATGCTGGATTGGCACAATGGAGACGAAGGGGGTTCAGAAGAGCTGACATATCCCTGGTGCAACATGCAGAGCCCCTAAATTAATTGATCGAAGCACTTGCAGAACCCTCAGTAGTGGCCCTGGTAAAGTGCCAAGCACATACACATAAAAATGACGAAATTTCACTGGGAAATGTGGCTGCTGACGCAGCTGACAAAGAAGCAGCATATCTGCCCAAACCAATGAACGCAGAATTTATATTAGTGAGCAAACAGGAAGAACCCAAAGCAGACAGGTACAACTCACTACCGATTGCCAAAAACATCGAATTACAAAAGAGCTCCCCGCCGACAGAACACGAGTTATGGGCCAAACGAGGGTGCACACAATCGCGCACTGATCTACTTTGGAGGCAGGACATGCCAGAGAAAGTAGTGATGCCTATAGAGTTATTGCGCATGGCATTTGAACAATTGCACTTCCCAGCACATACTTCAAAACATCACATAGCAGCCGATCTGCAGGAAGATTGGTTTATTCACAATTTGTAGGAGTACCTCAACAAATTGGTAATAGAATGTACAACATGGCAAGTATTATATTCAGGAATCACTCTCAGAACATTCAGGGGACATTGCCTCGCCCATTGGGTCAGTTCTGTGAATTGCATATTGATTATGCAGACATGGGAAAGAGATGTAATGGAGCAAGATATTTGAATGTGGTGGTCTGTCCCTTTTCACGTTGGGTGGAAGCAGGGCCCTGCACCCATCAAGACACGAAGTGCGCAGCAAAGTTTCTTGTCAGGCAAGTATTCCCACGATGGGGAAAATGCAATGTTGTACAATCAGACAATGGAACCCATTTCGTCAAGGAAGTAACTTCCCTACTAGGGATAAAACATAAATTATGCTCAATTAATCACCTGCAAACAAACGGTATTGTAGAAAAAATAAAGGGCCTCCTTAAGAGCAGATTGTCAAAAGTATGTCACTCTCTAAAAAAAAAATTGGGTGTACTGTTAACCACTGGCCCTTTTTTCGCTGCGTACTCAGCCTAGCAAAGAGCACCACCTCTCCCCTCCACGAAACAGTAACTGGCTGACGCATGCAAACGCCAGTGTCGCCAGTAAGGAGAATGTACTGGATCCACCCATCAGACGTCAGGAAGGCCCACAACAGTGTAGCGCCACATGCTAATAGCCATGAAAGAAATACTGCGGTTCCTTGAAAATGATCACTGAACAGAGAAAAAATAAGGACAAATGTGTGAATATAAAGAAGTGGAAAACATATCATTTTAACAGCAGAAATGTGATTATAAGTGAAAGAAAAACCTCTCTCTCAAACTATCTCTCCCCTTCCCCCTTCTTTTCCTTTCATGCATTCTCTAGCGTCTATAAGTTAGTATTTTTCTCCTTCGAATATATATATATGTCCCTGTCTATAATATTCTTTTCCTTTCCACCCTTATATCGATCCAATCTATAACTTGATAAATTCCTGCCCCATTTTTAAATCTTTTCTATGGGTGCGATGACGATGGAGCTCAAACCACTCAATGTAAATGTACAGTTAGATAGCAGTAGGAATAAAATAGGTGGCACTAGTGCGTATAGCTATAATTGCGGCCTCCATTTCGTGGCCATATTCTTTACAGTAACGATGCTCATTTTAGGAATTTACTGCGGTGGAAGGGGGAGGGTGAATTGGGAAGGAGGCGGCAATGCATCTGTAAATTTGACGAGTATGTACAAAAACTTTACTAAAGCGACCCATGGGATTGCCTCATTTGCCTCAGAAAATGTATTGATGGTAAACAACAAAACTAGCACACCTCATGCACTGAACGTTACGCTGCTGCCCCCACCAGGTTGCTACCATTCTCCACCCTGTTTACAAATCAACAACTGTACAACCTAGTGTATCACCTACCTCAAAGCCGAGAGAAATGTTTACCCTAATGTATAATTGCAGGTCTAACATGACAACAAATGCCCCCTCCACTAGGGGTTACTACGTAGGAGATGTATATATGAACGTGACTACCAGACCACATACACGCCCCATGTATAAAATGTGATCCCTAAGATCAACCGATGCTAACGCCACATGTAACAACTCAATCTAGTATTTGTAAGAGCACATTTCTTTATTTGTTACCTGGTAATGTGTGTACAATGTTATGTGACAGGGAAAAATGGTGTAAACAGCTGGATGAAAGCAAACAATCCATATTGTGTAATAAGAGAGGGAAAAGGGACATACACCAATACAGGTATGATGCCTATCATAGGTTGAGACTAGATAAAATGTAAGCCCTTCGCCATCCAGGGCAGTCCAATAGTTGGTACTCAGATATGAGCGCCACAGAAAGGCAAACAACAAATGGAAGTTGCTATGTGCGTTAATTGATACCCCATGCCTCAGGGGCGCCCAAGGTGTTAGTGCCTCAAGAAGTTCCCCTATTAGAAGAGCAGTGTCTCATCCATCTCGCACTATGCAGGATAAGGAGCACCTTCCAGGCACACACAGTAAAGCTAACACTCTTGCTGCTAGATGTGAAAACCTGAAAAAAGGTACTATAGGCCTGAGGTGCTTCAAGGAACCCTTCCTGACAATAGGGGGCACCAGCTTTGCGGAAGGAAAATGGCAGGACTCTACATTTATGTGCAAGGCTGAAGGTCTGCGCGGCCTCTCGGATGAAAAACTGGACTTTGTAGAAAAACAATGTGCACATATATGGAGTGAACATGTCACAAAACTAACGTGCATTTCAGCTCTCGAAAAGCCAATCAAGGTGCAAGTAGAAACTTATGGACTTTGCTTCTCTAGTGAAGGGAGAACCTAAGTAGGGTCAAATACACGCTGCAACAGAACAATCATCCTCCCTGATCTTCGAAAAGGCACAGCTGCACTGATAGACTATTATTGGGTGTGCAGCAAACAGGCATACTTGCAACTCCCACCATCCTGAAGGGGCTATTGTGCGCTTGAGACACTGCACTCCGCACTGCTCAATATACGGGAAGAACACAAAGGGGGGTTGGTACTTCCAGATGGACAATTAGCACCACAGCCAACAAAGACAGTATTCACTGAACAATCCCCACATCTTCTGCATACTGCCTGAGCCTGAGCGACACGATCGTCTATTCCAGAAAAGCGCTCCAACTATAAATCACAAGATTCCTCCAAACGCCCTGCACAAATACCCAATGAATACAAGCTCTTCAACTCCTCCAAGACATTTTTTGCATCGCTCGTGCCCAGCATCCAGACGAGAGCAAATGCCAAATGGCTCCAGATTGTCTGTTTGGAACTAGTCCAGCTGGCAAATGACACTGAGGAAGGATTCAACGTCATCAAGGTTGAACTAAGAGCACTATGACCGATGATGATGCAAAACCGCTATGTTCTCAACCTCCTCACAGCAATGGAGGGCGGGGCTTGCCGAAAAATCAGGAGTTCATGTTGCACATTCGTACCTTCTTCAGACGCTGATAACAGGACACTCACATGTAATTGCAGCAGTACACGAGCTTGGAGTGAGAATGAAGAAGGGAGGTGTGCAAGAAAATGACTGTTTCACCATGGCATTTGACTGGGTGCCATTGTGGCTTGCAACTGCAATGAAAATGCTGATCCCCATAATTGTGTGCCTCCTGCTGATCTTCTGTGTGTGCCAGTTGGGGCTACGATGCTGCACTGAGGCAGTTCCCCATGGTGTGAGAATGATGATCACTATTGGTACCAAACACAGAGAAAATAAAATACTCTGAGACACAAAAGAAGTGCAATTGCAAACTGGGGAGAATGACAAGCCCAAGTATTGCATGGTGGCAATATATCACACAGGGGATGAGGTAGGAAATTATTATCACACCATCATCAAACAGCCCCAAAATCTAGAATATTATAAAGAGGTGTGGGTGGACTTGGATGGGGATGTATTTACATGACTTGCACTCCTGAGGAATATGCTTGTGGGAGAGTTTGAGAAGTGTGTGTATCGCATGGATGCCCATAAAAGGTACTTCGGCCTGGGACGAAGCAGTGAAAATGGCAGAGGAACAGAGAAATACTGGGGGGCAGTATTTGTTACTTTAGGAGTAACAAAATGGGGGAATGTTGGGAAGGAGATGGACCTATCCCACCCTCTCGCCTTTCCCACGCTACAAAGATGACGCGTAGGCCAAGGGGAGAGAGATGCCCACCAACACGGCATGATTACTGTCGGAAATAACAGAGATATAGCCTAATAATGCAGTTTCGCCTTAGCAATGGACGCCATTTTGTGCTACCACAGGCACCATCTTTTTACTAGGCCCATAAATCATCTCTCTGTAAACGCAGCTCTCCCTTTTCCCCAGCGCCTCGCACAGACCGCCCAGAGCCCTACCACCCTCTGTCAGCTCTGCGCGAGCCTTCTTCACAGGGAAGTCCAGCTGTTCATTGTTCCAATTGTTTAGTATTATTTCCACTGACTGTGTTCTCTGCCGATCGTGAAACCAGAGCAGGCCCAGGCCTAAATGCCCATCCATCTCCACTAACCTGCCAATGTCCCCTCGACCCCCACCCCACCAGGCCATGGTAATCTGGTCCCCAGCCCTCTATCCTCTTTCATTTAGATACACATTTAACCTCCGACCCCCTCACTCCGGCCAGTCCAGAACCCCCCTAAGGTAGACTTAATCCTGTGCCACAGTATATTCACCCCGAAACCAACACATGTGTACATATATCATGAACCATCAGGTAGATCAAACCCACAGGGGGAGACACCAGGGAGTGGGGCCTGGGAATCGATGAAACCCTAAATGCAAAAGGTCGGAATGCCAGTATATTAGCCTGTGTTCTCTAAGTACCCCTATTCATGCAAGCTCATGTTATTATCAGTTCCTGTTGTTTAGTTTAGTTAGTTAGATATGTTGCGTATTTGTCCTGACCTTCACCGCGGAGATGAACCCAGCTGACCCACGTGCCATCTGACCGACTGGAGAGCAGCAGCCAATTACAACATGGTATCCCCTATGGAACGGGCTGTGCCATATGGGTTCCACCAATGAACAATGTTATTTTGTACCTTGTACCGTGATATTATGCATAGCTAAATGTTCTCTCAAAAGGTGCTGCCCGTGTATTGTTTGGCAGAGCGCTCTTGGGCAGCAGAGTTCTTTGCTTGCATACTTTATTTTATATAAAATGTGTTGATCCTTGCAACGCCTCTCTGGTATCATTCCCTTATGGGGTGTCTTGGTTTACTCTTCATTGCATGAGAACACGAGTACATAAGGGTGGGTGCTTTCAATAGGCGAGGGAAAGTTAGATCTCTAGGGAGTTAGGCAGCCATCGTCTTAGGGCAAACACCTAAAGTGGTAAGAGAAGAAAGACAGCTAGGGGCTACCTACCGATCGTAGAATTACTAACAGCCTGCTCGGGACATCTGAGCTAGGGAGGTGGAAATCAAGCCCAGGGAAGTCGATAGAGGAAAGGACCAGCCCCATTAGGCAAAGAACCTTGTAAATCAACCATTCTGACCATCAAAAGTCTTTAATAAACACCCTTGAATTTTACTCTAGGAGCCAGCGTGGTTATTTGTGGGGGGCCACCCCGTCTCATCCCGTTTTCCAGAAGAATACGGAGCAGGTAGAAAAAAGGAACAGAGGTCATGGTGGCTACATAAATACTGGCTCTGACATCCTGTCCAGCATGGGGCGCCCATCGTATGGAGCAGACGTGGAGCTACGCTGTACCTCCTGGAGGTGAAACGAATTCTTAAGACAGCTGGTGTTGGAGATAGAATTTCAAAGATGAGTAATCTGTGGGAGGAAGAAATCCAATAAAAGCGTCATATACTGATAATGTTTGCAAAAGTCACAAGTCCTTAACAATGACTCTAGAATGATATTGATGAAGATGAGCCACCAATCGCCTAAAATTTCCCAGTAACAATAAAGCACATATCTAAAACTAGGGTTAACCTGATCACTGGAAACAGTCATACACAATAGTGCCTTCGCTAATGGTCAGGATTGTTTATATGCTAAATCAAAAAGGGGTGTTTGTGTGTGTGGTGTGGTGTGTGTGTGTGTGTGTGTGTGTGTGTCTGTCTGTCAAATGGGGTGGTGGTGTGCGGTTGACGGAGAACGAGGTTATCGGGGAGCCCAAAGTATGAACAACAGGAGCCAAACTAAAGGTCAACAAGTTAAGTAGTTGATGAAACCACATAGATCTGCTACCAAGTTTTGTCAGTGAATATACCAGAGGAAAGAGAGTTAAGTTATGACCCAGGCTCAACCATTCCCTTTGTCAAGGCAGAAACGAAAAGCAATCTCCATCTGCCCCACTATTCCTTCTAGGCCTGGCCCAACATGCGACTTGCAAGCCAAATGTGGCCCTCCATCCGGATATGTGCCCCCCCAAGAGTGTTTACTTTTGTAATGAGATATATATGTCCCAGTTCAAGCAGTCGGCTGCATTTCATTACATAAGTAAACAGTTTGCCAGGGGACCATTGCGGTGTTCAGGCTCACAAGACAACAGTCTACATCTCAACATTATGGTCCCCCCCACCCTTTTCTTAGAGCCAAAAGCAGTTTGAGGCACCCGAGGGGTTCAGAGGGCATTTTGCTTGAAAGGCCAGGGTGTGGCTCTGCCACTCCCTGTAAGCAACACTCCAGGAGCTTGCTCCCACCTACCTTTCTGTGCCACCTGCACACCCTTGCTATCTTCCATTTTCTACTATGAGAGTTCTTCCACATGTGGTAGGTCTGCCACGGTTCATGCACAGCCTCCCTGGCTGCGCTGCTTTGCCCGGGTGGCATTCCTCCAGTGTTCGGCGTGGTTGGTCTGCTTTGCACAACCACCGCACGACTGCTCCTCCCTTCAACCGGCCCTCACTGCTATACAGAGGGAGACTGGGAGCGTTGTGCTTGACAGCACAATTTAAAGTGCCTTAATAAATGGGTGAAACTTTATTTCATACACCGGACTCCAAGGCCTCATGTGTCATTCGTTTTGGACTGACCCAAAAAAAGGAATAATTGCCATGCAAGTGCACATAAACCTACTTTTGCATCCGCATGAGTGCAGGTCTACCAACAAGTGCAGCAAAATAGGTTAATGCAACAAATTAAATTGGTAAATTAATGTAATGCGAAAAAACAATAATTTATTTGTATCATTTATTTATTTATATAGCGCTGTTCGCCCGCAGGCATCCGGGCACGACACAGAGACGCCACAACAATGAGAAGGCACTTACATGGGGATGGGACAGTTATGAGATTTATGTCAAAGGAACAAAGAAATGCTGTCTGGGAAGCTATCGGAATGTAGCACAATATTTCCGCAAATGGCAAGAAGCTTTTTGTTGCTTTTGTTGCCATACCACTAGTCACTGACTGCCATCTGACAAAAATGACTCATCTATCACTAGATCTATCAGTGTAGACAAGGACGGCATCTGTGGCTTTCAAATGAACGCATAATAGGAACATTTTTCTAAACTGTGGTAGTGTGCAATTGAATGTGTTCCCTTTCAAATACTATGTGCAAGAATGGGGCCTCAATGGGTCCCCCTGCAACTGCGCCAATATTGCCAGTCAGCATTCTAATAACACAGCAAGAATGGGGCTGAATTTAGAGCGAGTGTTCTTAAAGGATATCTGGTGTAGGGGAATAGGCCCAGTATGATGATCTAAGAACGGGTCGGGTCCCTGGTGTATAGTATCACTCTGACTGAATTTTCGGAGTCAGCAGCAGCCAGTCAAAGACGTTACTGAGGGTTGAATACATCAAACAAGAATCAGTGTGCAAGATTCAAGGTGTGGCAAAAAGTGACCATTTTAACCTTCTTTTAAAGTGGAGAACCTAATGGAAAAGAAAGCTAAAATATTCGCACTTAAATTTAAATAGCATATCTCCTTCCAATCCTACCCTTTCCAGTTTTTCAGGAACCAGTTCTTCCTTAGGACCACTGGTTTCTTCCTCCTCCTCGTCTCTCTTTTTCTTTTGATTTTTCTGAAGACGTTCTCGTTCTGCATGCTTTCGCTCCTCTTCAAGTTTAGCTTTCTTCTGCGCTCTTCTTTGCTTGCTAAGCATTTTTTTCAATTCTTTTGCCGAAAGGTTTTCTGGAAAACACACCATAATTCAATGTGAATTAACGAAACAGAATTTGACAGAGAACGTATAAGAAAACATACCAAGCATACAACAAGTGCACGATTTTTCATGGCCAATAACATGCATCTCATTCTCGATTTCCACTATAAAGAGATTGAATTATGAAAGATATCTTGATGGTTTCAAATGTAGTTATTAAGAGTATTTATAAGACTGTTTAAAGACAGTAGGATTCTTACACACAAGTGTAACTGTTCTCTTAAGAGCAAATCAACAATATTCCCAGTCTTTCAAATTAGTATTTCTTTACTTGTCGACATTTTGAATACTGTAGTGACTGAAGGACTTTAGGAGCGAACGGTATGACTTTAGATTATTGTGGTTCATCATTACTACTTAATTGACAACATAATCCAGACCTGAACAAAATAGGAGTAAAGTGGACACAAATATGTATAGGCCACTGAAGCTAGCAAAGCAGACTGGTCCAGTATTTACATTTACTTTAATGCCTCAGTAGGTTTTAAAAGCACCCAGGAACTGTGAGGAGCCAGGAATGAGACACAGACAGGGAGCTCATACTTTTGGCTATAAACATTTACTCAAAATAAAAGGGCGTTGGAAAATGCCCAGCCGTCCCTACTCTAAGAGGCATTTCCCTACCTAAACCAAACACTAAGGGTCTGTCCTGTGTCAAGATGACCAAAGCAACATGTCCTGTGTCCGAAATCCTATCCGAGCCCTCACACTCAATGTCTTTGGGCTAGAAAGTGCAAAAATGTTCCAGATTAAATAAAAAAATGTAACTCCACCACATAAATTCACAGTTCCAGGGGATCGCTCAATTCCCCAGGTTTCTCTTCACCAACACAATGAGTCAGTTGCACAACCAGAGTTCTTTTACAGCTCAAGAGGAAACTCCCTCCTTCTGGCGTCGCAGTTAATTCATCCATTCATTCATTCATTTTGTCATTTGTTTTAGAGCCTTTCACCATAATGATGGTCCCAACAAGGTTTTATTTCAATGCCCTCGGAGGGACCAGAGTCCAAAACGTTGGGAGGTGCTATTATGCATATGTGCATTTCAATCGTTAGTTTTTTTTTTAATTATTTTGATTGATTTTAATAACAAAAGCAACCAAAACAAGCCAAACAATAACAGCAGTCATAGGTGTAATAATATCTTAATGTATACATCATCTTCCATTACTCCCCCTTCCCTCAGAGCCTATTCCACTTCATCATTTTCCATCATATCCTCTAAGGGTGTACTCCCTCCTGCGCCTGTCGAGGACTCATCTCCTCCAGACTCGGTCTGGGCCGCCTTGTCAGTGTCTCCCCTAGGTCCTCTCCCGCTCTATTGACTGCTTCTCCCCACACCGCTGTTTCAGCATCCACCCACGTCTGGAGGTCACACCACCACACTTCCCCCTCAGTCTATTGTTGGCCTTCCAGCCCATGGCAATTCTGTGCTTGGCCAGTATGTAGGCCAAGTCCTTTAGTTTACTTACAGGTTTCATCCTGCGTGGCCTGGGAAACCCTCCCAACATGCATGCCCACAAGGATTCCACTTCCAATTTAATCCCTTTCTCAGTCAGGCAGTGTGTCACTTTCCTCCAGAATCTCAGTATTTCAGGACATGCCCAGAACATGTGTATCATGCCCGCATTCACCTCTTCACATTTAGGACATGTTTGTATCCTTGCATTCTTGAATCGTGCAATCCTCTGAGGGGTCATGTATGCCCTATGAGTAACATACAACTGAATCTGCTTCCTCTTCCCAATCCCGTCTCAATTGGAGTACTTCCTTACCCACCCTGGACAAGAGTAGTTCATAAATCCAGGAGGCTTTGTGGCCTCTGTCTGACACGTCGTAGATTGTTTCTATGGCTGCGTCGGGCTGACCCTCCAGCACTGTATCTGCCCATGTATCCTTTACCATCCACACCAATCTTGTGTAACTGATATATTGTCCCCGGTACAGGCCGGTGTTTTCTACTAGCGTGTCGAATTCCACTGCCGTCCCATCCTGCCATATATCCCCTAACGTTGCAATGCCATTCGGTTCCCAATGTTTCCGGATTGTCTTCCTCAGTTGCTCATCCACCCCAGACAGTGCCACTACCGGTATCTCTGCGGAACACGGGGCAGAGTTCTCCATAACCTGGCAAGCTCTCTGCCATATTCTCCCACCCAGTTCTAGCATTCCCGTGTGTCCCCTCTGTCGTGGCTTTGGCAACCAAATCCATTCTTTCAGGAAGAATGGGGTACATTCCGCCTTCACTAACCTGGACTCCGGTGTTGAGTCATCCGATAGCCACCTGGCCACATACTGCAATTGAAGAGCTAGGAAATAAATCTCGAAGTTTTGCAACTTAATGCCCGCCTTGTCATGTGTGTTTTGCAAATTTCCACAGTGCTATCCTATTTCTAGTATTGTGCCATATAAATCCCCTACACAGGCTTTGGAGCTTGACAAAGAATCGCATGGGTATCATGTAAGGTATGTTCCCAAAGAAGTGCAACAACCTAGGTAACACCACCATTTTTAACAATGCCACTCTCCCCATCACGGTCAAGTGGAGCTTGGCCCAGAACTTCATACAACGTTCAATAGTTGTCACTGACTTCTCTGTGTTATGTTTATATTCAACCTCGGTCGTGTGGTGCACATCAATCCCCAGGTATCTAAATGTCATGGTCTCCCAATGTATTTGGAGTACTGGCAGCTCCTTACTTGGTATCCCTTTATACCTACCCAGGGGAAATATACATGACTTCTTGGGGTTCACTGTTATTCCAGAAAACGCAACGTATCTATCCATCACTTCCAATATGTATTCTAGATTCTCCTCAGGGTATCTCAGGTATAACAGCAGATCATCAGCATAAATTGATATCAGGTGTAGCCCTCCCTTTGGAGGTATTCCCACTTCTCCAAAATGGTGCCTCAAATATATTGCCTGGGGCTCCAAGGCCAGAATAAACAGCATCAGGGACCACGGGCATCCCTGCTTTGTGCCCCAACCAAGTTGCCATTGGTCAGAAATGTTCGCCCCTGTCTTAACTCTAGCCAGTGGTGCGATGTATAGCAGCTGTACCCACCTCAAATACAGCGGCTCCATCCCATATCCTTTTAAGACCGCCATCAACCAAGGCCACTTAACAGAGTCGAAGGCCTTCAATTGTTGCGACCTCTTGTGAGTCCTGTTCTGTCTGTTCAATAATGTGATGGAGCCTCCTGAGGTTGTCAAATATGTTCCTATGCGGGACATACCCCGTCTGATCAGGATGTATGAATCTATTAATGACCGGTCTCAACCTGTTAGCCAACACTGCAGTAAGTATCTTGCTGTCTTGGCTAAGCATAGACATCGGTCTGTATGACCCGCAATCCATGCTTGGCTTGTCTGGCTTAAGGAGTGGGATTTATGACGCCTCCCTCAAGGATTCCGGCAATACCCCTTTTTCCAGCGCTTCATTTAGTATCGACAGCATCGGGGGGAGCAGTTCCACCCTGTACGTTTTATAAAACTCAATAGGGAGTCCGTCTGCCCCTGGGGCCTTACCGGTGGGTAAAAGCTTGATCACCGCTTCCAGTTCCTCTAAGGTAATTGGGACCTCCAGGTTCTCTCGTTCTGATGTATCTAGCTTGGGAGGCCTATGTCTTCCAATGTGTCAATCATATCTGTCTCCCCACCAGTGTCTGCATACAGTTGCCAGTAAAACTCTACAAATCTATCGTTCACCTCCCTTTGAGTATCGAGTGTCTGGGTGTTTCACAATTTTATAACCAGGCCAGCAGCCTGCCCGGTTTATCCCCCCTGCATGCTGCCTTTCTACATATTTTTTGTAGTTCAAGTTACACACCCTCCCCCAGTGATCCACGCAAGCTTGTTTTAGCCGTCTAATAGTCCCAACCTCCTCAGGGGAGTGCCCCTCCTTGTGCATAATTTCTTCCAATTTCTTCTCTGCTTCATGTAGTTCTCTGGTGATCTCGCCCTGCAGCCCTTTAGATTTAGATATTGCTGCTCCCCTCACTACCACCTTAAATGCCCCCCATAATGTTCCAGCTGACTCCACACTCCCAGTATTGTGTTCGAAAAATTCTACTATCTCTTTTTTTCAAGTCCTCTCTAAACCTTACATCTTTCAATGCCTCTGCTCTAAGTCTCCATGTTGGGATCCGTGCCCTGGGTGGAGAATATTGCCACTCAACGATCAGTGGCGAGTGATCCGATAGGACTCTTGCTTTATTTTCCTGGTGCATTAATTCTCCCTTCAGCTCCGATGTAGCGAACCTGTAATCTAGCCGAGTATTACAGGTTCTGTGGCGCCGCATAGTGGAAATATTGCCTGTCCTGTGGGTGGTGTATCCTCCATATGTCTACTAGATGAAAATTTCCCAATAGGGATCGCAGGGCCTTGGCTGCTGGGATGGGCCTCATTATCTTGCTGTCAGGATCTATCCGCACCAGGATCCAGCGTGCAATTGAAGCCTCCCCCAAATGACTGCCCCTCTCATGTATGGGCTGATATTGCCATATAAGGTCTTGAAATAGCCTAGTGTCCTGGTTCAGGGTATACATATTGATGATACTCAGCTCTCTATTTTCTACCAGGCCCCTTATCAGTACCATCCTCCCATCTGGATCTATAGTAGAATGTAACAGCTTAAAGGGGACATGTGGTGCAATCCACGTAATAACTCCTCTGGCATACGCTGAGTATGTTGTGCCTATGGTGGTGCCTCTCCATTTCCTCCCCACTATCTCCTGCTTCTCCTTCGTTAGGTGAGTTTCCTGTAATAGGGCATTACCTTACTTCTCTTCAAATAACTATTGAGCCCCCTGACATTCCAGGTAGCTATCTTCAGGTCTCCCATCTCATCCATATCCCCTCCCACCCTTTTCCTCCCTTGTCACCCATACCAGGTGCAATAGTGTGTAGGTGTAAGCTTGTTCCCTGACTGTTGTTATCCCGCCAAACGCCCCAACTTCCTTCCCGCCCCAAACCCGACCAGCCCCAATTCAAACTCAACTCCCGCCACCCTCCCCTCTTCCCTCCCCACCCTCAACTGATGCCCAGCTCCATCTCTGGATCTCAGGCTGCCCCGCATCCACCCCTTTCCTGGCCTCTGCCCGTACTCGGGACACAGCAAGGGGATATCACCCTACTGGTGATTCAACTAAACTAACTACTAGGGGTAAAATTGTGTTTCCATTGCATCTCCTGCATGAGTGCTTATGGTATGCAGCATGTTAGGCAGAAACCTGTGCAGTTCCCTCTGGGACCACTGCAAAAGATTTAGGACTACAGGTGTTTGGCAGTAAACCCACTTGGTAGCAGTCTGTACCACACAGATTCACTTGGTAGCTGTGGCTGAGCAGTCAGACTTCCCTCAAGAAGAGTTAGGCAGTATACAGAGTATTCACAATAGGTCAAGAGCACACAATAGAACAAGTAAACATTGACCAGGTCTTGGTGTAAAAGAGATATAATTATTTATTTAAAACCACATCTAGAAAAACACACAGGCACTAATAGTAAGCAATTCAAAAACACGGTCACTAAAAGATATACACTCCCTTAAAAGAATATTAGACAAGTCTTAAGTAAAGCCCCACTTATTTTCAGACAGCGGTGAGCGCTTAACGTAGATGGCACTCTAATAGTTCGTTTTAAAAAGGGAGAGAAAAGCAGAGAACAAGTTGAAACAGATCCCAAGACTTTTATCAGAACATAACAAGAGAGGAGGCAAAGTAAAACCGTGAAGTTAGAGTTCAAGAGGCTGGTTCCACTTTCAGAGGATCCAAACGAAATGTGTCCAAGGTCACACGGTTGCAGTGCACAAAAGTCTTGTAAAGGTTCAAAAAGGAGTTGGACCAACGAAAGGGACCAGCTAGAGGGTCAAGGCGGCCAGCCCAGTCCAGAAGGTTAAGGGGCTATTATTACCTTGTAGCAATCTTTAGAAAGGGAGGCCTGGCGGACATGGTACCTTAAAGTGGTGAGAACCCTCCAGCGGGGGCAGTTGTTCCTGGCAGCGGATGCAAGTCAGTGCTTCGTCCGGGGGAAGAGAGGATCTTGTTGTGGAGGAAAACAGGAGTCCGTTGCACTGCCAGGGAAGAAACCAGCCGCAGAGTTTCTCAGGTACAAGGAGCGGTCCAGTGAGTAGCCTCGAACAATGGGAAAATCCCATAGGAAAATATTTGCGGTCGAATATAAAAATTAGTTTCCACTGCCACCAGCCAAAACTCGATCAGGGGGGACGGAGACGTGCCCCCTCGACTAACAGACCCCAGGGCAATCGAATTGCCCCGACCAGTACGTCCACAATATGATGGTTTGTACTGGTTTCTGTTAATAATTTGGGACTAGTAGGGAGTTAGGCAGCCATCGTCTTACATGCCCTGGGAGACAGCAGTCAGTCCCAGGGTATGGAGTCTATGGCGGGGTGTCACTATGACACCCCTGTATTACTGCACGGAGGGTGCTGTGTAACACATAGGAAAAACACATGAGACCCTATGGAGTAAAGGAACCCATAGCCCATAAACACATTACCAGTCAAAGGAATACCATAAATCATGTCCAAGAGTGGGAGACAAAGAGTCTCACTCTTGGCAGGAGGAAAAAACAAACCCCAGAAATCCAGCAAAGCTGTTGGGGGACTCACTAGGTTAGGAAATTCAGCCTAAAGAGAGAATTCTCCCTAACACCGCATACGCTTGACACATGCCTGACGCTCCTCATCTGTATATTCTAGTCCAAAAAGTCTGCAGAAAAGTATGCTAAATGGTCCATATAACACTTTGCTCAATTGCCCAGAATGCCCATTCCAGTCTTAACCGCTACATAACATCTGTCCCAAAGTTAATGTTTACATGCCATACTTATCTCTCACAATATATACATGTCCAACAATATGGCTTTGGAGGAGACAGGGATGGGTAATTTCTCCGTCTCGCTCTCCTTCCGGCCTTCTGCTCTCAGTGGGCAGTTATTCGCATCCAGCCATGCAAATACTTCCTCCGGGGAGTCAAAAAAGAGGGCCTTGTTCTTGTGTAGCACTTTCATCTTCGCTGGATACAATAGCATGTATCTAAAGCCTGCGTCACGTCATCTCCTCTTGACTGCCACGTAGTTCAAGCGTCACCTTTGTACCTGGAACGTGTAGTCAGGATATGCTGTGATGGTCGCGGAGGCTCTGCTTATCGTTCCTCCTTTCCGGAAATGTTCCAAAACCTTTTCCCTGTCTTTATAGTTCAGGATTTTGGCGATGATTGGTCGTGGGGGGGCCGTGGCGGTTTCCTGATCAAGGCTCGATGTGCCCTCTCCACTGTGAACCCCTGACTGAGTGCCCAACCTGTTATCGCTTGTAACAACATATTTTCAATGTAATCCGTTGGTCCACCCCTTCTTCGGCTTCCTGGAGCCTTATGATGTGCACATTATTTCTGCGCACGCGCCCTTCCGCTTCTTCAGCTCTGTTTTCTAGATTGCGCACCTGTTGCAACAGCGTGTGAATCTCCTTCACGTTGGTCGTGCAGGAGCTTGTGTTAGCACCCACCTCCTTCTCCATATTCCCTGTGTGTTCCGCCAGCGACCGGACGTCTTGTCGCAAGAGGTTCACATCCACGCTTAGCACGTCGATTTTAGATTCAAGCGAAGTCTGCAGTTCCGAGATGGCTGTGTCAATTTTAAGCCCCCAAGCCACCTTTAGTTCGGCTCGGGCATCTAATATTTGTTGGTCATTCCGGCTGGTTGCTCCAGCTTCCTGTGCGGACAGTCCCTTTGACTTGGCCCCTTCCATCGTTGGTGATGCCTTTGCGAAATCCTCCATGGAAGACTGCTTTCCCTTGGCTTTGAGCTGCTTGGATGACATATTCCTGTGCGTGCAGGGAAATAATTTGGTGCCTCTATATAGGGTGGACACACCCCTGTCGACAGTGGGTAGTTAATTCGGCACAGGAAGCTTCTGCATATTTGTCTCCTATGCCTTCTGATCATCTCTCTGCGCAGCAGAGCCCAGGGGGATCCCAAGTAAAAGTCTAGGTGCCCACAGCCTTCTCCTTCTGTCTAACAGCCCTTGGGAATATGGCTCTGTGTCACTCCCCCTAGTGTTGTTTCTCTCCTCTATATATCTCACATCAAATTCTTACTCTTCTGGTCTGTGTGCTTGTTGTGCCATGCAACCAGGCTGCTAGTTAGTTACTGTGACCGTCTCATCTCTGTTCACCTCTCCTAGCACGCTCTGTGCCTATGCTTCACCACTTGCCGGCGGGTTAATGTTCGTTTACAGGGTCTTTATGCTTTTCTGGTGTTTGCTCTTCATAGACATGGCCTGCCTGTCTGTGTTGCAAGGGAATCGTGTCCCCATGACATAAGCGAATGCCACCTCCGCGCAAATGTCAATTTCACAGTGGAATTCTCTCCGGCTCGCCGCACGATCTCGGGCTGTAACAATGTATCACTATGTTCTCCCAGAGCACTGTGGCTCGTCTTCCTTCAGTTCCTTGTGACCAAGTATTCCGCTAGTGTTGGTCACTCCTGCGAGCCTCTAGGCTCATATTGCAGTAATCTGTTGTTGTAGCGGTGTACTCCACTCTGGTCTGAGATTGCCCGCACATCTTCAGTGTGCTGATGCCGCTCCTAGACATGCGCGTAGTCCGCCAGTGTCCACAACAGCTCCACGGTTCGTTCGGTACGCAATGTTCCCTCCAGTCAGCTGGCTATGATTCACATGGCCACTGCAAACAGTGCCGCCGTCATAGTTACCGCTTCTGTTCTGCTACCTGGGCCACCGGTCCTGCTGCCAGTACAAGGGAGCGCAACGCTCTGGTTCCATGAAACTATAGCACCAGGCACAACCTTTGTTCTCAGCGAGGTGCCATTTTAGGAGGCTCGCCCGCGGGATCTCGCTGCTTTCACAAGCTCCCGGTTTATTCATACAGCTGCTTGGAGTGCCGCATTCACGACCGCTATATACACCTAGTATTCATGTAGCTGTAGCTATAAGTTCACGTTTTTCAGCAGGTTTTAAATGCATATGTCCGTAGGATCTCGGTTGGATCAGCAGTAGCCTGCCGAAACCACGTCTTAGTCCGTGGCCATGTAGCCACCCCCCCTTCAATCGTTAAAGATATGCTAGGGTGGCCAAGACCCTGCTTGTCACGCATGTCTAAATGGAGTGTGTATGAGGGCAGTGGAGGTATACTATGGGCTAAAGGGGGGATTGTGTTTAAGGAGATAAGAGTTAAGTGGGACTCTACAGTTCAAATGTTTGCTGTTAAAAGTAGCTTCATTCTTACGGCAGAGGTGATGTGCAACAGTGTTTGTGTTATATGTGGGTGCAAGGTGTGTGGAAGTGAGCCTGTGCCTTCCGCTAAGTAGCAACGGTGCGGTGTGCGAGAGGAGAAAAGGGTTAGCTGTCCAAACAACAATGTCTACTTTCTGGGTTCCATCTATGTAAATGGAGCAGTGCTACATTTCACAGGCGATCTAAGGGCTAGATAAATGCATAATACCATACACAATTAAGCTAAATGCAGGATATGGCTGACTAACACCACCAATGGGCTAAAAACAAGGTAAGACTACATTACACAGTTAGGCTAAATGTGCAAAATGTCTACCTTAAAAAGAAAAGGGCTAAAAGCAAGGTAAGGTTACCATAAACAATTAGGCTAAATACAAGATATGGCTACCTTAAACAAAAAGGGCTAAACGCAAAATATGGCTACCTTACACAATTAGCCTGAATACAAAATATGGCTACCTTACACAATAGGCTAAATGCAAAATAGGGCTACGTTACACAATTAGGCTAAATGCAAAATATGTCTGACTAATCCAGTTAGGCTAAATGCCTGTAGGTATATGATATTAGGTAGTAAGAGTGGTGGGGTTTTACTGGTGTACAGTAATGGCTGTACTCCCTGCCCACACCAGACTTACATTATCTGATGCTGTAGGTTGTCTGCGTTGAGCATCCCAGGGGAACACGGGACACAACGGAGTGGAGCTGCTCAGTGGGGAGCTGACCTTTGCCCCTGGCCCTTATCCGACTGGCTGCCTGGGCAAGGCTGCCCTGGAAGGGCCTCTGAAATGCAACTGTTCCAGTCACGTGGGGGGCATAGACCACTGAGAACCAAATGTTCAGGCAGGGGATAAGTGGGGAGGGAGGGTCAGAGGATGGATAAAGGTGGATGGGAGATGTAACCCTTTCCTGGTGTCTTGCAGGGACAGACAGTGACCTACCTGATCTTGTGGAGGCGAGTGCAGATTCTTGGGCAGTTTTTGATGAAAATACACACACCTCTTGGTGGAACAAACAGATGTGGCGTTCTGAGATGCTCACATGCCCTTGTATCCAAAGACATAGGATTGTTTCTTGGTGTGGAGCTGCAGTGAATGTGTTGTGTGGACTGCTAATCCTCCTTTTCTCAGTGCTCTTTTCAGTGGCTCACATAAATGTCCCACTGCAGATAACAGAGGGCTAGGTTTACAATCTATATTAAACAGTTCCCTCTTCTCTACCCATTCCTTGATACCCATACAATGAGCTACCTAAAGGCAGCTCACCAGATTCACAGCTGTACGTGCTTAACAGCTCTGGTTCCTTTATGACGTATGAAGTAATTTAGATGAAGCCTCCCTGTTCGCTACTGTTTTTCTTGGAGTGAAAAATGTCCAAGTGTTCAAATGTTCACAGTTCTTTTAATATTGTTGAACGTGATGAAATGTTCATGGACTTCAATATACTTGTATGGATGCCAGTTCACTTGCTTTTATTCCATATCTCGTATTGTCTTTTCTTAATGCTGTATTTCTTGTTTTACAGATTGGCAGTGCAGTTCTGGAGTGAACAAGTCTCACGAGGAAATAGAAGCACGGGTGACAGACAACACCAAGGAGGTCTCCCAAGCGACAAAAGACGTCAGAATATTGCAACAAAAAGTAAAATTACTTGAAGATAGAGCTGAAGACGAAGAAGGGCGGGCTCAAAGGAATAACATTAGAATCCTTGGACTGCCCGAAAGTATGGAAGGCTCTGACCCCACTAACTGCATCGAGAACCTACTACTGCAAGAATTGGGCCTGGGGAACTCAACGCAAAGGATTTACGGTGGAACATACACATCAATCTTTGGTCAGGAAATCATCACGGGAGCCGCCCCCAAGGCCAGTCATTGCAAAAATCCTAAATTATAAAGACAGAGAAAAGATTTTGGCATTCTCAAGGTCAGGTGGAATCATACAAAGATATTCAGCTAAGCTAGCAATATACCCTGATTACATGTTCCAGGTCCAGAAGCGCAGAGACCAATTTATAACTACAAAAGAAAGACTGAGAAAAGCTGGAATGAAATATATGCTAATCTATCCAGCCAGATTGAAGATAATACACAACAAATGTGCTCTTTTTTGACAACCCGGAAGAAGCACAAGACTGGATCGACAGTGTGAAATGACACTACAGAGGATTGGGTAAGTGCAATCCTGTCGTGAGACTGTGCGCAAAGTCATAAAGCCCAAGCACGTACACACTCCCGTATGACGCATCAACAAAATAAGGAGAAAGTGATCGGACATAGATTGTTACGGACCCTGTAAAGGGAAATAACACTGTAACTGAACAAAAGCCACTTTGCAGGAAGTCAAGTAGTGAGGGCAAGGACTCTATAGGAGGGGCCAAGCTGAAAACAGTGCAGCCATAACTTCCCAAAACACATTTAGCAGGTTATGTTATTAGTACCCACCCGTTGGGCACCGAACGCCTGGTCATAGACTAGGTAGGGAGGGAGCAGAAGCGGGATTGCCCGAGCATGCGTAGCATAGCTGGGCTGTTTAAGTTAAGGAAGAATCAGTTGTGGAGGGAGGGAGTTGGAAAACTGAGCACAAGTAAAGCCAAATCGTATACCACAGCAGCAATCGGAACCACAAAGAACACAAGCCTAAATGGGTGGCAGCAACCAAAGACAATGTAGTACACACATCAGGGAGGGTACCATTACAGTAGTGACCTGGAACATTCATGGCCTGAACAATTACGTTAAAGGACACAGAACAATCACATACATGCGTAGAAACAAAATAGGAGTAGCCTTGTTGCAAAAAGACACACCTCAACAAAACTTGGTAGGAGAAATTGGCACAAAACAATGGGGTGGAACAGTAGAGGGCGCTACGTATTCTGCCTATTCCAGAGGTGACCTAATATGGGTGGCACCCACAGTCCCACTGAAAATCCTACACACTAAAACGGATGATGAAGGCAAAATGGTATTGATACATGGAACTTTGGAAAACAGAGAAATTTGCATAGTGAACACATATGCACCGAATCATGACGCAACAAATGTCTTTCGCTCACTCAATGCAAGATTAGGCCAGTACAGGAATGTAGTACTACTGTGGGGTGGCGATTTTAACTGTACACTCAACCCTAGAGTGATCGGACGTCAAATACAGAAAACCGGCACCACCAATGAAAATCCTACACACCCTCTTAAAGTCCTTTGGCCTAGTAGAAATTTGGAGAACCTTACACCCAAAAGACAGAGAATACTCGCATTACTCCTCCCCGCACAAAGTGCACACAAGGCTAGACTACATATTTACGGGAGAAGAGCATATGAGGGAATTTGAGGAAGCAGAATACAAAGCTAGAGTACTCTCCGCCCATACCCCATTAGTACTCAAATGGGTGATAACTGCACCCAGACCAGCCATCCCTACCTGGCGTCTACGTAGTGAAACCATCCGAGAAACAGCGTTCATATATGGAGGAATTCTTTTAGATAAATGTGGGCAGAGTTAGGTCAATAGGAACAGTATGGTAAACGTACAAAGTGGCAAGCAGAGGAGAGTTGATAGCTCAAGCAGGTGGAGTGCAGAAGGCTATTGCCATGGAACTGCATAATATTGTACTAAAACTTGCAAAGGTAGAAAGAAAGAATAGCATGTGTGATGGGGACCAGGGAGAGGAAATCAGACTGAGACTGGAGTGCATAAAGCAATGGGACAGGCTGGGCAAATTTAGTTATGCAAAGTATTTAGAGAAAACACATGCGGGTGGGGATAAACCCGGCAAACTGCTGGCATGGTTATGCAATAATGAACAGGGGAGGAAACCTATTTACTCCATCCAGGGAAAACAGGTAAAGGTACATAACACACAAAAGGAGGTAAACACCGCATTTCAGGAATATTGTAAGGAACTTTACGAAGATACTAAAGTAGAAGGTAAAAGCGAAATACAAGACACGCTAGAACTCCTAGACTTAACGCACCTAGAGACAGAGAAAGTGCAGATGCTGCAAGAGCACATAACGCCGGAAAAGGTTCTGGCAGTAATCAGTACACTACCAACAGGGAAAACCACAGGTATGGACGGGCTGACGGGCGAATACTATACGCAAGCAGCCTTGCACCGATTCTGAATAGGGTATACTTGGAGGCGTATGAAATGGGTATGCTACAAGGTATCATGCATGAAGTTGTGGAAATAGCCCTCCCGAAACCCAACAAGGTAACGACAGACTGCGGCTCTTACAGGCTGTTGTCCCTACTGAATCTAGACAATATAACCCTTACAGCACTATTGGCTAACAGGTTGGGAATAGTGATATCTGAATTAATACATTGAGACCAAACAGAATATTTGCCTGGTTCAAACATATCTGGGAACCTACATAGATTACATCACATAATCGCAAGCACAAAGGGCAGCGATGAATGCTGTGCAGTGGCTTCGCTAGATACAACAAAAGCGTTTGACTCAGTCCATTGGCATTGGTTATACACCACGATGGTGAAAATGGGAGTAGGACCAAAGTATATAAAGTGGGTTAAGTTAGTCCACACTAAACCATTGGCAAGGGTCAAAACAGGTGGCATTTACTCAGAAATGAACTAGACAGGTTTGCCCCGTCTCCAATTGCACTGTGGCCAATAGCAGCCTAAGACAGGAATATCAAGATGCCGGGATCAGGTTAGATGGAGGAAGACATGTAATATCTATGTACGCAGATGACACCTTACTGTACTTGCAAGACCCAGTGGATACTCTTCAACATGTACTAGAAGTCTTAGACAATTTAGTGTGTTGACGGGTATCACGATCAACAAGAACAAATCTTGCCTATTCCCACTAGCCAAACTAACTAAACTAGCCAGTGAAGACGAGAAAAAGTTACTGAAACTGGCACTCCTGTGGAAAACGGACACCTTCAGATATCTAGGGATAAACATATCACTACCCAAAGCAACAGCATACATTTAACACAGCAAAAGCACTGGAGGGTCTAGTAAAATCAATGAAATTCTGGGGGAAGCTGCCTCTGTCAACAAAATATCTCTAAATGATTCTTCATCAAACTCGAAAAAGAGTGCACAGATTTTCTATGGCCAGGAGGCAGGCACAGATTAGCGCTTAGCACCTTCCAAAGGCCCTTTGAAAGAGGCGGACAGCGTTATCTACAGGGTACATTGAACTGAATGGCCAATCACCGGAGGCATGCATACAGGGGCTCTTCCCAAGGGGAAGAACGGAAAGGCACTAGGAAAATTGAAAGACCTTGCATATATACCAGCAAAACGCAGCATTTCAATGGAACGGAAATCACATAAAGGCCTGTCAATAGCAAAGTGGTGGAAGGAATTACAAAAATGGTCAACGACCGAGACAGAAGTGTGGAAGCAAGCGGTAAGAGGGCAACACTACAGCAAAGAACTGACAAAACGGTCAGAACTAACAGTGGCCCTGTTCATAACGGCACAAGATTAGACGGGAACGTAATACATGTTCTAGGCGCAGTGGTCAACAAGGAGAAATAAAGATAAACACAATATGGTTCCAGTGATATACTTTATCTCAGTTAAAGGGAATGGGAGGTGGGGGAGGGAACAGTTTAGAGCTAAGTTAAGAGAATGTAGTAGAAAAATGCTGGTAAAGTGTTATTATACAGTATTGAGATAGATGCAAAGTTGTATGAAAATGTCACAAAAGTAATACAAATATATATTTTTTGAAAGTCTTATGGGGAAATCAGGTACGTTTTGGCAAAGGTTTCAAGCGTTTTCTTGATGAGCGCCACTGGAGAGAGAATAATACAGCGTGTTAACTTCAGGGGTTGCTTTTGAAGTGTGCAGAGTTTTCTGCGCTGATGTCAGAAGCAGAACGTTGATAGGAATGATCCGAAGAGCGTGTTAGCTTCTTGCTCAGTGTGAAAATAAAAACACAGCGAGAGGCACACATGTGTTTACAATAATGCAGTTGAACATTTTACATGAATGTGGGCTGGGCGGCAGAGGCTTGTAAACAAGTCTTTATGAAGTTCGCAAATGGTGGAAACGAAGGAGCGAGAGCGTGACCTTGCTTACTAGTTTTTCTTTTGTATTTTACGCTGGCACAGGCAGAGGTTTCCTAGAAAACTGCGACAGGAGCCAGGAGTCCAAGATAACGGTAATCGTTGTAACAAGTTGGTCGGAACTTGAAAGCAACACGAAGCACAGGTTTCTCGTTGGGTGTGGTTTTTATAGCCCCAAAACTGTGCAGCACTGCTCTTCTTATGTTGTATTTAGAGGCCCAGGATGAAGACACCTTGATAGTCTTCCCACTTTTTACCTGGCACCCATTTTAGCATGATGTTTATGGACTAGATTTGTCCATGTTTTCAATTGCTTTGGCACCAGACTACAACCTTGTGCTTGCAGCAGTGGTTTTGGCAAGGCAAGCAGTGGCTTGGGCAAGGGTTTCTTGACAGCACTCCCCCTCAAGGCCCCTCCTATGGTGCCGTGTCAGGGTTTTGGTTTGTAGGGATACTCTTTGTGGAAGCGCTTTATTAATCTCTGGGCATGGACATTGGTGGCAGGTTCCCAAGTTCTGTCAAGTGTACCATAGCCTTTCCAATCAATGAGGTAATAAAATGTTTTCTTCACCAATTTGGAATAGAATACCTTTACTTCGTAGTCAGGTTCTCCCTGGTCTCCTATCACTGAGGGTGGCATAGTAAAAGTGCTGCATGCTTGGTATTAGGTCAAAAGACCCTTTTCTAAAAATCGATTACAAAAACATCGATTTAGAAAGACCACTCTGTGACCGCACAGAGCAGTCTTTCTAAATCGAACTGTCAGCCCCTGCAACGCACACAACTGCACACAGGGGCTTACAGGCACAGCGAGAGCGAGAGGACGAGCTGCGGGAGTGACAGGTAAGTGTCTGTGTGTAGAGTGTATGTGTGTGCACATGTGTGTAAACAAACGTATGTGTATGCAGTGGGGTGTGGCAAGGAGCAAAAAGGGGGCTTGGCGAGTGAACACACCCAACCCCCAAATAAAAAAAATGCTTTGGTCATGACCCTTTTCCGCTTTCTGAGGGCAGCACAAAATCATCTGAAATAAATCGGTCTTTTTTATATGCGACCGTCAGAAAGTGGAAAAAAGACATAGAACTGCATGTATATGGGTGGACTTGTTTTATCAACGAGATTTGAAAGTTTGGATGGATTTGTTGATTATTGGGTAATTCCAGTTTAACTGCAACGGGGTTAATAATGGCAGTGATAGGATAGGGCCCTATATAACGTGGGTGTAACTTTCTGCAGCCTTTCATGCAGATGTGTCAAGTAGCCAACCATACTTGGTCTCCCATTTGTTAAGTTGTGGCTGACTTTTTTTTTTTTTTTTAACAGCTTGTCTTTTGTACCGATCCTTAGCCTGTTGTAAGTGGCCTTTAGCCTGCTGTATTGTGTGTCGAATTCTTTCATGAAGATGTTGGCATATAAATGTACGTGGATGCATACCGTGTAGAAACTAGTAGGGTGCAAAACCCATGGAGCTATGTGTGTTATTGCTGTAGGCATATTCCACCACCCATAAGAAGTCTACCCAATCCTGATCTGTATATGGCAAAATTCAGCAGAGATATTTTTCCAGGGTCTGATTAGTTCATTCATTTTGTCCGTCAGCTTGGGAATGATGGCTGGTGCATAAACTAACCTCTATTTGTGCAACATGTTTTCCAAAACAGTAGCTGATATAGTTGCCCCCTTAAGCTCATCTACCTAAGGAAACGCCCCTCTGCGCTCTGTTTATCGTCTGAGCTGAAAGCAGCCTTTCTGGGGCTACGACAGGCAGAGCGGAAGTGGCATAGGATTAATGGTGTGGTGATGAGAATCTGCTTTCAGAAACTTACCTACAGCTATAATACGGCTATCAAGTTGGCTAATTATTTCATGGGCAGAGTCTTGTCAGCTCTTAATCAGTCCAAAGAGCTGTTCTCGGTTGTTAAAACATTTACGTCCACTGCTCTAATCACACTAAGATAGTTCCTTCTCAGATTTTGTGTGATTTCCTGGCTGAATTATTTATTACGAAGGCCACGGGTATACGTGACCAGATTCACATGAACTCTTCTAAGAATGCATGTATGAGTTTAGGTAAGACTGACACAGCACCACTGCACTCCTGTTCTTACTTTCCTCAGTTTTCCATGCAGGATGTGACCAAATTGAAATCTGCAGCCCTGTCTGACCCCTTTCTGGTTGAAGTTCTGAAGGAAATCCTCCCTATTACCTGGGTTACAGCCACTGTTAATAGCTCCTTTTAGCAGGGTATTATTCCCCCAGAGCTTAAACAGGCCATTGTTCTCCCACGTCTAAAAAATACTTCACTTGACCCTGCGGTGCTGGCAAACTATCGGCCTATCTCACTCCTTCCTTTCTTTTTGGAACTGTTACAATCTCTGGTGGCTCCTCTTCTTTTTTCCTTTCTTGATCACTCAAATGGTCTTGATCCGTTTCAATCTGGGTTTCAGCCAGGACGGGGTACCGAGAGTGTCCTGGTGCCGGATGATCTTACCATGCAGGCGGATCAGGATGTAGTGGGCGCTTGGATACTGCTAGATCTTTCTGCAGCTTTCGACATGGTTGACAACTCCATCCTGCTCTCTCGCTTAGCTACTTCAGGCCTCTCGGGAACCGCCCTTGCTTGGTTCTCCTCTTTCCTGTCTGGTCACGGTCAGTAACTCTCTCTTCCTCATTTCCATTTAGTGTCTCACGCCCTATCCTGTGGTGTCCTCCAGGGGTCCGCCTTGTCCCCACTTCTATTTAATATCTATGTTTAGCCGCTGGTTGCTCTCATCCGCTCTCGCGGCTTCAGGTGCTACACCTATGCAGAAGACACCCAGATTTTGGTATGGTTGGATCTTGACCAATCAGAGGTGTCGTTGAGGCTGTGCGAGTGCTTGTCAGCCATGAAGGGCTGGATAGATAGCAACTGGCTTAAGCTTAACGGGACAAGACAGAGGTGATGATGGTGGGTTCTCCATCTACGGACTCTCTCTGGACTCCTTCCTTCTGGCAGTCAGTTATGGGGGATCCTCCCACCCCAGTGATGTCAGTCAGTCAAGAACCTAGGTGTCTGTCCTTCATCTACGTTATCTATTGCCTTGCACTTCAGCACCATATGTAAGATGGTCTTTATCTCTTTGAAGCTACTTCGTAAGATACTTCCCTTCTTACCAGGGGCTTTACGCCCTCAGGTGGTTGCCTCCCTGATTACCAGCCGCATTGATTATTGCAATGCCCTCTACCTGGGCCAACTGAAGGGTCTGATCCAGCGGCTCCAATGCTTACAGAACATGGCATCAAGGGTCGCCAGAGGTTCTCTGTAGTCCTGTGACTAGTGCACTTCATTGGCTTTCTGTGGCAGAGAGGATCAAGTTTAAGGCCTTCTGCATCTAGCAATCGTGCATATTATCACCTGGGTGCTGAGTTCTTGCAGGACAAATGTACGCCCTATATCACAGCTCGGGCTCTCTGCTCCGAAGCGGCTAACCTAGTCATTATCACGAAATTTCGGCTGGCCCGGGTTGGGCGGCTGCACATTCTCTGTTGCAGCGGGAAAGCTTTGGAACAAGCTGCCTACAGCAATGCGGAATTCGAAGAATCATCTTCAAGTCCGGCGGTCACTAAAAACTCTCTTATTTTCGATAGGATGCTATTGCAGTCTGCCGTCAGTATCCTAGCACCAAGTTGCCTCTGGTGTATGTGCGCTCTATACATTTTATTAACATAGCATAACAAAACAGATATAAATTGACTTCCTTGGTCGGAGATTACCACCAACGGAAACCTATGTAAAGAAACAATCTGGTGCAAGAATGTATGAGCTAGTGTCAGAGCCGTAGGTATGCCTTTCAATGCGATGAAGTGGGCCATTTCAGACAATAGGTCTACCACAACCAGAACAATCTTGTATCCATGGTTTGAGGGTAGATCAGTTACAAAGTCAAGGGAGATAATGTGCCAGGGGGCCGGTGGCATTGGCATGGGTTGCAATATACCTTGAGGTTTCCTCTAGTGTTTTTTGTTGAGCACACACATCGCAAGTGTTTATATGATGAGCTACATCTTGACGTAAGGTCGGCCACAAGTAATGCATATAGATCTTGTTGTCGGTTTTAGTAATTCCTGGATGCGCTTCTAATAATGTATCGTGGTAGCTATGTAATATCTTGCTGCGAGCTGTGATTGTCCGGATAAACAAACGTCTTTGATAGTAAAGCAGTCCCTGACTATTGTATTTCTGCATTTTCTCCCACCCAGGTCTGTAGTTCCCCAGGAGATAGGGTTGTACAAATGTCCTCTTGTAATTTCAGTTCTGGAGTGGCATCAACAATTCCAACGATTTTCTGAAATTGAATAATGGCCATGGGTTCTGGGGTTGATTATACCTGGTCTACTATTTCTTTCTCACATCCTAACCTTTATAAGGCATCCGCCTTTCCATTCTGTACTCCAGGTCAATAGGAAATAAAGTCGTACTCAGCAAAAAAGAGCACCCAATGTAGTTTTCTTGCTGATCAGACTCATGCAGATTTCAGATACTGGAGGTTTCGGTGGTTGGTGAAGACTGTTACCTGGAGTTTGGTTCCTAGAAGATACTGCCACCATTCCTTGAATGCTGCTTTAATGGCTAGCAGCTCCTTATCCATTAATGGCACAATTATTTTCTGCAGGTGCACATTTCTTTGACCAGAAGGCTATGGGATGTAACCACCTGAGAGCGGATCTTTCTACGATAAAACTGCACCCATTGCTACACTGTATGCATCTGTTTCTACAATAAATGGTAGTTCTGGATTTGGATGTCTCAATATTGGTGCAGTGATGAATTTCACTTATAGATTTTGAAAGGCTTGCTCTGCTTTGGTGCTCCACTGAAATATTCTATTTTTTCACAACAACGAGGTAATGGGGTGGACCACCACTGAAAAGTCTGGAATGAAGCGCCTGCAAAAGTTGGTGAAACAGATGAAACTCTGCACGGTTTTTACTGATGTTTGGGACGGCTATTGTAGGATTGCTTACATTTTCCGGTTGTCCATGCCTACTTCCTGGGGCAGGGTGTTGAGGGAGTGAGGATAAACCACAAGAGCTCAACTTCAGTCACATGGAACAAGCACTTTTTAGCCTTTGCAAACAAGCAATGTTGTCTAAGTCCCAGATATGGTCTTCCAGATTTGACGAGTACAGCAAGATGTCATCAATGTAAAGAACTGCGCACACACTCAGTAGCTCACGCAGAACATCATTAATAAAATACTGGAACACGGCTGCAGCGTTGCATTAGCCAAATGGCATTACTTGGTACTCGAAGAGTCCATTTTTAGCGCGGAAGGCCGTCTTCCATTCGTCCCCTTTAATGCGCACACGATTGTAGGCCCCCCTCTCCCCGAGGTCCAGTTTAGTGTTTACGGTGGCTCCTCTGACTTAATCCAACAAAACTGGCAAAAGTGGCAGAGTGTTAGGACACTTACCTGGCCTTCTCGTCGCGTCCGTCCCCGGATGTGGCAGTTGTACCCATATTACCGGCTTGGGAAGCGTGGCTGTAGGCAGCGCGCCGGCGCTCGACACCTTCGCTTGCATGCGCGAACCTCGCGGGTAACCAGGAACGGGCAGACAAGCTTGTGTTCCAAGCCTCGTTCTGGTGCCCGCTCGCCCGCTACGCATGCGCAGCCACGCTAGCGTTCCGAGCCTCGCTTTCGTGCCGGACGCTGTAAATAGCGTCCGGCCCTCTAAAGATCGCGTCTTAACGCGGTTTGTTCCCCACTTACCGTCGCTTGGTGCCTTTGTATCAGGTTCCTGCTCCTTGGCTCCAGCTTCCTTGTCCGGTTCCCTGGCCTCTTGGGCTGCCTTAGCTCCTGTTGGGTCCCTTCCTTGTGGTTCCTGCCTTCCAGTTTTCCCCTCTCCTCCTGGGTTCATTTCTGTTGGGATTAGTTTCCTTGGCCCTGTGGCCCTTAGGAGGTTGTGGGTCCCTCCTCCTGGCATTCTCCCTTCTCCTTGGGCCTTCCTGTTCCCTGGGTTCCACTCTCTTCCTGATCTCCTTGTTTGCCTGGATCTTCCTTGCCTGTTTGGCTCAGGGTGCCAGCCCTCCTGATTATCAACTGCCTTGGTGGATTGTGCCTGGACATCTTTGAAGACCTTCTCAATCCTCCAGCTTCTGAACCACTCTACCGGACCATACCAGCTCAACACCTCATCACCTCCCTGTCAGTGCTTGCACTGTCCCGGCGTCACTTTAATCCGCAGGGAGGTGAGCCAGTGGCGTTGGGAGGTGATTCCAATCCATCCCTGTTCCATTAGGGTTGGGTCGGGGTCGCTTAATAGCGCTACAATTTCTGCACTCTATTTGAAGGTCTACCAGTCTGGCGTCACCGGCGAGACCAGCAACTGAAACTTCAGGTACGCAGCGCTCCAGAGACGCGCAGCTTAACAGATTAAGACGCCTAACAACCAGTTCCGAATCTGAAATGGAGGATTCTGAGGAATGAGTTTGGGACCCTACGCGCCGAGATGACAGTATTGCATCAGGAGAATTTGGCCTTACGTCAGCTGGTAGCTCAAGGGGCTACCCCCAGTACCTCTGCAGAGACTGTGATGGCTCAGACCAGTCCAATAAAATTTGACGGAGATCCTAGACGAGTGGCAGAATTTTGCAATCATTGTAGAATACATTTTTTGTGCCGCCCTACGCATTTCAACCAGGATAAGGCCAAGATTGGGTAAATTTTGGGAAATCTAACCGGAAACGCATTGGCCTGGGCCACTCCTTTGGTAGCTGCTAAGAGTCCAGTTCTGGAGGATTTTGTGGCCTTTGAGAAGGCTTTTCTGGAGGTGTTCCAGTCTCCCAACCTTGCCGCTGCTGCGCAAAATCATCTTATGGACCTGAAGCAAGGATCCAGTGATATAATCACCTACATCAGCCGTTTTCGTCAGCTGGCCACTGATTCACAATGGCCTGAGATTACTCAGAAAACCCTTTTTCGTAGGGGGTTGAGAGAGGAATATAAGGATGAACTTCTCCATATTCCAGAACCAGAAACCCTGCAAGCATTGCAAGAACAAGTGATGCGGATCGATCACAGGTTGTCTGAGAGAAGAGGTGAGAGGCGCCGTTTGGAAAGGTCAATTCCAAGATTCATGCCAGTGCCAGCCAAAGCATCTACCTCTTCTGAACCAACTCCTGAAGCTATGCAACTGGGAGCGGTCAGAGGTCCCCTATCTGATGCCGAGAAGAAACGTAGACGTGACCTACGGTTGTGCCTGTATTGCGGGGCCTCTGGCCATTATCTCAGTACTTGTCCATTAAGACCACTTCGGAAGTCGGAAAACTGAATGGCCTATCGTTTATGGGAAAGGCGACAATGGGCCTCTCTTCTTCTACAGTCCTTCCCGATTCAGCACAAGTCCGACAACCCATGCAACCAGTCGTGCTTATGGTCTTAACACTCAAGGTCTCTTGGTCAGGAAAATAACCCATTAAGGTACTGGGATTATTGGATTGTGGAGCCTCTGGAAATTATATGGACGCTGATTTTGCCATCGGGAATGGTATTGCCTTGATTGAAAAGAATTGTGCTTCAGTGGTGGAAGTTATTGACGGTACCCCGTTGTCTTCGGGTCCGGTCTATCAACATTCCGGGACGCTGAGTTTGTGGATTGAAGAACATCACAAACAGATCTCTCTGGATGTCATCAAGACTCCCTCTTATCCGATCATTTTGGGATTGCCTTGGTTGTTACACCATAACCCCAACATCAACTGGCAGACTCGGACCTTGGTTTTCAGCTCTGATCGTTGTTTGCAGGACTGTTGCCATATCGGTTCTTCTTCAACGCAATCATCGATTGCCACCCAGACTGAAGGGGTTGGTGTGCCACGCTTACTCTCTGTTTCTTCAGTTCCCTCTGAATATGCTGAATATCATGAGGTTTTCTCTGAACCTAAGGACATTCCCTTACCTCCTCACAGATCTTTTGATTGTGCCATCGACCTGTTACCCAACGCTGTGATTGCACATGGCAAGGTGTACTCCCTGACCGCTCAAGAAAAGGAGGTTTTGCAGGAGTATCTTGAAGAATGTCTTCAGAAAGGGTATGTTGCTCCTTCTAATTCACCGGCAGGATTCCCACTGTTTTTTGTAAAGAAGAAGGAGGGTACCCTGCGCCTGTGTGTTGATTATCGCCAACTAAACAACATCACTAGAAAGGATAGATACCCACTTCCCTTGATTCGATCCATTTTGGAATCTTCACGTGAATCAAGAATATTTTCCAAGTTTGATCTCCGTAGAGCCTACCATTTGGTACGGATAAAGGCTGGAGATGAATGGAAGACGGCCTTCAAGACTCCAAGCGGGCACTATGAATACAGCGTTATGCCTTTTGGGCTATGTAATGCCCCAGCTGTCTTTCAGCGTCTAATGGATCATATATTTTCTGATTTAATCTGGACCTCAGTCTGGGTTTATTTGGATGACAAATTGGTGTTTTCAAGAAATCTCGAAGAGCACATAGTACATGTAAAAGAGGTCCTTCGGCGGCTACATGTGAATAACCTTTACGCTAAGCTTGAAAAATGTCTTTTTCACCAAGACCACATTGAATTTCTTGGGTATGTAATCAGTGCGTCGGGTATACACATGGATCCAGCCAAGGTTCGTGCAATCCTAGAATGGAAAGCTCCCAGCGACAGAAATTCTCTTCAACGTTTTCTTGGATTCATTAATTTCTACCGAAGATTCATTCCATCTTTTTCGCAATTATCTGCACCCTTAACCTGTTTGACCAGCAGTAAGAGAATCTTTGTTTGGGGGCATGATGCTGCCACCTCTTTTGAGCAATTAAAGAAGGCCTTTAGTTCCGCGCCTATTTTACATCATCCCCAAGACGACCAGCCGTTTATCGTGGAAGCCGACTCTTTGGATTTTGCTGTGGGAGCCGTTCTACTTCAGATGGATCTGAGCATTGGAATGGAGTTCCCTGTAGCCTACTACTCCAGAAAACGTATGGATAGTGAACGGAACTATCCCATTATCGAAAAGGAACTACTGGCCATCAAGACAGCCTTTGAAGAATGGCGCCATCATCTTCTCGGAGGATGCTTTCCGGTGGAGGTACGCACTGACCATCGAAACTTGCAATTTCTACGCTCTCTGCAGTGTCGGACCTCCCGCCAAGCTCGATGGGCCTTCTTTTTTTCACAGTATGATTTCCATATCACCTATGTACCCAGTAGCAGTAATGTGAAGGCGGATGCTCTTTCCCGTTCTTTGGCTGATGATGTGCAACATGAAGGACGAGACCAGCCTGTGATTGCTCCCAAGCATTTTCTACTGACTTTGCCATCGTTCTTGCATAGGGTGGTACAAGCTACCTTGTCTGATTCTTCTCGGGATACGTTGATGAGACGTCACCAGTTGAGGGAGAAGGACGGATTGCTTTTTTTCCAGAATAGGTTATACCTACCCACGGATGAGCTTCGCAAGATAATCCTACAAAGCTTTCACGACTCCAAGATAGGGGGTCACCGCGGTATTCGGTCTACGCAAGAACTCATTTCTCGACATTTTTGGTGGCCTAAATGGACTTTGCAAGTCAGACGTTATGTGGAATGCTGTCCCATCTGTGCCCAGGTCAAGGTTCCACGCATGAAGTCTGTAGGCCTTTTACATCCCATGGAAACACCGCCTTTTCCTTGGCATACAATCACCGCTGATTTCATTGTCGACCTTCCGCGCTCCGAAGGTCATACCTGTATCATGGTTATCGTCGATTGTTTCACCAAGATGGCCCACTTCATTCCCTTCCCAGGAATTCCCACGGCTGCTCTAGTAGCACGTGCCTTTTTGCACAATGTATTTCGTCTGCATGGATTACCTGCCAAGATAATATCTGACCGTGGTTCTCAGTTCGTCTCTTCCTTTTGGGGTCAATTGTGCCAGCATATAAGCATCCATAGGGCACTCAGTTCTGGCTATCATCCACAAACCAACGGACAGACAGAAAGGACAAACCAAACGTTGGAACAGTACCTCCGTTGTTTTGCCAATGCCTCCCAAACAAATTGGATGTCGCATCTCGATTTGGCCGAAGTTGCGTATAACAATTCAGTTCATTCTGCAACCGGACTAAGTCCCTTTTTCTGTACCTTTGGCCTTCATCCCAGATTGCTGCCTTTTACGCCAGTACGATCGAGTAATGTTCCTTCGGCTGATCGCCTTGTCACCGATATCCAGAATCTGCAGCGTCGAGCGGCTGGTACCCTGGCCAAGGCACGTGAGACCATGAAGAGACAGGCCGATAAGCATCGGAGCCCTGAGCCACCATTTCGGGTGGGAGATCTTGTGTGGTTATCTTCCAGATATTTGCCTGCACGGAACGTACCGTTGAAATTAGCTCCCAAGTTTTTGGGCCCCTTTCCGATTGTCAAGAGGGTGTCTTCAGTAGCTTTTGAACTTAGGTTGCCAGAATCCTGGAGGGTCCACCCTGTTTTTCATGTATCCCTTTTAAAGGCTTATCATTCAGATCCCTTCCATTGTGCCTGCCCCCGACCCGCTGCCATTGACGTTGAGGGTTTCCCTGAATTTGAGGTGCAGGAAATATGTGATTCCCGTCTCTTTAGGGGTAAATTGCAGTATTTGATTGACTGGAAGGGCTATCCTGCCTGTGATCGCACTTGGGAACCTGTTGAGAACGTTCATGCCCCCCGTTTGGTTAGGGAATTTTATGCCCGTTTTCCTTGGAAGCCGGGTTCTTCCGGTCTTTCCGGAGGGGGGTATGGTGTTAGGACACTTACCTGGCCTTCTCATCACGTCCGTCCCCGGACGTGGCAGTTGTACCCATATTAACGGCTTGGGAAGCGTGGCTGTAGGCAGCGGGCCGGCGCTCGACACCTTCGCTTGCATGCGCGAACCTCGCGGGTAACCAGGAACGGGCAGCCAAGCTTGTGTTCCAAGCCTCGTTCTGGTGCCCGCTTGGCCGCTACGCATGCGCAGCCCCGCTAGCGTTCCGAGCCTCGCTTTCGTGCCGGACGCTGTAAATAGCGTCCGGCCCTCTACAGATCGCGTCTTAACGCGGTTTGTTCCCCACTTACCGTCGCTTGGTGTCTTTGTATCAGGTTCCTGCTCCTTGGCTCCCGCTTCCTTGTCCGGTTCCCTGGCCTCTTGGGCTGCCTTAGCTCCTGTTGGGTCCCTTCCTTGTGGTTCCTGCCTTCCAGTTTTCCCCTCTCCTCCTGGGTTCATTTCTGTTGGGATTAGTTCCCTTGGCCCTGTGGCCCTTAGGAGGTTGTGGGTCCCTCCTCCTGGCATTCTCCCCTCTCCTTGGGCCTTCCTGTTCCCTGGGTTCCACTCTCTTCCTGATCTCCTTGTTTGCCTGGATCTTCCTTGCCTGTTTGGCTCGGGGTGCCAGCCCTCCTGATTATCAACTGCCTTGGTGGATTGTGCCTGGACATCTTTGAAGACCTTCTCAATCCTCCAGCTTCTGAACCACTCTACCGGACCATACCAGCTCAACACCTCATCACCTCCCTGTCAGTGCTTGCACTGTCCCGGCGTCACTTTAATCCGCAGGGAGGTGAGCCAGTGGCGTCGGGAGGTGATTCCAATCCATCCCTGTTCCATTAGGGTTGGGTCGGGGTCGCTTCGTAGCGCTACAATTTCTGCACTCCATTTGAAGGTCTACCAGTCTGGTGTCACCGGCGAGACCAGCAACTGAAACTTCAGGTACGCAGCGCTCCAGAGACGCGCAGCTTAACACAGAGGATATCTATTTTTCACGGTGACATGGTTTAATTTCCCGGAATCAATGCATGTTCGGAGGACGCCCACATTCTTACGAAAGAAGAAGAGAGAGGATGCTGCTGGTGATTTTAAAGGACGGATAAAGCTATTGGCCAGGTATGACTCCAGATAATTGCGTAAGTGTTCGTTCTCTTTCTCTGCAACAGCGTAAATACGACCGCATGGCACTTGAGCCCCAGGTATCGGGTCTGTCTGGCAGTCATACTGCCCATGGGGAGGTAAGGTGTCGGCCTGCTCTTTCTTGAACACATATTCATACTCTTTATAGATGGCAGGAATTTCTCCAATGAGCCCATACACTTTTTCTCTCGGATGCAAGGTGGTTACAGGTACAGGGTCTCTTGGTAAGGACGGTTGAGTGTCACACGTCCACAAGCATTCTTCCGAAATGTCAATTGTTTTGCCCTCCAATCTACTTGGGGGTTATGATTCTCAAACAAGGATTAACCCAGAATGACCTGCATCTGCGGCACGTCAATGAGATCAAATGTATTTAGATACCGATGTCCGTCTCAGTACGTTTTGACACTGGACCGGAAGACGGGGTATTGCCATCTAGGGCCACCACAATTTCTACTGCGTCCTTCTGTTGGGTAAGCACACCTATCTGCATTGCCATATTCTGGTCCATGTAATTACCAATTGCTCCGCAATCTAGATACTCTTCCAAGGCGTGTAGTTTCTGGTGTTCACGTGAACTGATTAGGATGACCGGGAAAGCAAAATGTGAGACTTGTGGACCTATTTCAACGCTCGGCAGCTGGGTCTCGATACCTGCCAGGCTTGTTAGTTTTCCGACGGAGGAGGAGTAACCTTGTTGGCATTGTCCATTTCACCTATTGGCTTGTGCTAAGGTTTAACTGGGCAGTGTTGCAAAAAGTTACCTGGTTTACCGCAATACAAGTATAATTGCAGTTGCTGCCTTCAATTTCTTTCTTCCTTTGTCAAGGGCTCCCGAAAGCTCCTAATTGCATAGGTTCTGGTGTAGGTTCTCCAGTGTGTCGGGGAGGATAGTTATTTGACCGGACATAAATTGATCACAATTCTGATCTTGAATGATCTGCCTTTCTCTTCTGTAGGCGATGATCTAATTGGACAACAAGTTTGATAAGCTCTGAGCAGAAGGTCAGGGGGGTTTCACGGCCTGAGCTAGGACGTCCTTTAGTTCCCCACAGAGGCCTCTATGGAACAATGACTTTCACTTTTCTTCAGGCCAGCCTGTCTCCGCAATCAATCTGTTAAACATGGAGTCGTATGCCAAAAGGTCCTGCAACCCCTGCCATAGAGCTAGAAGTTCATTGTCCAAAGCCTGTGCCTTTCTTGCATATGGTTTGTCAAGTTCACCTTGGAATACCTGACAATTGCTGAGAAGAGGGTCATCCCTTTCTACCAGGAGTATGGACCAATTGGATGCATGGCCTCCCAAATATGACAAAACAAATGCTACATTAGTTTGGTTGTTAGGAAATGACACCGGTATGCAGATGAAATGTAATTTACATTGGTTCATAAATAGCATATTTCTGTGGTCTCCTGTAAAACGTTCAGGTGGAGCTACCTGAAGGGGGCCGGCACAGGCGGGGCAGGGGCCAAAGGCACTGGAAAACTGAGCTTTACCCACTTGTGTTTGTGTTAACCTCCTGGCTAACTCTTCAGTTGTATCCCTGTTCACCAACAACTCTCTGCAGAGGGCAATTGTCTCAGACCGAGCCGGGTACACATCGGCTCAGAGTTCTCCAAAAAGGGCAGATAGTTGGTCTACATCTGAGGTCTCCATCTCGCGCAGGCAAAACAAGAAACGTGGGTTTCACGTTCTGTAACGCTTACCTGGTGTCTTGCAGGGACGGACGGTGACCTACCTGATCTGGTGGAGGCGAGTGCAGATTCTGGGGCAGTGTTCAATGAAAAGGCCACACCTCTTGATGGAACAAATGCATGTGGTGTTTTGAGATGCTCCCTTGCATCTAAAGAGATAGAATTGTTTCTTGGTGTGGAGCTGCGGTGACATTGTTGTGTGGACTGCTAATCCTACTTTTTTCAGTGCTCTTTTCAGTGGCTCACGGAAATGTCTCCTTGCAGATAACAGAGGGCTAGGGTTCAAATCTATACTGAACAGTTCCCTCTGCTCTACCTCTTTCTTGATACCAAGACAATGAGCTACCTAAAGGCAGCTTACCAGATTCACAGCTGTAGGTGCTTAACAGCTCTGGTTCCTTTACAAAGTATGGAGTTATTCAGATGAAGCCTCTCTGTTTTCTACTGTTTTTCTTGGAGTGGAAAATGTCCAAGTGTTCAAATGTTCACAGTTCTTTTAATATTGTTGAACGTGATGAAATGCTCATGTACTTCGATATACTTGTATGGATGCCTGTTCACTTGCTTTTATTCCATGTCTCTTATTGTCTGTCCTTAATGCTGTATTCTTGTGTTACAGATTGGCAAAGTGGTGCTGGAGTGAACAAGTCACACGAGGAAATAAATCAGGTACATTTTGGCAAATGCTTCAACCGATTCCTCGATGAGCGCCACTAGAGACTGACTAATGGAGCCTGTTAACCGCAGGGTTTGCTTTTGAAGTGTGCAGAGTTTTCCGGCGCTGATGTCAGAAGTAGATTGTTGCTGATGAACGATCCGAAGAGCCCACTTCACAGGCTCAATGTGAAAATAAAAGCAGAGCGTAAGGCACGCGTGTGCTTACAATAATGAAGGCGAACGCTCCGTATTACATGAATGCGGGCAGGGTTGGCGGAGTGTGGATCACAGGCTTTCGAAGCCCAATCAAGTCTTAGTGAAATTAGCAAATGCTGGAAAAGAAGGCGCGAGCGTGATCTTGCTTACTGGTGTTTTTCTATTGTATTTTTCGCAGGTGCAGGCAGAAGTTTCCTAGAAAACGGCGACAGGAGTCCAAGATCATGATAAGCGTTCTGACAAGTTGCTTGGAACTTGCAAGCGACGCAAAGCATGGGTTTCTCGTTGGGTGGGGTTGATCAGTGTTTAAACCTTTAGACACAGTTCTATATTTACAGAGGACTTTTTCCCAAACCCTTCTCAGAGATATTTTGTCTCCCCCTCTAGCATCTCTTTGTATGCTTCTGAAAACAATGATGTATATCAGCTTTATTGCCCATTTGATGTTTTTTTTTGCCAATGAACAGATAGAGGTAGCTTTGGAACTTCTTTGCCTCATGCGCTCAGATGTTCTCTGATGCGTATCCGAAGTTCACGTATTGTACTTCCAATGTACACTAAACCACACGGACAAACTATGCTACAAACCACACATTTTGTTCTACAATTCATGGTCACCTTCTCTACAAGCTGCCACAGAGACAAATAATTGGTTTGTCTTTCTTAGTGTTTTCAAGGTAGTATACCATTGCTCTCCTAATATCTAATGTATGGAGGCTTCTTTCAGCTGAGTTAGTCAGGTTCTGAAAGATGCATCTTCCTGGTTCCACGCGCTCGTCTGCGCATTCGCCCCATACAGGAGGGGCTCTCGAGCCAATGGTGTCAGACCAGCGGTCAGTGGGACGATCTAGTGGTTGTCTCAACAGCCCTCGTTCAGTCTCTGCAGTGTTGGTCAAAGGAAAACCTTATGCAGGGAAAATCCTTTACCACCCCTGCAGTAGAAGCCACTCTCACCACTGACTCATCTCTGTCGGGGTGGGGAGCACACCTCCTACAACATACAGGGCACAGTATGTGGTCCCCGTCAGTAGCATCCAAACCTATCAACCTGTTGGAACTACTTGCAGTGTTCAAAGCCCTAAAAGCCTTCCGAGCACACCTACAAGGGATGGCAGCACCACAGCCACGTACTATCTGAACAGACAGGGGCACTCACTCTCCAGGGCTATCCAAACTGTCCCAGAACATTTGGAAGTGGGCATTCAAACACAACTGTTCCTGCTATCACAACATGTTCCAGGGGGAACACAATCTTCTGGCAGACGTGCTCAGCAGAGACTTGCACCTACCGTAGAGCATGAGTGACGCTTGCAGGAACATATTTTACTCAACGTCTTTGCTGAATGCATTTATTTAGACATCGACTTCTATGTGACTCTGGAGTATGCCCAATGGCCAGATTATGCCTCCAGTTACCTGCAGGCGTGGTCCAAAGGGATCGATCTTCGATAACATTGCCTACGTTTTTCCCCCCATTTCCCCTTATCAACAAGATAGTGCAAAAGATACACCAGGAAAAAGTCACAATGATCATGGTGGCACTAATTTAGGCCAGACAGTCCTGGTTCTCTCCTCTCATGAGAATGTCAGGCTCCCTTCCCAGGAATCTGCCCTGCCCTTACGACATGCTGTCACAAGACCTAGGGAAAACACTACACCCGTGCCCCCAAGCACTCAATTTAGCAGCTTGGCTCCTGAATTCATAGAGTTGAGGTAGTTGGAGATGCCCAAATATGTATGGGCATACTTAAAGAGGCATGTTGGCCTAACACCAGACTCTGTTACTCCAATAAGTGGAAATGTTTTGCCATTTGGTGCCACTCTAAAAACATCAACCCTATTGACTGATCACCTAAAGATATAGTCCTTTATCTAACACACCTACTAGACTCATGACTTGCTTTCAACTCTCTAAAGGTCTAGCTCGATGCCCTCTCTGCGTATACCACATCTCAGAGCAGGGTTTCATGGTGGAGAATTCCTGTAATCAAGGCTTTCATGGAAGGGGTAAAAGGACTTCACCCTCCTTTTTTCCAACTCAACTCCCAGATGGGACTTGAGTGTTGTTCTCAGAAGATTAATGGGACCTCCTTTTGAGCCAATGCATAAGGCTAGTCCTAAGTCCCTCACCTATAAGACTGCCTTCCTACTGACAATTACCTCTATAAGGAGAGTTAGTGAACTGCAGGCTCTCTCAGTTCAGGACACATTTTTGACTATTCACAAAGATAAGGCGGTATTGCGCACACACCCATGTTTTGCACCTAAATTCATCTGTAAGTCCTGTGTGAATCAATCAATAGAACTTCCAACTTTCTTTCAGAACCTCCTGTATGGGGCGAATGTGCAGACGAGCGCGTGGAACCAGGAAGATGCAGGATGCATTCATCCCCAGTAGCCGCATGGCTTTGCCTACGGTTATCCGGTGACTGGCTACATAGTGAGGGATTTGGAACAACATGTTTTGAACCCTCTCTTTGGAGGAGAAGACAAGGCCGCCTTCTGTCCAAATTAGTGCCCCCAGAAACTGTTTGACTTGACTGGGGACCAGACTTGACTTTTTCTCATTGACGGAGAATGTCAGATTGAAAAGGAGATATACACTCTTTTGGGTACTCTCCAGACATGTTTCGTACAAGTCTCCGGTTACGAGCCAGTCATCGAGATAAGGATACAGTGGGATGGATTGCCTGCGCAGGTGAGTCGCTGCTACTGTTAGTACATTTGCAAACACCATTGGGACTGAGGCAATGCCACAGGGGAGCCACTTTAAATGATAGTGAGTGTTCTCTATCATGAACCTGAGGTACTTTCTGTGCGCTGGCAACATTGAAATGTGAAAGTATGTATCTTTCATATCCAATTTGGCCATGTAATCCCCCTGTTGCAACAATGGGATGACTTCCTGAAGAGTTTTCATCCTGAACTTTTGAGGCTTGATATATTTGATCGCAGGATGCAGACCTAAAACAAGGCAGATTATTAGATACTTTTTGGGTACAGGGAAGTATATTGAATAAATACCCTTGTTTACCTGAAGATGAGGGACGCCCTGAATCGCTCCATTTTCTAGAAGGACCTGCACCTCTTCCAGCAGGATTTGCAGATGCTCTGCTGACAGTCGTCTGCTCTCGGGTGGAGGTACCAGGGTGGTTGTAGGAATTCTATACACTACCCATGGGCGGCGGTCTTGAGTACCCACTCATCTGAAGTGATCTCCTCCCATGCATGTGTAAAAGATGTTAGACGCCCCCTGACTTGGGAGACATTGGAGGGGACCCGTACTGCCCGAGTCATTTACTGGTTGGAGAACATTCAGCTGCAGAGTTTCTCCATCTACCCTTCCCGCATCGAAAACCCTACTGCTGTGGGGATTGGAAGCCAGAAAACAAAGGGCTCCTCCTAACCCGTAATGCCCCTCGGAGGAACAGGAGAAAGACTGCCTGCGAAAGGACAAGAAGGTATTACATGTCCCTCCCTGGACAAAGGGTTTGGCAGAGATTTGGTAAAGTGATTTTAGAGTCTCATGATCTTTTATTAGCAGGTTCCAGGGCCTCATCAACCACGTTACCGAAAAGAGCAGAATCTTCTACTGGCTTATTGGTGAGGGAAGCCTGAGTTTCTGGCTTAAATCCTGAATTTTTCAGACATGCGTGGCACTTCTGAAGAAACCCTTGTGCAAGGACGCGTCCCGCTGTTTCAGCTCAATCCAGAGTGTTCTTTAGGATGTTAAGTGTGACCTGCCGTCCTTCGGCGTACAGAGCTAAGAGTTGAGTGCCGGTTGGTTCCTGGACGTTCTGAAGGCACTCCTGTAAGAGTCCCCATTTTACATCACTATAGCTCGCAAGGACCATGGTGTTATTGGGGATTCAAGAACAGAAAGCAGCAGAGGTGGTGACACGTTTGCAGAGAGTGTACAGCTTCTTACAATCTTTATCTGGAGGAGACTCTGATGAGGATAGTGGAAAAAAGAGACCCTGGCCGTGAAGCCAGCGGTGTGGGCTGCACACCCGTAGACCACTCAAAAAGTGGTTAAATTCAAATGTTCATGATTTCAATAATTATTCAGTGTAATCTTAAATCAAAAATATATTTTTTATTCATTGCTTATTAGTTTCATAAGCTTTTAAATCCTTTTCAGGTATTGTGATTTTGAGGCTGAAATGTCACATTGAAGGCCTGTGAATTTCAGGTTAAACACCCTTCTTCAGGGCCTGTGAACATATAGCTATAAACTGCCTTATGGTCAAATCTACTTACATAATTTATGTATTGTCAACAATTTGCAAGTAATGAAACAGTTTCCATATTACAAAAAAAGAAAAGATTGTTCAAAATATGCAATGAAGGAAATTATTCATAAACATGCATGTAGCGTTAAGAAATGGACGTTACCAATTTAGTATCATGAAGATGGTATATGAATTAATCGTCATCATCAAAGGTTTCATCAAAGTTCGAAAACCAAGGGAAAATAAATAAACAGTAATAAGAATGTGTCTCTATATGTAGAAAGATGCTGTTCAAGTTTTACATCTTTAAAATGAGAAATGTGGCAAAGTGAAAAGGAGCAGGTAACTGACCTGCTGTTCGCATATGTACTGCTTAATAGAAAAGCTTCCTTTCATGGAGACGGTCATGTCCGTGTCGGTAGACCTGGCCACGAGTCTGTAAAATGATAGTGGACTGTCACAAGGTATAATTAAAATAAACGACAAGATATCAAAGCCGTGTCTGAAGAGTGTCTTACCTGAATGCTTGCTGCACGGTTCTGAAAAGCGGCAGAACGCTGCAAACCCTTGCGTACGGGATGAAGCTAGCTAAGTCATGAAAAGTAACCATGGGAACCAAAATGCTTACAAGGTCGGGTGCGCACTGTGATGTGTGTCTAGGAAACAAAGCAGCCATTTTATGATGGTGTTCTGGACTGGTGTTAGTAATGTGGTGACTGAAAGGGCGGAATTACGCCAGATCTGATAATATGAATGAGTGCATCCAATTGTGAAAAAAATAATGGATACTATGAAAGAAAAAATTATATGAAGACATAAAAGGATATAATTGAAAATGCATGATTGGTACTGAGATAGTATTTAAATGTAATAAAAGTTCAAAACATAATGCGGAAGAAAGAGGAGTTGTGCTGGTAGAAAAATGAATGAATTGAAATGGTTAATATTGATCTGGTAATACTTATGGGTATAATAATGTGTGTAAAAAACAAGATTTCTTTGTATAAAAAAAATAAATAAAAACTAATCAATCTGGACAACGTAGTGTTATTAGACACATAATGCAAAAGCTGAACACAAATAATATGCATCTTTCATAAGAAACAACTCAAATCAAATTCTCCGTTCATCCCTTCTGGTTTCAGGGACCCTAACTTTTCTATCCAGAACGCTTCCTTCTGGGCTCTCAGTTTTTTCATGTTCGTGTTCTGTCCTTTGATGGGGATAACCTCTAGCACTGCAAATCTGAGTTGTGCTACTGTGTGTCACGACCCTTGCCCAAAACCCCCTCTGGCAAACCTATTACCCAGGTGGAGTCAGGACTCTGGCCTCTAGAGCCTGGCATCCTCTTCAAAAGCCCTCATGGGGCCAGTCCTGGCACCTATGGCGTTAGGCTCATACACCATGAAAAACAATGTGCTTGGGAACTAATTTATTGTATTGTCAGCCAACATGGAGGCATGCACATAGCTTGGTTCCTAAGAACCAAGCTATGCAGTCTAGTGTTTTGGGTGTGGTAGCCTAGGGACTACTTTACCTGGACTATTTTGTTAAACCACACCCGAGCAAGACAACATGCTTCGCGTTACTTTGCAGCTTGCAACGTGACGCTCACCGTGTCCAGCTATTCCCTCGAACCTCGGAGAAGCAGAACCTGCAAGGAGACAAAAGGAACATCATTAGCAGCAGCATCTTACCTGCAGTCTTCATCTTTAAACACTCGCAGCTACTGAGAACAGCTTCCTCGAACCTGCACGCCTCACGGACAGAACGACCTGAAAGAGGGAGATAGAGGCAACATTAAAGAAAGTAGAGACATTTACAAATTACAAACTGCTCAAAAGGCTTACCTGGCTGGTCGCCTCTCTGCTGGCACCACTCCGGACATTCCACTCTCGCTGAAGAACACCGTGACCTACAAGGAAGGAAAACACAGGTTAGCAAATGCAAGACTTTGTAGCGCTGCGCATAGCGCTTACTTAACGCAACATAGCGCTCTTAATGCGTCATCATTTACCAACGGGGCTCAACCAAGTCAGTTCGCCACGCTGAAGCTCTGCTTACCTAAGGGAGAAAAAAAGAGACATTTTAAACAAAGAAAGGCATGCAGGATAGCAACAAAACTAAAGAACAGCAATAAAACCTACCCAAACAATATCAAACGGGCCGGTGTCAGTGAAGTAACTGGACCGCACTCGCCCATGAAAGACAATGCTCCCCTAGAAAGAAGACAGGACGGAGAGCACGCCTAATTCTACCACAAGGTGAGGAGAGGGCACCAGAGGGACTGAAATTATACGGAAATGGAGGGAGGATACTTACCCCAGTCGGTCGGTCCTGGACACAGTCCTCCTGTATTTTCAGGCAGAACCTTCCCCGCAGACCACATCAGGGCAAAGCTGAGAAGCATACCAGCGAGTAACCCGGCTGGGTGCAGTCCCTGTGGATACCAGGTGAGCGTAACAGATAGCTGCACTGCTGCTCGCTTCTTGGTGGTTGTCCGACCAGGGAGTCCGGGACAGTGTGGCCTCTTGATATACTGAGGGTGCCAGGCGGAACATCTTTTACACTCGAGGGTTGACTGCCCGAGTGAGTGAGGGTGTCAGCAAGGAGGCTGCCAGGCGTATTTTCACCGAGTTCAAGAGGGGAATAGCTTGACTGAACAGGAACTTCTCCTTAAGAATATCCTCCACAAAGTCTGAATCAGCTATGGCTTCTTGGGTGACAATCTTAAAATGGCCAGCTGCCTTCTTGAGACTGTTATTAAAAAGCAGCTGGTCGTCAATGGGTGACGAGGCCCTGGGTTGAACAATGGGAGGAGTGTCTAAAAAGATGTTGGGTCCGGTCCATGGGAAGGGGTAGTGTGCCAAGTGCCCTGATCATCAGCGGGGTCCCAGTTTGGGTCTTGAGTTATGGTTTCCTGAGATGTCTAACCTGGGTCTGTGACATAATAAATGTCCTGGTCAGGGTCATCCTAGTCGTACAGGAACACATCTACAGGACGTTCCTGTGGATATTGTTCATCCGGGGATGCAAATCTTGCACCTGGAGAAAGGAACCGCAGGGACTTCAGAGGAATAGGACAAGTATCCACCAGACTAAGCCTTTTTAGGATATCATCAAACTGGTCCGAAGAGTTGATAAACTCTGACATTTTCCCCATACATGCCTCAAATGTTTCTATAGTCCATCCAGAGAAGTTGGACTAAAGGGGTGTGCAGCTGGAACAGGATCCTGCTGCAAGGCTTTAGATAGAGGGGGTATGCTGAAGAATACCCGTCGGGTAAAGGGGAGGACTTTTTAGGGTCAGAACCATGTAAAGGGGATTTAGAGAGCATCTCCCAAAGCTTCGAGAGCGATTTGGATGAATGTGCCTCTTTCCGCATGTCTTTCGACGCTACCTTATCGAGGGCCGAAGATTTAATGGGAATGCTCGCCGACGAAGTCTTAATGTCATGTGCAGGGAGAGATGGCGGGTCGTCAGAGGGCACTGAACCACGGGGTTCAGTAGGCCCCGAAGTTTGACGGGCTCATGGGCGTTGATGGCTTCCTCTGCAGATCCGTCAAGGAAAGCATAAGGTTTGTGTGTTTAGGTGTTGGGTGTGTGCCCTTGTTGCCGTGGTGTCATCTCCCCACCGCACTGGCCGTGGCATGCTTGTGGGGGCTGGGGACGGACACGCGAGAACACGTAGGTTTCACTGTGAAGTCTATGGCTTCCGAATCTGAGCTGTGTTTGCTGACAGACTCCTCGTCAGAGGCGCCAGTGGGGGAGTGACTCTCAGCCTGCATAGCGTAGGCCCCCCCACTGCTTGATGCACCTGTCATTTGAGGTTTTGGGCAAAAAAAGTTTACAGGTCTTGTAACACCGCTCGTCGTGGTCACGAGGGAGGCTCCAATATAACTGGCAAGGAAATTTGCTGTTGCAAGATGGGCAGAATTTAAAGGGTGTTCGCTCTATAACAGAGAGAAATGGCAGCCAGACTAAAGGAAAAAGAAGAGATGGGGCAAAGAAGAGGAACTCTCAAGAGAAAATCAGTAAAAACAGGGCCCCACTCTCCCTACTGAGAGACCGGTCTGGAGGGCCAAGGCTGCAAAGAAACCAGTTGATGAGTCGTCAGTAGAAGGACCGTTGGTGAGGCAGTTTCAGTCGTCGAGTAGCGTCAAAGCAGCCGTCAAGGAAAGTAAACACAAACCGCTTAAAGGTCGACAAAGCAATATAACAAAGCAATATAAACTATACAAGTGCCACATGTGCGACCAACTAGATAAGTGGAAAAAAACAATCGACACGTGAATGATTTTGGGTACGCTACATGTCACGTTAGGGATAGTGTTACAGTCACACACATGTCAACATCCCTTTTCAATCTTCAAAAGAAAGATGCAATAGTCTGATTACCACTAGATGTTGGACAATATGCACAGCATGTGATTCTAAGAAGATTCACAAGCATCAGAAAACGGTAATTATCAAAGTGGGTAATTATCAAAGTGAAGTAGATTATCCAGTGAACATGAATTTCAGTTCACTTGTGGAGATAATGTTTTCCTGCCACAATAGTTAGTTAGTAGACACTATAGGGGGATTGATTATTGGCCTTAAAAGCATTTAAGATTTGATTTGAGTACGGTGGCAGCGTGACTATAATGGGGAAAGTAGATGTTTTTAAGATGTGGTGTTAATAGATTGAGCACTATAATTCTATTGTTCGCGGCCTTACAATTCTATCCACGGAGGCTTCCCAGGCTTAGGTCTGAAAGGGCAAGATTGTGTCTCTCCTGGTTACCCTTTCGGTTCTCGTCGGCATTCTCCTCCTCTTGAACTGCCGTGATTGGATAGCTCTCTCTTCATGCGGTCTGCCTTGCTCGTCGTGTGCTCTCATGCTCCACCTTGTATCCCTGGCAGGAAGGGAAAGGGCCGTCAGGTGTGTGTGACTCTGTCAATTGCCTGACTTTTTGCCTGACCCTTGTATTGGGACTTGTCAGGTAAACGGCTCTGGTGTTAGTCCTTTGTCTTTCGTGTCGGGAGAAAGTGTTTGTGTGGAAAAGTGAGGGGGCAGTGTTTTTGAATACCCTACGTGATAGGATGGGGAAAAGGTGTCAGAAGAAGGAGGATTCCGCGTCTCACTCGTCGGTTTCCCACTTCCACTCCCCGAGGATCCTCCATTCAGGTGACCTGCCTCACTGGTCCAACCCCCGGAAAAGGATCCAATAGCGATGGCCGTATCCTGGCCACCCGGATGACAGACCCCCGGGGACTAGTCAGGGAGACACCTTCAGGTTTCTCACAATATCCAGCACGCAGTGACGTCAGTTAAGGTCAGTATCAGAACTTACCTGTGTCACCTTTGCAAAATTGAGTTGGAGGGAAAGTTGAAGGTTACACAGAAAACAGCTAGCAACTCCTGACTCCAGAAGGGTTCACAATTAAAGTCTATGGAGGAACCAGCATTGCCAAACCCAGAAGGATCAATAAGATGGACCTTTGGGAAACCAGGACAGCCAAAGTCAAATAGACAGTGCCAGTTCTGATGAAGTTCTTCAGAGGAAAAGTTAGTTAACCTTTCAGCGGTTCATGAAGAAAACACAGGAGCTCAAGGGGAGCCTTCTGAATACCCCACAGGCTGTTAAGCCAACAGAGAGGAGTTGGTCACTGTCACTTGAAGAAAACAGCACTTTCCAAGCCAGGAAGCATCCTGAAAATGGCTCAAGGTAATTACAAACCAAGCCCCACAGTACCTTGAAAATGAAGACAGTGTAGCTGGCTTCCATCTAGGTGCAACACTGCAGCCACTGATTCCTGCTCCCTGGACTTGGTGACAAAGGGGGGATCTTTGACAGGCTTCTGCGGCAGCACTCGGGAGAAGGGGTCGGCAGCAATGGATTCAGCTCACTTCAGCAGCTCTTTGTGTTTTTTGGTGCCTTTTTCTCAGCACCAAGAAGAAATTAATATCGCTGGTTGAATTCTCTTCGATTACTCGGTCTTGAACTCTGGTGAGGGGACTTTTGGTGAAGGATGCGCGCCTCTGGAGGTCCACACGGATTCCTGCAAAGTTTCAGCCGGATTTGATCTTCAGAAGACGATGCACTTGATAATGGTCCAGGTACCCCGGTTTGGTGTTCTGCAGCCTGTGAAAGTCGCAGGACGTCGGGGGATTTCCCAAAATGAAGAAGGTCTTGAGGGAAGTTGGTCCTACCAGCCTAAGCGAGGAAGTCGTGATTGGCAGGTCTTCCCTGTTGATTTGAAAATGGGGCAAGTACAGCTGCAGGGCTTCACTGGTGCTTCTGTGGTCCTGGAAGGTGCTGCTGGTGTCTCTGCTCGTCTTTTGCTTTGGATTCCTTTAGTTTAGTTTATTATTTATAATGCGCAATTATACCCAGAGGTATCAGAGCGCAGCATTTACAAGAATATGCGAAGCTTGGTTACAAGGTGTCAAAAGTACAAATTGGCATCGGGAGAATATACAAAGCAGCAGAGGAAAGCAAGCAATATATACAGTATATACAAATTTAAAAAGTGGCACACGAAGTTACACAGTGTGCGGATCGCATGAGGATAGACTTGACACTTAGTTGTCTTGGAAGTCCTTCAGTTTCAACCAAGAGATTACCTTAGAGCGGAAGTTCAGGTAGGGCATGTCTACTCTGAGGTTGGGAGGCTAAGAGTTCCATAATTTGGCTGCTTTTACTGGGAAACTGTTACCTCCTATGGTGGCAAGTTTGTAGTTTGGGACAGACAGGCAGTCTTTGTAAGCAGTTCTGAGGGGTCTCGCGGAAGCTTGTCTATGGAATCTGTTAATCAAGTAGATCGGGGCGGCGTTGTTGAGGGATTTGTAAGTAAGTGAAGCCGTCTTTAGGAGAATGTTATCTCTGGTGGGAGCCAGTTGTTCTGTAGGCTGAGTCCTGAGATGTGCTCTCTTTTGGGGATGCCTAGGGCTGCCCTCAGGGCATTGCTCTGGAGAGTTTGTAACTTGCTAGTGGTAGCCTTGGAGGTTCCCAGGTAAAGGGCGTTACAATAGTCAAGGCAGGATAGTATAAGGGCTCTAGCAAGTGTGAGACAGCTAGTGTCTGACAGTAAAGGTTTAGCTGCACGGATTAATTTGCACGTATATGCAGATGAAGATGCCAGTGAGCTCAGTTGTCTTTTGAAGGAGAGGTTAGAGTCTAAGTAGAAGCCCAATGTTTTAACCTCCTGTCCAACTTTTATGTTGTTCCCATCTATCTTGAAAGAGTTGTAGGCCGGGCTAAGTTTCATTAGACTGTGCGTTGTACCCATGATGATAAGCTCCGTTTTCTCATCATTCAGGCATAGTCCATGAGTGGCCATCCATGCCTGGATGATGATGTACACCCTATTTAGCAAGGCCAAATCCTTTCCATAATCTCCAGAAAGCGGAAGGAGGATCTGAGTATCATCTGCATAATTAGTGTAGGTTATACCGAGATGATCCAAATCATCGAAAAGGGGCTTGGTAAATATGTTGTACAATGTAGGGGAGACGCAGGAGCCCTGTGGTACACCGCAAGTGATAGGTATGGGGTCTGCTGCAGCTGTGGGAGAGAAGACCCTCATAGTTCTTCCGTTAAGGAATGAGGTGATCCATGAAATGGCCTCAGGAGAGAAGTGTGCTGCTGTGTGGAGATGTGAGCATAGGACAGAGTGGTCGACCAAATCGAAAGCTGCAGAGAGGTCAAGAAGGAGGAGCAAAGCAACTTGTCCTTTGTCCCTGAGTGTATCAATCTGAGCTTTCAGGTCGATGAGTGCAGTAACAGTTCCATGTTGAGGGCGGAACCCTGATTGTCTGGATCCTAAGAGGTGGTGTTCTTCCAGGTGCTTCTGTATTTGAACGTAGTCGACCTTGTCTAGGATTTTTAGTAGGAAGGGAACAGTCGTTATGGGTCGGTAATTGGTAGGTATGGCTGGGTCAAGGGTAGGTTTTTTTAGTAAAGCAAATACCCAGGATTGTTTTAGATTAGTGGGGATGGAGCCAGTGGTGAAAGAGGCATTGATCAGTTTCGTGATGAAGGGTGAAAGATCGCGAGCAGCGTCTTTGATGAGCTGTGCTGGGCAGAGGTCTCCCTGGCAATTAGAAGGTTTCAAGGACAAGATGATTTTTTCTACATCGAGAGTATTGACTTTGGAAAATTTGAAACGGGTGGGGTCTGTGGTTGTGCACTTGTCCGGTTTTTTGGGAGGGGACAAGTCTTTTAAGGTCGCTTTTCTGCTAGAGATTTTGGTTTGAAGGGTCTTGATCTTGTTGGCCAGGGCATTCTGAATTTCTGAGCACCAGTTTTTATCTTTGGTGCAGGTATCAAGGGGTAGTATGAGGGTTTCAACTTCTTTGAGAATGGAAAAGAGTTCTTTCATATTGGACTTGGCTGACGATATGCGAGAGTCAAAGGAAGTTCGTTTGGCCATGTATATTTCTTTTTTATAGAGTGCAGTTATTTTGGACAGATTGAGTTTGTTAGCAGCTGAGGGACATTTTTTGCATGTAGCCTCGCAATTTCTCTTGTGTTGCCTCAAGTTTTTGAGGAATGGTGTATACCATTTGTTAAGGTGTGATTTCTGTTTGCTCAGTCTGAGTTTGAGAGGGGCGATGAGGTCCAGTGCTTTGGCCATGGCTTTATTATATTCCTCAACTAGGATCTCTGGGTCTGTGTTGTCCGAGAGTGTATCAAGTTTGGGGAGTAGGTTTGGGATGAGTCTTTCTGCAATTAATTTTTTCTTGATTCTGGTGAGAGTGGGTGGTGCTGTTGTGATGGGCGTAGGTGTAGGTCTGTCGGTAGTTAACCAGAACGAGACTAGGTGATGGTCGGTCCAGATTAGAGGTGAGATATTGGTGATGTTTGCTACACAATTGTGATCAGCCACCCAATCAAGTATTCTACCTTTCGAGTGAGTGGGGGCCATGCTTCTTTGCACGAAGCCTAGTTCAGCAAGGTTGGTGACTATAGAATTAGATATTGGGTCTGCTGGGTCGTTATAGCCTAGGTTAAAGTCCCCCAAGGTGAGGACTTGAGATGAGGTTTTAAGATTGCTAGTTAGAATGGCGTTGAGGTCTTCATCGAAGGTACCGATGGGTCCTGGCGGACGATAAATCAGGTGGACGGTGAGGGTTTGGGTATTATTGAGTGGGACTTTGACTGATAAGTTTTCACAGGATTGGACATTGGTGGGTGTAGCAAGTCTCATGGGTAGGCTGAGTTTATGTATAATGGCGACACCTCCTCCTCTGGAATTAGGGCGATCTTGCCTCAGGATAGTGTACTTGTCTGGGACTGCTAGCATGATCATAGGGCCTGCTGCAGGGTGTAACCAGGTCTCGGTAATAGCGAGGAAGTCTAAGTCGTCTTTAAAGATCAAGTCTGCTATTTCTATGGCATGTGCTACTAAGGATCTAGCGTTGATCAGGGCTCCCTTGATTTTAGGGCTGACTGTCTTTATGGTGGTAGTTGTATTTTCAATGGTGCTTGTGTGGCGTTTATCTTGAGTTAGTCCAGGTGTACTCTGGAGGGGTGTATGAGTATGGGACTGGAGGTAAAGTTGTGATATGAGTTAGAGGTTTTAATGTTGGGGCTAAGTTGGGGCAACTGCTTTGAGTATTTGTGTGAGGTAGGCAGCGAGCGGGCCAGTGGCTCATAGATTTTGGCTAGTCTAGCTCTGAGTCCTAGGTTCCTGTCTATGGTAGTACGAGGGAGACTGGGTAGTAGCTGAAGGTAGGCTGGGTCTGTATGGGGTGGAATCTGGTTGGTGAGCATAGAAGGAAGGGGCATGTTGTTCACTTGTGGTGCCATTTTACAATAAGTAGCGAGGTTCAGGAGGATGTGGGCGAAGGCGTGTAAACCTATGGTAGGTAGACGCATTCTAAATACTGTTTAAGGTGATGTCTTGACTGAATAGGTGCTAGTAGGGCAGCGTATGCTAGCCCTCTGAGCCTAGGAGCCTTGTTCCAGTAGTCGACTCTGCCTGTAGTCCAAAAATCCTCACTTTATATGCTGGAACCCACTAACTCACTCCCATGGAGTGGTCAATAAGCTCCATGGGCCAGCCGCCCAGTTAGAACTGGTTTCAGCCAGGCATACCTAAAGACAAAGGACTCAGATCTACTCCAAATGATAAAAGAAAAGCCCAGAAGAAACTGACAAATGAAAAAAGAAAACAGTGGCTATTTTGAGAAAATGGTCACCCATGGGTGCTGGACTGCAGATGAGAAATCAGACTGCTAGTAACTTGCACAAAAGGTAGTAAAAAGAAACCACTGCCACCAGTCATCTAAGTTTGTCAGTGTAACAAAATGTTACATGAGGAGAGGAAGAAGAGGTTACAATTTAACTCCACCAGCACCCGACATAAGGTGGTGTGTGCTGGACCCACAAAAAGAAAAGGTAATTAAGATAAAAGAACAAGTTACTTCTTACCTTGTAACGGTCTTTCGATGGGATGTTCCTCCGACGTATTCCTTATCTTTCATAATTCGCCTCCAGCTTGCTGGCCTCAGACATTTTTTCTCTGTAGAGGGCGCTGCGCGTTGACGTCCGCCAAGTCGATGTCCCTCGACGGCCACCGTATCGGCGCCGACGTCACCATGCCCATAAATAGCCACGCGCGGCATCCGTTGCTCAGTTCTGTTTTGTAGCATAAGAAAAGTCATGCCTGAATTGGTTATTGACCTTGAAGGAGCGCAAGCTGCAACCACAAAGGAAGTATTACTGCGGCGATGGATGGGAGGGGCGATAAGGAATACGTCGGAGGAACATCCCATCGAAAGAACGTTACAAGGTAAGAAGTAACTTGTTCTTCGAAGGGATTGTGTCCTCCGACGTATTCCTTACCTTTGATAGACTCCCATAGCAGTGGCATGTAATTGGAGGTGGGAGTAAGAATGTCATGTATCCCTTTAGGGATGAACCGAATGTAATACGGCTTTGCCAAATCTGGTCTCTTGACTAGTGGAGGAATCCAGGTTGTAAAATTTTGTGAATGTATGTGCGGACCACCATGTGGCAGCCGCACATATGTCTCGGACCGGTACCCCTCTCTGGGGGCCGAAGAGGCTGCGATACCCGTGGTTGAATGAGCCCTAAGATTTTGGGGTGGCTCTTTCCCTGCCAGTTTGTAACATTCCAGAATGTCCAAAATAATCCACCTGGAAATGGTTTGTTTTGTTATGGGTAATCCCAACTTGTGACCTGAGTATCCTACAAACAGTTGGTCTGCTTGCCTGATCCTAGCCATTCTGCTGATGTAAAAGCTTAGAGCTCGCCTTGGGTCCAGCCTATGTAGCTTTTCTTCCTCTTTCCCCGGATGGGGAGGAGGGTAGAACGAAGGTAAGGTAATTTTCTGAGTAATATGAAATTCAGAAACCACCTTTGGGAGGAAATTAGGCTTCACCTGTAGGACAACTTTGTCCTTGTGGAAAATTTTATGTGGGGGTTTACAGGAGAAAGCTTGTTGCTCGTTCACCCTCCTAGCAGATGTTAGTGCAACCAATAGGACAGTTTTAAGCGTGAGAAATCTCAGCGAGCAAGAGTGAAGTGGTTAGAATTGAGTGCCCATTAGGAAGTTTAAGACTAAATTTAAGTCCCATAAGGGAACTTGGAATGGTTTTGGAGGATAAACATTAGTTAATCCCTTGAGAAATTGTATTGCTAGAGGTAGTTTGAAATACAATGGTTCCTCCGCAGTGCGCTTGAAGATTGAAAGCGCTGCGAGATAGCCTTTTACAGTGCCAACTTGAAGGCCTGAGTTTGCCAAGTAGAGTAGAAACGATAACATCGTTGGTGTACCAGATGAAAAAGGGTCGATATTCCCTTCTCTACACCAGCTGCAAAATTTGTTCCAACGGCAGCGGTATAAAGACTTTGTTGCTGGCCTTCTGGCCGAAAGCAACACCTCCATGACGTCATCAGGGAGGTCCCAATCCTTGTACCTCACCCTTTTAGAAGCCAAGCGTGAAGGTTGAGGACTGGATGGAGAAACTGACCTCCCTTCTGCCAGAGAAGATTCTCTTTGAGTGGAAGACGATTGGAGGGCAGATGGACATATCTAGAAGGTCCAGGTACCACGTTCTCCTGGCCCAGTCCGGGGCAATTAGGATCATGGTTTTCCAGAATCTTCTCAACCTCCTGATCATTTGAGGAATAAAAGGGACTGGCGGAAATGCGTAAAGGAGTGGAAACTCCCAGTCCACTACGAATGCGTCTCCTAGAGCTCCTCTCGGGGGAAATTTCCTTGAACAGAACAGATCGCACTTCCTGTTGGTCCTTGTGGCGAACAGATCCACCTGAGGGGTTCCCCAAAGGGCGAATATCTCTTGAAGGACTGCCTGAGCTAGCTCCCACTCGTGGGAGACTGTGCTCTGCCTGCTCAGAGCGTCCGCTGTCAAGTTCTTCTCTCCGGCTAGGTGGACTGCCGATAGAGAGATTCCTTCCTGAATTGCCCAAAACCAGAGCTGCATTGCCTCTCTGTAAAGTGGCAGTGACCCTACGCCTCCTCTTTTGTTGAGGTAGTGCATGGCCACCGTGTTGTCCGTCATTATCAGGACATTTCTCCCCTGTACTGATGGCAGGAAAGCTTTCAGCGCTAGTCTGATCGCTCTCAGCTCCAATAGGTTGATGTGTAGTCTGGACTCCCATGGAGACCAACGACCACTGATGGTCAAGTCGTTGGCATAGGCTCCCCACCCCGCGAGTGAGGCGTCTGTGACTACTGTTATCTCCGGCCATGGTTGCCAAAACAGTTCTACTTTCAAGATGTTCTCTGGATAGGCCCACCATTGAAGGTCGTGGACTACCTTATCCGGAATCCGGAGGAGATCTGTCATGCTCCCTGAGATTTGCGACCACTGAGTTCTCAGTGCCCACTGAAGAGATCTCATTCTCAGGCGAGCCTCTGGCACAAGGAAGATGCAGGATGCCATGAGGCCTAGCAACCTCAAAAAGTCGAAGGCTGGGAGACGTTGGGCATTTTGGAACTTGTTGACCATCTGCAGAATATCTTGAGCCCTCACCTCTGGTGGCGAGGCTTTTCCCATGGAAGTGTCCAGGACCGCTCCAATGAACTGGAGTCTCTGTGATGGTATCATCTGTGACTTCTTTAAATTGAGGGAGAAGCCCAGTTTGTGAAAGAAGTGGCAGACATAATCTAGCTGGATCTGAGCTTGTTCTGAAGATACAGCCCTGATCAGCCAATTGTCCAGGTAGGGGTAGACGTGGATACCTTCCCTCCTTAGACGTGCAGCCACTACCGACATTAGCTTGGTGAAGACCCTCGGGGCGGAGGTCAGCCCAAATGGCAGAACTCGAAATTGATAATGAGAGTCGCCAATTGCGAACCTCCGGTATTTGCTGTGTTTGAGATGGATTGGCACATTGAAATAAGCATCCTGAAGGTCCAGAGTTACCAGCCAGTCCTGGAGCTGGAGTGCCTGAAGGATCTGACAGAGAGTTACCATCTTGAACTTGTCCTTCCTGAGGAACTTGTTCAATTCTCGTAAGTCCAGGATGGGCCTCAGTCCTCCGTCTTTCTTTGGTATGAGAAAGTAGGGGGAGTACCAGCCCTTGTTCCTGTCCGCTACAGGTACCGGTTCTATGGCACCTTTCTCTAGCAGGTTTATAATTTCCTGCAAGAGGAGCGGATCTGGAACCTTTAGAGAGCTGTGCCCCGGTGGATGACTCTGAGGGATGTGTAGAAAGGGTAGGCAGTAACCCTGGGCAACTGTCTCCAATGCCCAAGCACCTGACGTTATGGCCTGCCATTCCGTCAGATGGTGAGTTAACCTGCCCCCTACAGGTGTTGTGTGTGGAAAGACCTCAGAGTGGTTTGGGGGCGGCTGATGCAGATGCAGAGGGTAAAGAAGCACCTGCTGCTGCTGCGGCTTTAGTACTTTTGACCCATCCACCTGGGGTGGATCTCCTTTGGCCTCTTTGGGCCGGCTGTCCTCTGCCTTTCCCGAATGCGGAATAATAGCGAAAGGACTTTCCTCTTCCAGAGGTTCCTGAGGGGCGAAAAGGAGTTTGGCGGATTGCAGCTCCTAACGATTTTGCCGCTGCTTTAGATGTCTGCAACTTTTCCAGACTGTCATCAGAGTGTTTCCCGAATAATGAAGAGCCGTCAAAGGGCATATTCAAAAAGTCTGGCCTGTACATCTGGAGCAAAGCCAGACTTTCGCAACCACGCATGCCTGCGGATTGTTGTACTTGCCGCCATGGCCCTGCTGATACTGTCAGCGGAATCGATGCCAGTTTGAAGTGACTCGCACATGGCATCTTTGCTATCTTTAATAATGTTAAGGAGGCTTCCCTTTCCTCTCCTTCGGGTATGCAGTCAGCAGCTGATGAAGCACACTCCCACAGTGTGTGACTGAACCTGGCGAGCGTACAGGTGGCGTTGATGGACTTCAACGTCATACTACAAGCAGAAAAGACTTTCTTTGCCATAGAATCGTACCTCTTGTCATCTCTATCCTGTGGGACAGTAGGGTAAGCGGTCCTGCTGCTTGATGAAGTTGCTGCTTGGACCACCAGGCTCTCTGGAGTCGGGTGTTTTGATAAGTATTCAGGGTCAGCCGCAGCTACCCTATAGTTGGCAGACAATCTTTTATTGACAGCAGGGATAACTTCAGGAGTTTCCCAATTAGACGAAATCTTTCTTTGTAAAGCTGCATGGAAGGGGACCACAGGATCCTCCTGTGGACCTTTGTCTAATATGTCTGTCAGGTCATCCTGTTGAAAAACAGGCAAAGGCGCAGACCAGCCCATAAATTCAATAATCCTTGTCATCAGCGTTCTATAGGGTGTTTCGGCATGTTCCCCTGGGTCTGGCTTAACAAATTCCACTTCTGGGGAAGTGTCCAGCCTACTTGCCTCATGTAATGACTCCTGTAGGTCTTTCAACCTTCTTTCCTCAGAGGTGAAATCCTCTGAAACAGGTTGTGTGGTCCTCTGCAACCTGAAGGTTTCCTGGTCAGAATCTTCCCCTTTTTCATTAATTGAAGATAATCCAGGGTACTCTGACCTCTGAAATGGTGTAAAACCCATTTCTAAGGCAGAAGGAGCCAAACTTGTCATTATTGGGCGAGAAAACGTTGATGTCGTCGACGCCGCTGTGACATGCTTTGAAGGCGCCGAGCAAACTGGAAGAGGCCTCGAAGAATCCTACTCGAGGATGTGATGACGGTCTCGGCATCGTATTGGAGGCTCTTGGAATCACTGTTGGCTGTGAAGTAGCCGTGGTTTTCTCTTTCATCGGCATCAGCGATGGCGTCGAGTCGATCGACCGATGCGAAGAACCCTTCGACAACGGCGTCGATGGCGCCGATCCATGCTTCGAAGGGATCTTCGACGACGGCGTCGAAGACGGTGCCTTCTTACCCGATAGCCCGTGGCGCTCTCAGGTGGAATGTTTTGCCGGGTGCAACGACTCGCGGCGTTTCGATTTTTGGGGTTTTTCACCTGGGGTATCACCCCCAGCTGTCTTCAAGGGGGTCGAGGCCGCTTTCTCGAAGACGCTTAACATTTTCTTCCTGAATTCCTCCCACTCAGCCTGAGAGCTGTTTTTTTGTGGGGCAGGAGACCCTTTCTGGGGAAACAGAAGATGACGAGGAAGGGGATCTTCGACGTCTCTTCTTTGAGTGTCTTGATCTCGACGAATGGTGGGAGCTACTTCGAGATCTAGAATGGGAATGTTTGACGGCGAAGAGAGGAATGCCTCGACTCTGCCGAAGAAACTTTCAAGGAGGTTTTGACTGACTTACCTCTCTCGAGCTTCCCCTTGCGCTCCTTCAAGGCTTTCGCCGTCATGGGCATGCAGTCCTCACACTCCGAACAATGGTGCTCGGCTCCCAAGCACCACAAGCAGATCCTGTGTGGATCCATTATCGACATTTCTTTACCGCAGTCTTGACATTTTTTGAAGCCGTTTCGCGGCATTGTCGGTTCCGATGAAGATGCCATCGAGAACGAGTTGGTATATTCGAGTAGATGTAGAAGGTTTATCTGACTGAACTGAGCAACGATGTTCCGAGGCCCCACGAAGCGCGGAAAAACGGAACTGAGCAACGGACGCCGCGCGTGGCTATTTATGGGCTTGGTGACGTCGGCACCGATACGGTGGCCGTCGAGGGACATCGACTCAGCGGACGTCGACGCGCAGCACCCTTTACAGAGAAAACATTTCCGAGGCCAGCAAGCTGGAGACGAATTATCAAAGATAAGGAATACGTCGGAGGACACAATCCCTTCGAAGTTATCTTACTATTCTTGGGAACTGTAGTTCTCACAAGAAAATGTATTTAAACATAAAAAGAAGTCCAAGTCAGTGACACTGCACAGAGGGTGCTGGGTGTCAAAAAGCAGACGCCTGTATTAAACATATGAAGTTGACCAAACTACATAAAACAGTAAAAATAAAAACACCCAGTCGGAGAAAAAGAACGAGTGAGTGGCAAAAAGTTCCACTCATTCAGGAGATTAAAATAAAAAAGTCCAGAGTCCAGTAAAAGTGCTGGGGGTCTCTCAGGTTAAATGGAATTAGCACAGAAACTGAAAATTCTCCCTAACATAGGCCAAAGGTGGAAGCCAGACCTCTGGAAGAATGAGCCCTAAGACTTTCAGACACATCCTTTCCAGCCAAATCATAGCATTCCAAAATGCAGAGAATGCGTAATCTTGTTAGGGTCTGTTTAGCCACAGCGCTGCCAGCATGGCCACCAGCACATTCCTCGCAGAGCTGGTAATCTATCTTAACATCCCTCATCTGGGCAAAGTAGTAGCTGAGAGCCCACATTGGATCGAGCTGATGGAAATGTTCCTCTGCATTGGAAGGGTGCAGCGGAGGAAAAATCATAGGAAAAAGGATATTTTGAGAGAGATGGAATTAGAGATGCAAGTCGGCGATAACCATGGGGAAGACGGATGGTCTCACTCTTTGGAGGCCTACAATCCACCAGAAGGATGTTCATGTGCAGGCGCAAGAAAGAAAGAACCAGAAGACAGGCCTTGTCTGTTCACAGTGTAGGTTTTTGGAACTTCCTCCCTGTCAACATCAGACTCGCCACACTGCTTCTACAGTTCAGGAAGAAACTCAAGAACCTACCCTTCAAGGAATGGCTCCCCCCCTAAACACTGAACACACACAAGATACATGTTCATCATGCTTATTTCTATCATTCAACTTTTGTTTACAAATAGCCTAAATGACACTCCAACTGTCCCCCCAAGAGTGGGACTCTCCCTAGACAGAGGTGGTGGGCCACCTATCTAGGGTGAGCGCACCGAGAAGAGACTGGCCCTCCTTTTACAAAGGCAGAAAAGTCAAATAGCATGAGAATTTGCAGCAAAATGTGATCAAGTAAAGAGAGAGAGAACACCCAGACTGTGAGTATGAGTGAGAAAAAAACACTTTAATGCTCCCACTATTAAGCTCAGAAACAATGTGAAGAATGTTAAAAATTATGTTTTTTTCAAATATGGGTGTCCAGTTATTAACTGAACATCCCACTATTATCAATGGTAGAACGGTTACAGTCGGCTATTAGTGATACTTAATTTTTAAGAAACTAAGTGCCAAGGCTCAAATATGTTCTAGCACCCTTATAACACTGCAGGTGGGCAGTTTCCCACATTGCTGCTACCACACAAAGCTACACTCCACAGCTACACCCCACTGTGTCGAATACATTTGGGGTTAAACTACAGCTCGCACCTGCTCGTTGGGTTTGATGGATGCTCTGGATATCATTACTTTGTAATCAAGGAAGGAAGGATAGCTCAGGGGCAACTTGTTTGTCTTGCAAGCAAGACACCGTGGTGCAACACAGGTTTGAAACCCGATCCCAAGCTTAGAAACCACTTGCTGGTATTAAGCGTGTTATAAATGAACAATAAAATAAATTATAAAAATCTGAGTGAGACAATAAGTGCCGGGGCTCAGAAATAGGTGCCTGGGCTGAGCCCTGGCAAACACCCCCACAAACGAAGCACTGGCTATTATATTACTTTTATCTCATTTTCTTCAGAACCCAATGGTTGATAGAAAATCATTTAATAGATACCACCCAAATGGTCACTGGTTTAAAGGTTAGGGCTACTGTGTCCCAGATAGCGATTTTCCCAGGTGGCTCCGAACAAAATTGGCCCAGTTTTATAGAGGAATGACAGCCATCTAAGTCCAAGCTGCTCGTCACACCTCATCAGGGGAGCGCTGCAGAATACCGACCCATCTACACTGTTCCCTGGTGTAGATGCAGGAAACATGTCAACACACCCTCCAATGCCTACCTGAGACTGGGTGATCTGCTACCCACTTATTCCTCCCGTGGTTGCTACTAGATCAATTGTTGCCTAAGTGCCTGCTCTCTCCCTCCTCCGTTTTTACTCTCCTGCTCTCCCTCACTGCTTCCCTCACTGTGTACTTGCCCCTTTGATTGCAAAGCGATTTGTTGCTTCGCGAAGCTAGGCCTGCGCTCAATGAATACCGGAATAACAATAATGTCACATTCTCTTTGATGAACACCAAATAGTGAGGTTTAAAAGATGCAGTCTGGAGCTCACTCACCAATCTTGGCGAAGCGATGGCAACAAGGAAAATAACGTTAAGGGTGATCGATCAAAAAGAACATGAATGCAGGGGCTCAAACAGAGCTCCGATCAGGATTAGCAACACCAAAAATCAAAAAACATGCCCAAACCACAAACTGGCATGGTGGAAACCGATTACAAAATCCCTTCAAAAATTGCATAATAGTGGGAACTGTAAAGAAAGAGCCTTGCTCTGGGGTCCTTTTGGAAACCGAGATAGGCGCTAGGTAACCCTCTACAGTGCAGACCTGAAGGCCATTTGGGCCAAGAAAGAAAGAAATCCAAAGCAGAGAATATGGGCCAGGAGAAAGGGTCCAGATACTGCTCCCAGAAGCAAGCAAATAATTGACACCAACTGTAGGCTTAAATAGAGTTTGTGGCGGGCCTCTGGGCTGAGTGAAGAACATCAGTAATGTTGTCCAACAAAACCCAATCCTTGCATCTTAGCAGCCAAGCATGAAGGTTCCGGCTGTTGAGGTTCAGGTGGAGGACCTGCTCCTCCGACTGGTAGAGCAGAGCAACTCTCTTCCGGAGGAGCAAGGGAGGGCAGATGGACAGTTTTAAAAAAATGTCAGACCTAGCTCAAGAGCAGCAGAGTGCTGTAAAAAATGTGTGTAGCCATCATTTTGGCCGGCATCTTTTAACAGTAGCGCAGTACTGCGAGTTGAGGTTTGTGCGTTAGTATGTGCATCCACCGAAATTAGTCCTTTGTCAGTGTTGTTGAAAAAGCCATGTTTTGAAAGATTTTGCGAAATTGCAAAATTGTGGGTGCATTCTGAGCCGACACCAGGATCGAGTTCCAGAGGGTGGGTACATGAAAAGAGAATGATTGTTTGACGGTCTTCACTTTACGGAAGAGTTGTGACTGGTTTGTAAATGATACATGCATTGAACAGTATGGTGGCCTGGAGAGGAAGCCAATGTAGTTTGCATAGGATAGGGTGACAGCCACATTTCCATGCACCCATAATGAGAGGTGCTGCACCATGGTGGACTTCTTTTAGGGGAGCTGTTGTATCTTGTCCTTCCCTGTCTGAGTGATGTGATGTGATTAGATAATGTTTGTAGTGTGTGGAATGCCTGTATGCCTGTGTGGTGGTAGCCACTGGGCTCTTCTCCCTGTCCTAGTTCCAACTCCTTATGAACCTATCCTGTTTGCTACCTTGATTGATATAACCTAATAAAGAAGACTTGATGACAACTTACCTGCTGCCACCAAGATACCTGCTTTATTTCACTGGCGACAAGCTGCCTCTGGACCCAGAGGAGAAGGGGATGACCAGGAACCTGTCAAGAAGCAAGGAGAGATGTAATTGCTGCTGCTGCAGTGGGTGCAGAGAATAGGAGCAACTAGGAGGAGGAAGAAGAGGCAGCCACACTCCCCCCTCCCACCAAGGAAGACATCCCACCACCCAGGGTGGAAGAGAAATGATAGAGTGGAGAGCACCCAGGGGCGGCTCTGCTTTACTGCGGGTAGAGGTCATCCAGGGCGGAACGAAAAGAGAGGATGGAAAGTGGTGCTGTCCCCAGGGGAGAGAGGTGTGCACCCAGGGGCAGCTCTGCTCTAAGGCTAAAGATGCTGGCTACCTGCAGTGAGGCTAAAGAGGCTGTGGACATCCAGCAAAGTCTATCTGTAGTGACTCTGCAAGCCCTGGTGCTGGAAGAAGGAAGGGCTAATGAAAGGTGTTGGTCAAGGCAAGGAGATGCTGGCAGCCAGCTGCATCAACCCTGTTAAATGGGTGGATGAGCCGGTGAGCACTCAGAGCGCCTGCAGGAGGTCGAAGGATGTCTGGATGTACCGGAGCTTCTCCTACCTTGTGACCTGCTTGGTGCAAGCGTTGGAGTGGTTGGCCCAACGTAGCTCCTTCCAGCCCGGCGGGCATCTGCAGAGTGATGACATCATCCTGGCATCGTGAGGTATTGGTGATGCCTGGAACTCTATGTTAGGGTTTCGAAATGGCCGTATCACTGGATGCGTGAAACAATTGCTCAACATCACAAGGTGTGACATCAGGTGAATGCAGAACCCTCTAACACTGGAAGTGTTTCGCTTTCTTTATGGCGAACACATGGAGCTCACAGTGGGCTTTAAAACAGTAAAATGTTGATTTTCTTAGCTATGTGAATATTTAGGGTTTAACATTCCCGGCTGTGACAGTTTAATACTTTGAGGAATTTCAGTAGGTCTACAGCTGTTGAACAGCATGGATGTTTAACTTCGTGTTTGGGTGTGACGTATGAGAAACCAAAAGGTGTCTCACCCACTAGTGCCTGGGGATCTATCATGCAGGTGGCCAGGACACGGCCATCGCTTTTAGATCCAGTTCCTGGGGGTGGACCAGTGCGGGTGGAACAACTGGTTGAGTGGTCTTCAGGGAGTGGGAGACCGGATGGCGAGATCCGGTATCCCCTTCCCTGTAACACCTTTACCCCATCCTACCAGCTAGGATATGTAGGAACTCTATCCCACCCCCTTTTCCTACACAAACACATTCATACGGACAGCCCGCTCTAGGAGAAAATAGACTAACACCCCAGCAGTATACCTGACATGTCCCAATACAATGGTCAAGCAAGGTCAGGCAATTACTGACTGACATGACACCTAACTTCCATTAAGCTTCCCCCACGGATAAAAGGCAGAGTACGAAAGCACACTCTGAGCGAGGCCAATCACACGAGGAAATAGCAGTTTAGAGACAGCAGCTGAACGAGAGAAGATGGCAAAACAGAAGGGGATCGCAAGGTGGGAAGTTCCCTCGACCTTTCCGACAAGAAACCATCACTTTCGAGAGCGCTCCAGATGAGAAAGCATAAGACCAGGAAACCAGGTTGAAGAATCCTGTATTGTGTGTCGGAGATATCCGGCCCCCTCCCGCATCACTAATCCAGGCGGGTAGGAGCAGCAGCCGCCTTGGTAACGTCCTTGGCTTCAAAAACAAAGCAGCATCAGTGAAATCAGCACAGCCGGTGATTTGGGGAGACCGATACAAGACCGGTCTATGTTGAAGTCAAGGTTGCAAGCAGCAACATTTTATGGCGAGCGCTGGAATTAACATTGTTAAAACTCGTGTGATAAAAGACGCAAGTAAAGTTGAACAGCTGATTGTTTGAATTTTGAAAAGTAAGATACGACACCTTTCACAGAGGGGTCAATCACTGTGTGGGTGCTCAATCGAAGGTCTCTGTGAGTTATCCAGCTGAGAAGTGGCAGAAGTGAAAGTTAAAGGGCTGTATTAAGAAGAGAACAAATAATTGTGAATCAAACTGGTCCTGCTTCGGGCCAGGCAAAATCGTGCTCACAGTCAAAAGTGTTTGATTTTGATACAATTAAGGAAGTTTGGAAAATTAGATACATTTGGCCCAAGCCTAGCGGAGGGAGTAGGTTTGAGCCCAGTGGAGGGGGCCTCGGCTGAACAGTGAATCACCAGAGAAGATGTGCATATGCGAATCCTCCTGAGGAGAAAGGAACTTTAAATGTGTGTCGCATTAGGCCCCCTGAAATAAGAGATTTCGAATGGCAAAGAGACTTTGGCACGCAAGGTCCTGATACAGAGACTTTGAACTGCATCCTTGTTCAAGAAAAGCCAGAGTATGTGCTAAGCTTGAGTGTGCCGCCTTGTCCCCTGCTGAAAATGTGGGGAATGGAAGCTAACGGTCCAACTATCCTGACATATAATTTCTTGAACACTTTTCTTTTGCATAACATTGTTTCCCACACCATTTATATTTAGAAGTAAGGATTGGCAATAGGTTTATTAGCATAGGCCCGTTTATTTTGAAAAGACACCACTAGCACTGCGTTATCAATTAATGGTCGTAGCTTGCTCCTATCTTTAGATTTAGGATTAGACATGCGTTTTTCAAACCCAATTGAAGTGCAATAGACACCCTTGAAATGTGGTCACTTGTGTGTTTTACCGTTGATACCATGCCTTCCTTACAGATGTTAGATATATTAAACGAGACTTAACTTTTTAGGCATTTTCAGGTTTAAAGCAACAGGACCATTTAGAATGTTAATGTATAAAAAGAAATTCATAATAGTTTAATACATGCAGGTTTAACCATTTACGCTGCTCATAAATTATTGTGTGCGTTTTTAGCTAATTTTGCTGTTAAGTGTTGATAGCATTGCTATTAACGGAGAAGGAGAAATGACTCACCGCAATGATCTTTCTATCAATTCTTCTCCCGCAGATTCCCCATCATCCAGCTCTGCTGCTCAGAAACACGCCGTGGGGCATAGTGGACCTCGACTTGGATGTCTATCGTCGATCCAGTTTGTCCGGTTCTTGATCGTCGGCTCTGGAAGTGACGTCAGGCGTCGTATATATAGCACGTCACTATGCCCCATGGTTCAGTCCCCCACAGCCCCCACACTTGAACGCTGCAGAAGGAAAAACCACAGGAGGAGGCTAATCAGCCGATACAAAACTTAACAAGGATACATCCCAACAGGGTGATCCCACAAAAATGATTGAAAAAAGTATTTTTGTTTTCCTTTTTTTTTTATCGAATGAGACAGAAGCGGTCCTCTAAGCGCCATCACCAGATGCCTTCTTGTGTGGACAGAAGCGACAAGCCAAAGAACTTTCTGAGGGGGGATGGATGGGAGGGTCGATGAGGAATCTGCGGGAGACGAATCCATAGAAAGATCATTACGGTGAGTTATTTCTCCTTCAATGGATTGCTTTTCTCCCACAGATTCTTCATCTTGATAGACTCCCCAAGCAGTTAGAATAACAGAGGAGGGCAGAAAGATTTAAAGCAGAACATTCTGTAGAACCGGCCTACCAAACCGTGCATCAGCTCCCCGTGAAACATCCAAGGCATAGTGCTTGGTGAATGTATGTACGGATGACCAAGTGGCTGTCCGAGCGCTGTAGAGGCCAGAGCCCCTCTGGTTGAGTGAGCCCTGATGCCCGCTGGAAGCTCCCTGCCTGATATTTGCTAACACTCCGATATGCACAAAACATTCCAATGTGACAGAGTTTGTTTGGTTATGGCAAGACCTTTTCGAGATAAAGAATGATCCACGAATAACTCGTCTGACCTACGAAACTCAGGTGCGCAAGCAACATAGAAGCTTAACGCTCTCTTTGGGTCAAGGCGGTGGAACCACTCTTCCTCTTTCGAGGGATGTGGAGGAGGGTAAAAGACAGGCAAATCGATAGACTGGGACAGGTGAAACTCAGAAAACCACAGAAGGAAGGAAACCGGGACTGACTTTAAGAGAGGCTTTCTCACCAAAGTACCTTAGAAATGGGGGTTTGCAGCACAAAGCTTGCAGCTAGCTAACCCTCCTGGCAGATGTGATTGCCACCAAGAAGGTTATCTTAAGGGATAACAGCCGTAAAGAACATGAGTGCATAGGCTCTAACTAAGCCGCCGTCAAGTAGGTCAAAACCAGTTTAAGATCCCAATCTGGGACGACAAAGTGGGTTGGCAGAAACGTATTGAGAAGGGCCTTCAGGAAGTGGGCCATGACCGGAATAGTAAAGTAGGAACCTTGGTCTGGGGACCTCTTGAACACAAGACAGTGCCGCCAAATACCCATTGACCGTGTTAACCTTAAGGCCTGATGAGGCCAGGTGATCGAAGGAACTCTCTCACTGTGGTGGTGGGGCAAGAGATAGGGTCAATCTCGTGTTCCCTGCACCACGCCTCAAACCTTCTCCACCTGCATGTGTACAGAGATCTTGTACAATGTTCTGCGTGCAGCCAGCAACACCTCACGTACCTCTTCTGAGAGGTCCCAGTCATCATAACTCATCTTCTCAAGAGCCACGCATGTAGGTTGAGGGAATCTGGGGGCAGGTGGAGCACTGGACCCTCCGACTGGGTCAGGAGATCCGGATGCTGAGGCACCAGGTGAGGTGGACAGATGGTCAGAACCAAGAGATGGGAGTACCACGTCCTCCTTGACCAATCCGGGACGATCAAGATCATGGTCGCTCGAAATCTCTTCAACCTCCTGAGAACCCAAGGAATGATGGGAATCGCGGGCAGCGGGGGGCCAAACGACCAGAAACGCGTCCCACTGTGTGCCGTTCGCTGGGAATTCTCTCGAGCAAAACTGTTCGCATTTTCTGTGCGACTCTGTGACGTACAGATACACTGCTGGGGTATCCCAGAGAGCGAATACATCCTCTAGGACTTCCTGGCACACTTCCCACTCGCCTGAGAACATGCTCTGCCTGCTCAGAGCATCCGCCAAGGTGTTCTCTGTTTCCCGCCAGATGAACTGCTGAGACCGTGATTTTGTTCTCCTGTAACCAGAGCCACTGATGTATTGCTTAAGGGGGCAGGAGTGCATACCACCCTGATTATTGAGGTATTGCATGGCCACAGTGGTATCCGTCTGGACAAGGACATGCTTCCCTCTGAAAGATGCGCGAAAGGCCCTCAGGGCTAACCTGCAAATCCTTGCAACAGGCACCCCAACCCTTCAGAGATGCATTCGTGACCACTCGGGCCTGAGGCCAAGGAGGCCAGAAGGGTTCCCACGCCATGAGATTGCTGCATGTGTTCCACCAGCCGAGTTTGCGGACTACCCAGTTGGACACAAAGGGGATTTGTGAGTGCTCCCAGATACTGAGACCACTGGACCCTCAGTAGCCACTGAAGGGATTTCATGCGCAGCCTGGCCTCCGGCACTAAAGAAATACAGGAGGCCATGAGACCCAAAAGCCTCCCGCTGGGAGGGTGGCACGGTTCTAAAACAAATGTACCATCTGGGTTGTATTGCTGACTCTCTCTTTGGGGAGAAAAGCCTTTCCTACCCAAGTGTCTAGGACTACTCTGTTGAAATGGAGCCACTGAACTGGTGTTAAATCGGACTTCAAGTTGTGGGAGAAGCCCAGCCTGTGCAGTAGTAGGCAGGTGTCTTCAGATGAGAAAAACTTGCCCTGCCGGCTTCCCCCTGATCAGCCAGTCATCCAGGAAAGGAATACATGGACCCCGGATCTCCTGAGGTGAGCCACGACTACCGCCATGAGCTTGGTGAAGCCCCTTGCAGCGGAGGTCAACCCAAAGGGCAGCACATTGAACTGATAGTGCTTGCACCCTAGGAGGAACCTTAGGCACTTCCTGTGCTTTTGGTGTATTGGCACAGGGAAATAAGCGTCCTGCAGGTCTATCGACACCAGCCAGTCCTGAAATCCGAGAGCGTGGAGAATTTCTCCCAATGTCACCTTCTGAATTTGTCCATCCTCAGCAACTTATTTAGAGCCCAGAGGTCAACAATGGGACGGAGGCCTCCTCCGTTCTTGGGTACCAGGAAATTCCAGCCTGATCCTCTCCATTCGGGCGGTACCACTTCCACACCACTCTTCGACAACAGGGCTCTCAGTTCTTCCTGGAGCTCCTGTCCCAGTTGGACTGGGGGAGGCGGGGGTCTGCCTGGTGGTCTCTTTAGAAAGGGCAAACAATAACCTCATTGAATCAACTGCAGGGTCCAGGCGTTGGAGGTTATCTCCTGCCACTGGTACCAATACCCTGCCAACAGTCCACCAACCGGTGCATCATGGGAGGGGAAATCAAAGCGGCTGAGAGGGCGCGGGAGTCAACGCCGCTGTTGTTACTTGTTGGCCTCTAGAGGCCCGTCTGCCCTTTCCGGGATGCAGGGGATCCCCCTGCTGCTTTAACCAAAAACTCTGATCTTTACTATGTTGATTAAAGACTACATCAGTACTACAGTTCCTGCGAACACGTAAGAATTGACCTACCGATAGATTGTTTCTTAGACTCAGTGGATGCAAAACTGTCGCATTTTAATAAAGTATTTTTATCAGTTGGTTTCCTGAACATGAAGGTTTCAAGTCTACCCTTCATTGATTTGCTAATCACCAGATCTAAAAAAGCCATTGTGTTATAGTCGTGCACCATTGTGAATGTGATGTATTGGTTTCTTGAGTTTAACCATACTAAAAATTATGCAAGGCTGGTCTCATCCCCTCTCCAGACCATAAGAACAATGTCAATATAACGGTGCCAGCTGATCATTCTTAAGCTAAAAGGATTATCCTCATTGTAAATGGAGTTCGATTCAAAATGATCCATAAAGACGTTAGCAATGTCTGGGGCCATGGCTGCTGAAGCAACACTCTGTTCAATAGATTAATCCACAGGGACTACTATGCGAGATCTTGAGAAACTCTGCTCGAGACACATAAAAGAGCTGACATGTTCCCCTGAAACTGAAATTGCTGGCAGTGCATTAGCCACTGAAGTAACCTTAAGATCAGTCGGGCCATCAGAAACACCAGCATGCAGGAGACCATGAGACTTAACAAGCACATGAAATCTGAGGCAGGAACTTGTTCCTGGGATTGAAGTATTTACAACATCCGGAAGATGTTTGCCACTGAATTCATGGGCGGAAAGGCTCTGCAAAGGCACGTGTCCAATACCACCAAGATAGATTGGAGATAACTGGGCTTGGGAAACCTGAGACTTATTGAAGTTCAGGGAGAAGTCAAAGCTGCGCAACAGATTGCACATACCAAAAGAAAATGTTATTCACCATAGTGACTAAAGTGCACCTTGTCCATAATCCCTTTTCCTCCAGACTGCATGGGCATCCCTGCATAGGAACTGGACTGGAACCTTTTTGCCCCCACAAAAATGTGCTTTTCCCCTTTTAAATTTAAAGTGCGTAGAGATGTGGCTGCATGCGTAACCACGCCCAGCTAGCCCCGCCCTATCAACGCCTCACCTCTGTCCCCTTTGCAGTCCAGCCTGGCAACTCTTAATATGGAGAATGCATGGTGGGATATATGTAGGAAATTACAAGTTACTCACATAATGACTAACATACTCCTAGTCCATAGTACCCTTTCCTCCATACTGCATGGGCGACTTCAATGCACCATTTCCAAGGGAGGACAATTTGTTAGGGTTTATTAGCAAACAGGTTTTTAAACTGCCTGTCCGAAAGCTGCATCTCATGTAGCACTGGTATCAAGTTAGTGATGCTTACAGAAGACCGATGGCAAAGCCAAGGTCACTGCCTTGCGTATCACATCCCACTGCGCTTGTCTCTGAAAGGATACAACTGCGGACTTAGCCCTAACCGCATGCGCATTCATAATGACCGGCAGAGGTTTATGCTGAAGTTTGTAAGCCTCTGGAATGACCACTACCGTACACCTAGCGATTGAGGCCTTAGAAGCCTGTGTACACTGAGGAGCCTTTGAAAATAATAAAGAGAACTTTGGATGTCCTAAAGTCCTTGGTTCTATCCAGGCAAAATGTCAACTCTACACACATTTAGGCAATGCAAAGCCTTGCCTTTGAACTGGGGTCTGGAAAGAAGGTAAAAATGGAAAGCCGAAACAACCTTCCGGAAGAATTCAGGGTGAGTCCTTAAGACCACCTTGCCTTTGTGGAAGACCATATGAGGCTCCTTAGCGGCTAACGACTGAATTTTGCTAACTCTCCGTGCAGGGGTTAAAACCACTAAGAGTTCTGTTAGCCAAGTGACCAGTTTAATGTCTGTGGAGGCCACTGGCTCAAAAGGTTTATGTGCCAGTTCAGTCAGCACTACATTAAGGCGCCACAAAGGGTGCGGCAGAGTGATTGGACGATACAGTCACGCTAAATCATGCAGATGCTTTTTAACCACCAGGTTAGCCGAAGAGCAGCTAATCTCAATTCCTGTAGGCTCCTACAGATGCCAGATACATATGGCAAGTGTCCACCTGCACACCAGACCTGTCCGCCTACACACCAGATTGCACAAGATGGGCTGACAATGAAAGCACATCATGCAAAGAGCACAATAATGGATTGACATAGTTATCCTTTACCAAGAAGAACAAATTACTTGCCACTCAGTAATCTCCTTTCAGATGGATGTTCGTCCCACAAATTCCTCAGTTTATGATAATCCTACCTGCGGCTCTGCGTCAACTCCGTCTGATACCTCTATGCGCCCGCGCTGGACATGACATCGGAGCCAGTATATATTGAGGCGCCACGTCCCATGACCTCAGTTCCACCCCGACACTGACGGACCATAGAACCCTAAGGTGTACTAGCTTTCTGCCAAGAGGGGCAGGTAGAGACGGCGACGAGGATCAGTGGGAGGAAAATCCATCAGAAAAAACATTAGAGGGTTAAGTAAATTGCTCTTCGAATGAATTCCTTCCTCTATGGAGTTCTCATCTATGATAAAAGCAGTAGGTAAATCTGGAGCACAGAGGAAGTAATGACACCACCTAAACCAGAACACTGGAGGAATAGGCACCTGCAAGGGAATCCAACCAGTAATTATTAGAAAACGTGTGCAGAGACGCCTGCGTTGCCGTCTGGCAAATATCCAAGACAGGGACTCTCCTCTGCAGAGCATAGATGGCTGCCACTCCTATAGTAGAATCCGAGACCCTCAAGCACATCCTTCCCAGCCAGATCGTACCATTTTGAAATGCAGAGAAGGATTCACATTGACAGGGTCGGTTTGGCCACAGTCCTGCGAGTAGGAGCACCAGCGTAACCAACAAAAAGCTGGTAATCTTTCGTAGCCTCTCTAGTCCAAGAGACGTGTAACTTAAGGGATCGCTCTGGGTCCAGCCGATGGAATCGTTCCTCTGCCTTGGAAGGAGGAGGCGGAGGAAAAAACACAGGAAGATGGATCTTGTGAGAGAGATGGAAACTCTGGGACTGCTTTTTGACAGAAAGGAGGGTCTCACTCTCAAAGTCACCTTCTCTTTGGAAAAACAAATAGGGAATAAAATAGACAACGCCTGTAGCACACTCCGATTGAGAGAGCAAGTCAACTCCTTGGAAGGCACTAGAAAAGGCAGATGGACATGTCCAGCATCTCCGGATACCACGTTCTCAGGCCCAGTATGAAGCAATTATGATCATCGCAGGCGCAATCTCCTGAGAACCAGCGGAAAGAAAGGGATCAGTGGGAATGCATAAAGGAGATCTAAAGTCCACTTGAAAGTCAGCGCATCCCTCAGAGCTCTCTGATGAGGAAATTCCCTGGCACATAACTGCCTGTTGACATTGAAAGCAAATAGGTCTACTTGAGGTGTCCCCCAAAAGGAGAAGATCTCCTCCAGAACCTCCAGGCAGAGCCCCCATTCGTGGGAGGCCAAAGTCTGTCTGCTCAAGGCATCCTCTGTGACATTCTCACTCCCGGCAAGATGGGCAGCCATCAGAGAGACACTTCTCCAGAGCCCAGAAACACTGTCACATTGCTTCTCTGCACAGAGGCAAGGACCCCACCACCTTGTTTGTTGAGGTACTGCAAAACCACTATGTTGTCCATCAGGATCAGCAGAGTCTTGCATTTCGCAGAGGGGAGGAAAGTGACAAGGGCGAGCCTGATCGTGCTCAGCTCCAGCAAGTTCATGTGTTCCTGAGACTCTGCAGAGAACACAGTCCGCTCACCATTGGGTCTGACAGGTGAGCACCCCAACCAGTCAGAGAGGTGTCTGTGACCATTGATACCTGGGGGCAAGCTTGACAAAACACGCCCCTCAGAAAGTTGTCTGCCTTACGCATCACGCAAGATCCTGAGTCACCTGGTCTTAGACCGGCGAAATGTCTGATATGTAGTACAGAATCTGCAACCGATGGCAACGGAAAAACCACTGAATCAATCCTATGCAAACCGAATCGCTTCCACTAGGATGCAGAAGGTAATGGGACACAGAGGGTACAAGAAAGCTGGGGCCGTGACTCATTTCTGGGATTGGAAGACTTGAACCATCCGAAAATGTTTCCCCACTCAGTCTTCGGGCAAGAACGTCCTGCCCAGACGAGTGTCCAAGACTGCTGTGATGAATCTGAGAGACTGGCACCACAAAACCGGAGACTTTCTGTAGTTCAGGTAAAAACCCAAAATATGCAAAAGTGTGCATGTGCAGAGAAGATGCTCTGACACTAGACTCAATGAGCGAGCTCAGGGGAGCCAATCGTCCAGGTAGGGAAAGACATGGATGCCCTCTCTCATGAGGTGAGCTGTCAACACTGTTAGCAGTTAGGTGAAAACCCTGGACGCTGAGAAATGACCGAAAGGCAGGACCTTGAAGTGGTAATGAGGTTTGTAGTAGGCTAACCGCAGTTACTTCATGTATCTCCAATGAATAGGAATGTGAAATTAGGAATCTTGAAGATCTACTGGGGGGCGTGGCCTGGTGCTCATGGAGTGAGTTCGCTGAATTCCTGAGCTCCGGCCGAGCCGTCGCAGTCTGATCCTGATTTGGGTGCACGGAGCCTAATTGCACCGTCCATATAGCGATCTAGCTGCGACCAGGGCGAAGACCTGTGCATAGCAACTTACTCAGACGAAAATCGGAGCGTGGGAGCTCGGTGCGGCGCTTCGGCCTGACTCCCCCTCTCCCCAGGGCAGTGCTCACAAAATGGCGGCCGTGATACATCAGCGGGCCTAAGGCTCGCATAGACTCCGGGAGTCAGTAACATCTGCGACCAGCCGGACAAACACCTCTGCCGTTGGCCAACGGGACCGGGGAGCGCAGGGTAACCACCGGAGCTGATCTGCTGAGCCCATCGGTGCACCAAGGGGGTTCCGGGGAGCAGCCCCGAGGAGACTTCCGACATGCGAGCCGAGCGTTCTGGGCTCCCGCTGCGGGACACTGCTGCTGCAGGGGATAAAGACGGTGCGCGATCGGCGCACGGCCGAGGCAATCGGCCCAACAGCCCACAAGGACCGCCCACCACTGTTCCGATCCAGGGCTTCCCCGAGCAGGCATTCACTATCCGGAGGGCGGAGCTGCCCATTCCCCGAGACGGAGTCTCTGTCGGCGATGAGGCTGGGACCTGCGGCTGCTGGTTCGCCTGGAGCGGCCCCGGGAGGCGGGCACCAAGACACAGACTCGCAGCGGCTCCCACCCGCACGTTCAGCGACATAGCAAGGTAAAGGGTGCTTCGCGCTCCCTGTATTCAACACTTACCATAATCAGCAACGAGGGGGTGGGGAGACCCTTCTCTGGGGCGCACGCGGGGGCTGCTGCAGACGCTCCCGGCTGTCCGTAGTGCCCCGCTCCTCACTGGAACCGACGACATACCACGTTGGAGGGGTGAACAGCCTGCGCTGGACAACAATAAGGTGCCGCACTGTCATACCAACCCACAACACCTCGGATAGATCCTGTCCCCCGCACTCCACCAAGGGGGCTGACCTGCATTGGCGAATGCGATAGAGGACAAGAGGACATTGGCTTCGACACCAAGCGGGGCATCAAAGCGGGGAGCGCTCACCCCCTAGGCACCTTGGGCCGAACCAACACAGAGCGTAGCAGTGTTACACCCTTGCGAGGTAGACTGGGACAAGCTGGAAAGGGTAACGCGGCCATTTAGCCCAAGGAGGCGTACTAGACGCCTGCGCCAACCAGCGGGCCAGGAGATCCCACAATGGCCGCCGCAAGGAATAAGGCTAAAAATGCCACGATGGATCCTTTCATCACATCGAAGTCCCACCCCATTGCCCAGTCTACACCGAAAAGCACAGCACCACAGGCCAGCCCAGAGGAAAGCTCCAGAGACAACCAGGTGCTGGAGGCGATTGCAGCCCTAAGAACATTCATAGATACGAAGATAGGTGAGGTCAAAGCTGACATTCAGCTCATACGACAAGATGCCCGCAATCTGACGGAACGTGTTACCACTATAGAATCTTCTCAGAAGGATATGTCAGAAGATACAACAGCCCTTAAGGCTGAGGTAGCGGACCTTAGGAGCAAAGTGCGCTTCCTGGAGGCAAGGTCGGAGGAGGCGGAAGGACGCGCCAGGCAAGGCAACATCAGGATTCTGGGCATTCCAGAGGGGGCGGAGACTACGGACCCGACAGCCTACGTAGAATCCTTAATACAGCAGGAAATCGGGACGGAGAAGCTCTCACAGGGCTTTGCCATAGAGAGGGCCCACAGATCGCTTCAGAAGAAAACCCCCCCAGGCTCCTACCCTCGGCGAATCATAGCGAAGGTCCTCAACTTCCGGGACCAGGAAGTCATCCTAAAATTCTCGAGAGAGGGTGGTGAAATAGAACGGGGCAACTCAAAAATCACCATCTATCCTGATTACACACAGTCGGTACAGAGAGCAAGGACCTCTTTCGTCCCAGTCAAGGCTAGACTGAGGAAATTAAACCTAAAGTATATGCTGCTGTATCCTTCTAGATTGAAGGTGATTTATAAAGGGCGAGCAGTATTTCTGGAGTCACCGGCCGCGGTTAACATGTGGATGGAACATAACAACTTGGCCGAGGTCCCCACGGAATCCACCCACGAGAGTCATAATGAGGAAAGTAACGGGCGATAGACAGACGCTCCAACATAAACATCCTCTACCCTCGCCTTATACATGAGAACGTAAAGAAGCACCACTAGCATAGAAGCCTCCTACACATGGGCACATACCACAAACCCACAATCGACCAGTGCAGGCCAGTTTCCAGCACACACCCACTCGCGCCAGAAACCCGGATGGGGACAGGAAGCGCGAGAGCACCCGAGCACTGCACCCCTATGGCAGAAGCTGGGTGCATTAGTTATAGTTACTGTTTTCAAGTTATTGTTGTGACTGCCCTACCTCTGATGACCGCCGGCAAAACTGAAGTAGACCGGAGACCAGATGCTGAAGTTTACCAACCCATACAAGCAGAGCAAGATTTTCCACCCAACACTCCACGTCTGAGTCGCAGAAAAGACGCGGAGTCCCCCATGACAATGAATAAAAACGCACAATGGCGGCACGACTCAGGGTGATCACATGGAATGTTAGATGGTTGGGATCCTACTTACGAAGAAACTGTATACATTCCTACTTGAAGATGAAGACGGTATCATTCGCCCTCCTGCAGGAAACGCACCTCTCAGCGGACACCACGGACAAGCTGACAAAATACTGGGGCGGCCAGGGCAATGGTGCATCATACTCGAGATATGCACGAGGAGTATACACGTGGGTGAGCCCAGATATACCATTCCACCAGATGGGGGTGGAAGCGGACAAAGAAGGCAGATATGTGTTAGTTTGGGGCATGTTAGAAAACTCCCGACTTTGCATAGTGAACTCATATTTCCCCCAACACGGCATACCCTCCCACCTCAAGAAGTTATGTGCCATAATCATGAACCACAGGGAGTACACCCTACTATGGGGGGGAGATTTCAATTGCGTAATGAATGAAGAAATGGACAGATCCATCACACCACGTAACCCTAACAACCCCGCCTCCCGGGCCCTCTGCAGCGTGGCCGAGGACTTGCACTTAGTTGATATCTGGCGAGACTTGCACCCTGCAGACAGGTACTACTCATTCTACTCGGCCCCGCATGACCTGCACACCAGGATAGATCACCTTTTCATCAACAGCGAGCTAACTCCGCAAGTCGAATCCGCGAATTATCTTGGCAGGTCAATTTCGGATCACTCCCCTCTATTACTACAGCTCTCTCTAAAGGGCCCCCAGCCCCCTATCCCGATGTGGCGCATGCCAGTAGAGACCTTAACAAGCTCCGCATTCAAGGAAGCACTAAGGGAAAAACTGGAAGAATACATAAAGATTAACACAGGATCAGTCGAGCAATGGAGCACGCTCTGGGAAGCCATGAAGGTGGTAACAAGGGGTGAGATAATTGCCGAAGCAGGTGAGATCAGGAAGCAACTGAGAAAGGAGCTGGAGGCCGAGGAGGAAAAGATCAGGCACCTCGAAAACAATCTCCCCCCGACTAATTAGAAGGAGACCAGGCTGAAGAAGATCAGAGAAGACTGCAGAATTGCATGGGAGAGGCTGTCCAAGTTCAACTTCACTACTCGAACTCTGAAGGCACACAAAGAAGCTGACAAGCCGGGCAAGATTCTTGCCTGGCTATGCAGGAAGGAGCACCCGAGGCCGGCCCTTAAAGAGATCAAGGATAGAGATGGCATAACTCACAGGACGCAACAAGCAATAAATGACGTATTTTCGGATTTCTATGCCGAGCTATATGCCCACAAGACCCAAACTCCTGAAGTGGACATCAGAGACACCCTGGCCGAAGTGGGACTACCTAAACTAAGCCAGGAACAACGAAATATGCTAGGAGAGGCCATCACGACTGAAGACATCTCGGTGGCAATTAGGTCCCTCTCCACAAGCAAGACCCCTGGAACAGACGGTCTTACTCCAGAATTTTACAAGGCGTATGAGGAGATCTTGACCCCCATGCTACACGGAGTATATCAGGAGGCATGTGAAACCGGGACCCTACCGAGTAGTATGAGAGAAACCCTCATAGTACCAATGCTTAAACCTGGCAAACCAGCCGACGAGTGTGACTCGTATCGCCCACTAGCGTTATTAAACTATGACAGCAAAATACTAACAACTATACTGGCTAAAAGGCTCTCGAGGATGATAGGATCCATGATACACGAGGATCAGAACGGCTTTGTCCCAGGACGCAACACCACGGCCAATTTAAGAAGGCTCCAACACATAATGGCACAGACAGCTGAGCACGATGAAGACCTGGCAGTACTCTCGCTGGATGCCATAAAGGCTTTCGATTCGATCTTTTGGGAATGGCTGATCACGTCCCTGAGGGAGTTCGGACTCGGTGAGCACTTTGTCCGGTGGGTCAAGGTGCTCTACAATGACCCAGTGGCGAGAGTGAAGACAGGAGGCATGGTATCAGGGTCTTGGTCTATTCAAAGGGGAACCAGACAGGGGTGCCCGCTGTCGCCGATCCTGTACATCCTTGGTCTGGAACCGGTGATAATCTACTTCAGGAAGCAGCTCTTCGACGCCGGTATTAACATTGGTGGGAAAGACAACATCATCCCCCTGTATGCGGACGATATATTTATCGTCCGCATACAGATAAGATATATATCTTATATCTGCGAGACCTCCAGAAGAACGCACCAACAGCACTAGACATCCTTGACAATTTTGCAAAATACTCCGGGATAAAATTCAGCAGACAGAAATCATGCTCCTTCCCTCTGGCCGGATTTAGGGGGAAGGGTACAGAGGAACTACCCGAGATCGTGATTCAGTGGCAGGTGGAAGCCTTTTGTTATCTTGGTCTTACCATCATGCACACGCCAGTCTCCAACCATGAGTGCAACACGGAAACAGCAATAAGCGGGGTGCGCAGATCTATCAAATTTTGGTCGAAGCTTCCGCTCTCTGTGATGGGCAGAGCGGCGATATCCAAAATGATAATATTGCCAAAATTCCTCTATTACTTTATCAACATAACATATTACATTCCCCCATCCTTCTACAGAAAACTGGAATCCTTGATCAGAGACTTCCTTTGGGGCCAGGCCAGACACAAACTCACACTAAACATCCTCATGCTTCCCCATGTAGAAGGTGGCATACAGCTGCCTGACTTCCAGAGATATTATCTAGCAGCACAATTGTCACATGTCGCAAAGTGGCTAACTGATGAAACCACGGCTGAGACAGACCTCCTCCGTCAGCTAACTTCGCCTATACACCCCAAAGAGGCAATATGGAGCACACGAGTGGGACCCCCTAACCCGCCCATGATAGTAAAGCGGTGGAAACAAGTCTGGAGAAAGGTCAGATCTCTGCTTGCACTGCAACACTCATATGTACCTGAAATTCCCATGCTAACAGATGTGTGCAAAACTCCCGCCGACTTACCAACAATGAGGAGCTGGGAGAACTATGGCCTCTACACATGGGGAGACATGTTTGACGAGGGGCTGTTCAGGGACTTTGACTCACTACAAGTGAAGGACGGGCTTGCCCCAGGCCAATTCCTTTGGTACCAAAAGGTGAAGCACGTAGCTAAAGAAAAATGGACCATGTGGCCCGAGAAGCTGGAATCGCACTCCCTTGTGCAGGAAATGTACAGCCTTAGCGACGGCTGGAAACCGACATTGAGGCTATATACCCAGATAAATTTCAGACCCAACCCAAGAGGTGCACGCCTGAAAGAGAAGTGGGAGACTGACCTGGGGACTGAAATCACGGAGAGTGAATGGACAAGAGCCCTGCTATATCCGAAGGAGGTGTCACGGAACGCCAGGTTCAGACTGATCTAGCTTAATGTCCTTTATAGGTCCTACATGACCCCGCACAGGATAGCCACATTCAATGACAAAGTCCCCCCGACATGTCCATGGTGCCCCTCCGATCATGCCGATATGATCCACATGTTTTGGGCCTGTCCCAAATCACAGAAACTCTGGCACGCTGCTGAGCAGACCTGCAGGATGGCCGGACTGGAGATGAACGAATGGACACCAAAGGAGTGCCTGTTGGGCACTCACCCGAGGCTGAGCAAAGTCAGGCATTTGGTGAAGCTCATGGATATGGCGTGTGTATTAACGAAGAGAACGATCGCCATGGCCTGGAAATCGCCAAAAGGCCCCAGGTATGAACACTGGATTAAGGAGATGGAAAGATGGACCGCCGCTGAAACTAGAGCCTGGGAAGAAGGGAACAACCGGGGTGGAGAAGTAGGGAGCACCACATTGGAGTCCTGGAAAGCCCTCCTGAGAGACATGATCTTTTCGACAAGCTACAAACCACCCTGAGTTAACTCCTCTGACACTAACTGTAAGCGTGAGAAACAGAATCGAACGTCAACCCACGCACACCTCTACGTCACATCCCACGGAGAGCCAATGAAGAGCGACGAATAAGCGGGGAGGAGTTCGGCAAGTCAGAAGAAAAAAGGACAGTCAGGGTTGCTATTACTGTTTGCTTATTGTTATCTGTAGTTCATATGGCACATAAGAAACACAATAGATGATGTGATGCACACCATGTGTGCAAAGGTTTTTTGTATATTCATAAATGCCAATAAAAACATTAACAAATTAAAATTGAAGATCTACTGACACCAACCAGTCCTGCAGGTCGAGAGCTAGCAGTATCTGGGCTAGACTAACCATCTTGAACTTGTCCTACCAAAGGAACAAGCTCAGCAGTCGCAGATCCAGAACAGGACGCAAGCCTCCATCCTTCTTCGACACCAGAAAATAAGTGGAATACCACCCGCTGACTCGTTCTGAGCATGGTACCAGTTCTACTGTGCTCTTTATCAGAAGCTGACAGACCTCCTCCAAGAGGCAGGGATACAGAGGCAAGGTGGTTGACAGAGGCCTGTGGTCTGGTGGGGGCGCTAAATGAGTGGGAGACAATAACCCTGATGAATGTCCTGTAAGGACATTAGATGTGGTCTTGGACCATTCTCAACCCACTGGTTTCGAGTTGCGAAGCCAGTCCCTTGGACACCCCTGCCTCTCGGGAGGCATATGCCCTCCAGTCTTCCTGGGGGTCCGACAATGGCCTCTAGCGGCATAGGTAGAGTAGGGACATAAAACCCTACCTCTGGCAGATTGCACGGCAGGCTGTTGCACAGCCAGCCCCAAATACTTTGCTGTGGCCTTGGATGATTGCACCTTCTGGAGGGTGTCATCTGCCTTTGAGCCGACAGGTTCTGGCCATTGAACAGCATGTCTAACAGACTGTACTGTATGTCAACCGCAAACCTCAACCATGAGTGTCGCCCGAGTACCGTCCCTGTGGCCATTGACCTGCCCACACAATCTGCTGTATCTAAGCCTGACTAACCTCTGGCGGGACACCTCCCTGCCATCAGCCACTTGAGCCTGGAAAACATCCTTAATCTTGCCCGCAGGGATGTGCTCGGCAGCTCCTGCCACAGCAGACCACAGCCTGAAAGAGAACTTGGCGAGAGTGCGTGAAGCGTTCATCGCACATAGAGCAAGGCTGCCAGAAGCAACTTCTTGCCCCAAGCATCCAGTCACTTGCTTTCCCTGTCTGGAGGGAGGACACAGAAAGTGGATGTGTTCAAGTTTGCCGTCACGGCCTCAACCACCAAACATTCGGGGGAGGCATGAGAGGATAGAAACACCGAATCAGATGGCACTGGGAGATGTTCCCTCGCCAGATCACTGTCCACTTAGATTGCAGAGGCAGGCTTCTCCAAAAACTTTTTTACGGGTGCCTAAACTATCACATTGAAGGACAGCAGTATCTCCTTTTTAGAGGCATCATCGAGGATATCACAGAGCTTGTTCTGTATCTTGGATCTCGATGGAGCAGAAAGCCTGAAGGTCTCTTGACACTATCAGCTGGAAAGTGGCAAGAGGCTTGCCCGGAGTGAAAGCCAGCAAGTTATCCATCTCAGGTGACTTATCCAAGTTACTGGCGACCTGCAGGTCCTCAGCTAGTTCTAACACATCCTCTTTCCTGGGAAGCCCCTCTCTTCCCTGGACACCATGGGCATCAGCCTGAATGGTACCTGCTCACCTTCCTTGCCGTAGATGGAATACATTGTCGACAAGAAGGTGTCCCTTGGAAGTGCATACTCTCGTGGAGCTTCGACCACCCTCATGGTGATCGGAGCCAAGGACATCAATGACGAGACCAGACCCAGCGCCAGTACTGCGGAGCCCGTAGGCAGGATCGTCCAGCATCTCGACCCTTCGGTCATTAATGGAACCAGGCCTAAGACTAAAGGCGTGCAGGAGTGGACTCGAGCCAGTTCCTGTCGGTCACAACAGATGCGTTGGGACCCACCAGCTCCCTGGCCGTAGGCGCTTTCGCCGGTGCCGAGGCCGTTGGCACCATGGCAAAGATGTCCTTTAACTTTAGGCAAAATGAGTCCCATTGCACTTTCATGGAGGACTAGGTGGGGAAAGGGACTTATACCTGCAATTTCAGGGACTCCCTGGTGTGGTAGCTCTACTTAAAGGATGATGAAGAGTGACAGTGCTTCTTCTTGTCCTCCTTTTCCTCCTCTTTGCATGGTGCTGGATTTTCAGGACGGCATCATGTGATATCGAGTGAGACCGTGGCTCCACACTCTTCGCCTCGTGGACGAAGTTTGCTGTCCTTTCCCTGAGGGTCTTCAGATGCATGGATTGGCACACCTCGCTATCCTGCGCGTCATGCCTCTCGCCCCAAACAAAAGACAGATCCAGTGCGGATCCGAAACCGATATCTGTTGGATGCAACCCGCACACGGCTTGAATCCCGGGGCATTCAACAGAGTCGGCATGGCATAGAGAATTCTTGGTCTTAAATGAATGCGCTCCGATCATCGAACAGAGTGTGCAGAAAAAGTAACTGAGGCCACAGCGCCTCAATATATAGTGGCCCCAACGTTGGGCACATAGAGGCGACAGACAGAGCCAACGCTGAGCCATGCTGCGCCCCTTGGCGGCACAAAGGTTTCCGAATAGAAGCTATGCTGGGACTGGTGTAAAGACTGGAGGGGGTATCTGCATTTTTGCTCCCTATACAGTTGAGAGTAGAGGCACAGAGTACTCCAGCCAAGGCTCTCAATTAGTAGAATGGACGAGCAACCAAGGATAAGAGTCTGAGAGGGTGGTGCAGGCTAGTTCTTAGGTACAGTGATTCCCCAAGTCCCCACAAAGGAATGTCCACAATTTGTTCAAAATACGGTTCAAGTAAATATATACATATATAAATAACACTTTGTACTCAGGAAACACTATCCTAGCAATGGCAAATATATACACATGCATGTGGTACCACAATATACTTTTGATTCAATTTAAAATGCACCAACTGCTGACAGTTATTAAAAAGCATAGGAATCCTAAAGCGTTGGTTAATTGCATAGACATTACTTTAGAAAGGAAGGTTAGATTAGGAACATTGGCAGAATGCTTTCTTTATGATAGACAATGCAATCCTGTGTGAGGATCACCCTGACCTGGGCAAACTGCAAGGAAAAGTTAAGGTGTACTAATGCTCTGCTTCTTTTTCTGCAAATCCCACTACCTTAAAGTACGATACTCAGCAACTTGGCTTCCAGAGGTCACAAACACTACAACCCTGGGCGACAGATTAACTTCTTGGTTTCAAAATGTTCAGATGCTCCTCTTCTGGACCCACTAAGATCCCTTCTCCAGACGAGAGGCACACAGGACTGGTTTCCAGGACACTTCGGGTGAAGTGCAGCAGTTGCAGAATGTTCCCTCGTGGATCGGGAAGAGGTTGTCTATACAGGTCATCTCTGGTTCAGTCCTTGAGTCAGCACAGCAGCTTTCTTATTGATTGAAGATTTTCAGCCGCAGACTTCTTCATCCAGCTGTATTCCAGGATACAAGCTTAAGAGACTTCAGCTTCTGCTTCCGTTTTCTTGTTTCAGCTTCTGACAAGGAGGTGAGAGCCCCTGTTAGACAAAACACTCCCCAATTCAATCGGGCTGAGCCAGCCAATTGCACACAAGTGCATTCATGCAGGCAGCATCCAATCAGGCTCACAGACATTCAGGCTATTCACCAGAAACCAGACACCCACAACATAGGATGTGGATTTGAGGCTACTCCCCAGCCTTTCAGTGCACTACACTGCATTCACTCCATGTTCAGTCAGGGCTGGCTCAGGAATTGTGTCACACAAACAAAACCAGACACCCACAACACAGAATGCATATTGACTATCATTTTATTCAGGTAGGCTCCACCCTAAGGATGTACCCACAATAAGTAGCCCCTGAGAAGGCTCCAGCCAGTCTGGTAGGAGGCAGCCCCAGAGCCATATATGGTCCTTCCACCCAACAACCATTCAGGGGAAGGGAACAGAAGCAGAGAGTCTCAGGACTTTGAGAAACAAGGGGTAAGGCAAAGGAAACCAAGAGGCCGCCAGTGGCTATCTTGCCTTTGTGTCGGAATCCATTGATTCCTATGGCAGGGCCTGGGTATCCTAAAAATGGAGGATATCTAGAGCCACTGTCACATCAGCATGTAGCTGCCACCAGCCCATACCCTGCTCTTGGGCATTGCACATGTGCCCAAAAACAAACACTTAGGTTACACAAGTGTACTACCCACGGGTGCACAAGGGTATCCCATGGGTACTGTTCACCAATAACAAAATAAAAAGACTGCTCTGCCAGGGATCCAGATTTGACTCCTGTGCAGAAAATAAGCATAGTATACAGTTTAAGGATTGTAGGGACAAGGAGACCGATCCCTACAATGCATTTCCTGCATCACAATGGGATTATCATAGATGAGGAATCAGTGGGAGGAAAGAATCCATTAGAAGCAAAACCATGACCATCTACTCAGACCGGGCTCTGGTTGATTCTGTCTGTGCTCTCTCAAGTATCTGTAAATTCTAGTATGAAAGCCCAAGTTTAACTACTAAAAAACCAAGCTATGAAGGCTAGTTTGTCCAGGGCTGGGAGAATCACTGACTCCTGTGAAATATTAGGAAGGTGATGTTGCTTTGTCTGCTACTGCTGAGACAGATGTAATAGGTCCAAGAACCATACTCTGGATGGCCAGTGAGGTGCTATTAGAATCATTCTGCAGGCAGTTGACTGCCTGAACTTGCCAATGACCTTTTGCAAGAGGGGGTTTAGGGGTACGCATAGCACTATACATTGTTCCAAGGGATCTGCAATGAATTCTCCCGAAACCTCCTGCCTGGACCTGCCCATGAGGCATTGAGGTGACATTTGGTGTTCTCTACCAGGGGAAATAGATCCACCTCTGGTTGCCCCTAGGTCTTGAACTCTATGCAAAGGTCTTCTTGGTGCAGTTCCCACTCATAAGAGGTAGTTCCCAACCTGCTCAATCTGTCTGCTTCAATATTGTCCCCTGGTAGGTGAATGGCTCTCAGAAAAAGATCCTGACTATGCCCAATTCCAAGTCTACAGCTAGCTTGCATAATGCAGTGGACCTCGTACCTCCCCCGCTTGTCGATATAGATCATTGCAAAGAAACTGTCAGTTCTGATTAAAACTATCCTGTTCTGTAGCATGAGCTGGAATAATACGGCATAAACATGATTGCCATAAGCTCCAGACTGTTTATTTGGTCAGGCTGGGGCACTCTCCTGTCGTGAATGGGATACCAAGGTGGCACCCCACCCATACACCCATCCAGGAGGTGTCTGTTGTAATCACCACTGAATGAGGGGCCTGACAAAAGGTTGCTCCACTTATCACATTGGTCTCTTGTTTCCACCATACAAGTGTTTAGGGACATAGGGCTAAGTATCATGTCTGATTGATTCCCTGATTACTGGTTCCATGAGCTTAATAACTGCATCTGAATCGCTCTCATCTTGAGCCTGGTGAAAGGTACTGTGAGAACGCACAATGCTAGAAGACATAGCAGATGCTGGTACCACCATGCTGAGGTGGAATGTCTGTAGAGAAAGAGGTAGCCTGCTAGTACGATGTCCCTGAATTTCTCCTGTGTTGGGAACATCCTACATGACAATGGCCCTCATTACGACCCTGGCGGAAAGGGGTTTACGCCGGCGTAAAGCATGGCGTACCCGTAATTAACGCCTTCCCCACTCCCATTATACCCTATGGGGCAAAAATGGGAATGGGGAAGGGTAAATGGGGATTGGGGACTTACCGCCCCGCCAAGGTCGGAATGGGGCGGTAAGTCCGCCAACCACCATGGCGGAGTTGGCAGCTTAGCGCCATGGACCATGGTGCAAATTGCACCATGGTTCTCCGCCAGGGTCGTAATGAGGGCCAATGTGTCCTATCTTAAAATAAGTTCTATGTAGGGAAGAGTTCTGATTTAAGGTTTATTGAAAATCCTAGGTCGAATAATACCTGCAATATTCTCTGACTGGAGACTATTGTATCCGCCAAACTGGCCAGTGACTAACACATTTTCTATGTAATGGTATATTTGGTGCCCTTCTTGAGAAAGGCTGCATTGGCATTCATTATTTATGCAAAGACACGCAGAGCTGACTTCAGGCAAAATGGAAAGCCCTTGTACTGAAAATGGTGGCCGATTACAGTGAAGCGCAACATCTGTCGGTTAGGCTGCCAAATGGGGACATGCAGGTATGAGTCCTACAGGCCCAGAAAGATCATCCAATCCCCTGCAGAAAGCTTCAGCAATGTGCACCAGCGTCGCTATCTTGAACCTTTCTAGGAGCAAGGGAAAGGTTGAGGTATGATAAGTCCAAAGCTACTCTCAGGCCTTGTGAATCGTGAATATTCTTGAGTAGAAACCATGGCCCTGTCTGCATGGGGAGCTGTCGCCACAGCTTGATCCCAAACCAGTTGTATTATCTCCCTGAGGAGCCTATCTGCAGGAGGGGAGGAGAGGAAGGAGAGGATGGGGAAGTGGGAGTCGAAAACCTGTAGAGATGGAAGATAAAGCCACATGTTTTGAAAGAGATGATGCCAGAGCGGCACATGCCAAGCTAGTCTGCTGCCTACTGGGGTGTTGTGGATCTCAAGTTTGTGATGAGGAGGGGGAGAGAAAACCCCTTTGTTGCCATGCACTGTTGCTTCCTGTGATGCATACTAGGAGAGAGTGCAGGCTGCATGGCCCACCTCTCCTGGAAACATCTGAACCTACCGAATTGTCATGCTTGATGATCCGGTCTGGATTGTACATGTGAGAACAGCTTTAGAGCTGGATTAGACAATATTGCCAGGGATTTAGCAGTGTAGGTACTGGTCTTTTCTTTTATTGATATTTTATTTCTATCGTGCTCATACACAAGTGTTTCAGAGCGCGACAACGCAAGGGAAAGGGCACAGGGGAGAACAAAAACAACGATCTTACTAGCCCAGTGACATTGAGAACATGCAAGTGCAGGGTAGAGGGAGAAGGGGGAGAAGTGCATGGAAGGGGGAACAAAAGGAGAGTGCGGAGCGAGAAGGAAAAAACAAAAATAATAATAAAATAATAAATAAAAAGGCAACAAACAATGGGAGCGCAGCCAGCAAGTGGCAAGTGCTGGGTTTATGGCAGCAGACCATGTAGGTCTGAAAGTGCAGGAAGAAAAGGGGAGGGCTGTATGGGTACAGATACAGACCCCAGTGCAGGGGGTGGCCCGGAGGCAGTGCGTGAGGGTGGCAAGATGAGCAGGTACCTGGGCCCGGAGGACAGAGGGTGGCCAGGTGCATGGTGCCGACGGAGAGTAGAATCAACAGGGGAGAGGGGAGGAGAAGGCAGAAGCAAAGAGGAAGGTTTTGAGGTGCTTCCGGAACCGGAGATGGTTCTCCTCAAGTTTTAGAGTGGCAGGGAGGCTGTTCCAGAGGGAGGCCCCAGCCGAAGACAGAGATCTACCCCCAGCTCGTTTCTTTGAGAAACGACTGACCGTGAGGGAGTTAGAGGTAGAGGAGCGGAGTGCTCGAGATGGGAGGTATTTGCGGAGGGATAGCTGAAGGTATGTCAGTTCCTCATACGCGGAGGAGTGAAAAGCTATGTACCTTCAAAAGGTAGATCCAATATACTGTCTTGGACATCTGACGTAAACTTAGTGGCATGCATCAAAGCACTCATCTCATATATTTTATTATATTATTATATCAGTACCTGCACACATGCTTTGGCTAACTGTGTGCCTTGAGACACTGATGCTTTCAGCATGTCCTGTGCAATTACTTTTGCCTCTGCTATTCCGTCTCTGAATGCTGCTTGATGCTCGATGGGCAGGTATGGAAGAAAATCTCCTATTTCTTTCCAGAGTTTCTGATTGGCAGCAGCCAATATTGCATCTGCATTGGCCTGCTGGAGATGTAACCAAGCGTTTAAATACACCTTTTTACCAAATTACTCTAGAAGCATGTCCTCTCTAGAAAGACACAAGGCTGATTGTGATGTAGGGAAAGCTGACCTTGAGGAAGGCTTAGAGTATAGAAGCCACAGCTAACAATGCGACTTTGGATGTTGGGATAATAACATTGCTGCACCTTCCAGCTGTCTAAACCTGGCGTCCAGGCGCTTGACAGATTTGGCAGACTTTAGTTTGAGCCACAACCTTTTAGCAATCGCTAATACGTCCTTTTGAAGAAAAATGGCACAACGATTAACAGTTCTCAAAAATAAGACCTCCGCTAATACACCCCCTTCAGGCTGTTCCTTGGAGGTGCAAGCACTCCAAGGAATTCTGCCAGCAATTCCATACCAATATGGAACGCTTTTGGTGGAGGATGGCATAACCTCCTTTTCTTCATCCTCAGTATCTTGGTGCCGAGGAGATTTGTCCTGCTATGTATTTGTGGTAGAAGGGGCAAAATCTTTCTCTTGGGCATCTCTGACTGGAGCAGGAGTTTGAGGTGTGGGCTCACTCAGCAGAGTCGCTTGGATCTGCAGTGGAATTGGGGCAGCCAGAACTAGCAAGAGAGGTGGTTGCACCGCAGGTAGAGGTGGTGGTGTCATTGGCTGTGGTACCCGAGGTGGAGCTTGAAGCTGCATGTGCAACACCACTTCCCCTAATTTGGTTTTTCAGAATAGTCATTTGTTGTGATCTCATAAGCTGCATGAAACGGCCGAAATGCCTTGCCTCACATGCTGCCGAGAAGCTTGCAGAGTTTGAGCTGAGGCGGCCTGGGCCACAACCGTTGGGAGTTCATGTAACCAAAGGTCTTCCTGAGCATTGTCTAGGCTAGTAGCCACCTACCTCTCTATATCTCCTAGCGGCCAATTGGTATGAAGTGCATCAAGGTACCTGAGCTTGACTTCTAGAGTACGTATCTCGATAATTAAGCTTCGCTGAATGCGTATTTGACTGGGTAGCCCTCTCCAAAGGAGACGAGCCTACCAAAGAATGAGTTTCGTCATTCGATGGGGGCACCAGGGTGCCCAATTATCTGGACGTCATTTGTGTGGGAATTCTATGAGGAATACATAGAAATTGCGAGCTCAATGTAGAGCTGGTCCAAGAGAGCCCTCGACATTCGTCCCGGTATTGTGCCAGACCTTGGTGTTAAACCCGAGAGACGTGTTGCCTTTGTTGCCTGGTAGTCTCGTCCAATTTAGGCACTGTGAAGCCACTTGGACCAAAGTCTGGTAATAGGACCAGCAGGCCCCTGCATTCCCAATGAGGTAGAGTCTGATGACCCCTCATTACGAGCATTGGTAGCCTTTGAGGTTTCAGCCCGACCGCTGATGTGTGGATCTGAGGAACTCCTCGAGAATGAGTCTGCCCACTGATGTGCTGAAGAAAAGGAATGACTTACCCGTTTAGAGATTTTCGTCTTGCGATGAGCGAAGGCCTTGAGACGTTCCTGCGGAGAACGGGCAAATATCTCCCTTCACCTCAACAGTTCTTCAGGGACCTGAAAGTAATTATCACATGCTGCACAGGATCCAACTGGTGATCAGCCCCCAAACACTCTAGATCCATGAATGAGGGTCTGAAGCCAGCAAGCATCCTTCACAGGAGGCGCACCTGGTAAACCTGTTGCAACTGACACACCCCGGGGAGCGTGGCGCCACAGGCCAGATGAATAGAAAAAAGTTGGCGAGCAAAATCTGCTGTGCAGCAAAAAATGCATACACTGATGTGGGACAGGACCATTCCCGTCCATGCGGAAAAGAGGACTGAGGTGAGGTGCTGGTGGGCAGGACTAGTTGGGCATTGTAACGCCCGCCTTCGTTTGCGCTAAATTTAAAGAGGAAAAGCGCTTTCGTGCAGGAAAAATAGTTCCAGCCCTGTCCCTATGCAGGGAAGCCCATGCCATGCAGTATGGAGGAAAGGGGACAGGACATGGGAGTATAGACGAGCACACACCTGGTCTGAGGAACAAGACAGTCATCCAGGCAGGGAAAGACATACATTTCGGCTGATCTAAGGCGTGCTGTAACCACCATAAGCAGATTGGTGAAGATCCGGGTTGGCGAAGACTGACCGAACGGCAGGAGCTTGAAATGGTAGTGGCAATGCCCCACAACGAATCTCAGGTGCTTCCTATGCTTGCTGTGAATTGGTACATGTTATTAAGTATCCTGAAGATCCAGTAAAAGCAACCAGAACTGCAGATCGCGAATCTGGAGGATTTGGGCCAGAGTTACCATTTTGAATTTGTCCTCGCGCAGGTACAAACTGAACAGCCTCAGATCCAAGTTAGGATGCAGGCCCCATCATTCTTCGGTAGAAGAAACACTTTATACCAGCCTATGCCTTGTTCTGAGAACCCTTTGTTAGAAGTGAGCGAACCTCCTCCATTTGAAGCAGATCCAGAGGCAAGAGAGCGGGAAGGAGGATGGTCTGGGGGTGTTGAGTGAAAGGAAGACAGAAGCCCTGCTGAATGACCTACAAGGCACACACGTCGGACATAGTGCAGCACCATTTAGTACTGAATAGGTAAATTCTTCCGCCCACTGCGGACTTGTGAAGGAAACTGTCTTCAGTGTGGCTCAGTATCTGGGACAGCAGAGGGCACCATAGAGGGGAGCTACTGCCTCAAGTAATGGTCAGCTTTAGTTCCAAAAAAATGACACCCACCTAAATGAATATCCATGGGTTTTGCCTGCACCTCCTGGCAAACCGTTAAATCCTCATCCAGTATTGTCTTCTCATTATGGTTTCTTACGTGCCAAACAGTCAACCGTGTCATGGCCGTATTGCAGTATCTGCCGGGATGCTTCCATACCATCATGGATCAGGTTCTGGAACCCCTCTCATCTACCTGTTTGGTAGGTGTTCTGGGGCGGGAATGGTGACCACAGGCCATAAGAACATTTGACCAAGGCACCAGAAGCATTTATAACTCTTAGGGAAAGGGTTGTAGGAGCTGGCACCAACCAGTCGACGTCGAAGGGAAGAGCATGTCAGTGCAGAGATGGGTCTTCTCCCATAGGAGCCGGGGCCAAGCAGTAAGGCGTGTAGTCACATTCCTTTGCAGGATCCCTGCAGGATTATCCAAGCACAGTGGGTCCTTATGGCGCTGACGGGTCTGTGGCCGAAGCCATCAGAGCTGGGACCTTGGCGAAGACGTCAACCATCTTTAGAAAAAAAGCCTGCCATTTCGCTGAGGTGGAAGATTGGGTAGGAAACAGTACTGTTGAGCCATTTCTCTGGAGTCTCTGGAGCGGTGACTCCTCTTCTTCGATGAAGTGGAAGAGTGGTGCTGAGAAGAAATAGTTGATGAGTGGGTCTTCTTGCTGCGTTTCTTCTTCTCCTCCTCCTTTTCCTTTTGGGCCGGGGACCAGTCTTCAGACCTCCTCTGAGCACCCTGAAACCGCAACCTAGACATTTTGTCTTTTTCCTTATGGAAAAAGGTGAAGAGTTTCACAGCCCACTCCCAGAGGGCCTTTGGGATACTCTGACTGACACAACTCACTGTACTGGGGGGGTCGTGCTCCCCCCCAAACAGTGAAGACAGAGTCTTTGGGGGTCAGAGACCGGCATCTGTTCATCGCAATTCACGCACAAGGCCTTCACAGTGTTAGGCGTAGCAAAACCTGAAGTAGGAACAAGTTACTTACCTGTAACTGTTGTTCTCCAGCATGGGTCTGGCATGGATTCACATGCTCATGAATATTTCCCGTCGTCAGGCTGTGAATCCTCAGTAAAGAAAAAATCCATATCAGTTTCGTTTCTGAACTGTCTTTCTTAGTAGTAACCAATCACTGGTCTCTGGGTCATACTGCCCCCAGCCAATGACTGCCCTCCCCCTAAGCACCTCTCCAGGCAGCCATCCTCAGATTTGGTAGCACGTAAAGTGGCATTATGACCAAGTGAAGAGCCGCAGAGGGGAAGGAGGGAGGTTTTGCATGTGAATCCATGCCAGACCCATGCTGGAGAGCAACAGTTACAGGTAAGTAACTTGTTCCTTCTCCAGCATGGGGTCTGGCATGGATTCACATGCTCATGAATACAAGAATACATAGCAGTACACACATGCACAACCACGGGAGGTGTCAAAAGGCTCAACATTGAGCATTACATAAACTCAACATTAAGCAACTCTTACCTCCTCACGAGGCCCACCTCCAGCCAAACAGGTTACGCAGCACTGCTTGGCCGACTCTGGACTCCTCCCTGGAATCCCAGTTGACGCAGTAGAATCTCGTGAAGGTGTGCATCGACCTCCACGTAGCAGCCCTGCAGATGTCCAGCAGGGGCACACCAGACAAGAACGCCGTAGTAGCAGCGATCGCTCTGGTCGAATGGGCTCTCGGACAGCCGGGCAACGGTCGGTTGGCCAACCGATGACAGTGCATGATGCAGCCGGAGAGCCATCTGGAAATGAAAGCCTTCGAGAGAGCCTTCCCTTGGTTCACAGGTCCAAAGTTCACAATCAGCTATGATATCTTCCGAAAACTCTTTGTTCGGTCCACGTAGAACTTAAGCGCTCTAGCTACATCCAGTGAGTGCAAAGTCCTCTCGGTCGGCGATGAAGGCGACGGAAAGAAAACTGGCAACACCAGGGGCTTGTTAAGATGGAAGTCCGACGGCACCTTGGGCATGAAAGAGGGGTGCGTACTCAGCACCACCCTCGTATCGTGAACAGTCAAGTATGGAAGCTTGCAGGATAGGGCCTGAATCTCTCCCACGTGTCGTGCGGAGGTGATGGCCACAGGAACGCTGTCTTCCACGACAGGAACTTCAACGGAGCCCAATGCAAAGGCTCGAATGGTGGCCCCATAAGCCTGGTCAGCACCACGTTGAGCTCCCACGCTGGGGCTGGAGCCTTCACCGGCAGGAACGATCGGAACAGTCCCTTCATAAATTCCTACACCAGTCGATGAGACCACAAGGACGGCCGTCCTGCAGTTCTGGTGTATTGGGAGATCGCTGCCAGATGTATCTTGATGGAAGCGTGAGCTAGTCCAGCTTTGGCCAGCGACAGTAGGTATGGTAGCGCTTGAGGTGCTGTAATCCGTAGAAGGTTGATCTTCTGTGCACGGCACCAGACATAGAACCTCTTCCACTTATGTCCCTAGCACTTGAGAGTTGAGGACGCACTGGCCTTTGCAAGAATCTCTCTGCAGTCAGCCGGGATATCGTACCCTCCAAACTCTAGTGCTGCAGGAGCCAGGCCTGCAAGTTCAGCGACTCCAGATCGTGATGAAGAATGGCGCCTCCCTCTCTGGAGAGAAGATCTGCGTCCGTCGACAGCATGACTGGTGGGGACGCTGAGAGGTCCAGAAGGTCCGGGAACCAGCTCTTTCTCGGCACGCGGTGCAACGAGGATCATCCTGCACTGGGACCTCTTGAGCTGGCAGATGAGTCGAAGCAGCAGCGGCAATGGAGGAAACGCATACAGGAACCAGCCGTCCCAGGGGAACGAGAAAGCATCGCCCATGCTCCTCGGCTGGGGGAACCTGCTGGCGAACGACTGGTACTTGGAGTTTGTCGCCGTCGCGAACAGGTCGATCTGGGGTTTGCCCCATCGTTGGAAGAGCCGATCCACTTGATCCTGGCGTAGTTCCCACTCGTGGCACGAGCGCAGCTCCCTGCTGAGTGAGTCGGCGATGGTGTTTTTTATTCCTGCCAGATGGAAGGGAACCAGAAACATCCCCTGGGCGATAGCCCAGTGCCACAGATCCTGGGCCTCCTTGGATAGGGCTGGGGATCTGGTGACTCCCTGCTTCCGGATGTAGAACATCGTGGTGGTGTTGTCGGTGAAGATCCTCACGACCTTGCCCTTGAGGGACGTGAGGAACGACTTGAGCGCCCAGAACACGGCGCAGAGCTCCAAGATGTTGATGTGGAGAGACCTCTCCTCCGGGAGCCAAAGGCCTCTTGCGTGGAGATCTCCGGTGTGTGCACCCCATCCCTCCAGGGAGGCGTCCTTCGTCACTGTCTCCTCATGTGCCGGGGTCTGGAAGTCCGTGCCTGCCGTGAGGTGTGCACGGGTGCCCCACCAATGAATCGCCCGACGGAAAACGTTGTTGAGCGGGATCTTGTCTTCGAAGCTGCCCGCCGCTTGCATCCAGCGGGCATCGAGGAACTCCTGTAGAGGACGCATCCGTAGCCTGCACAGGTGCACTAGATAGATGCATGAGGACATCATACCGAGGAGGGACTTGATGGATCTCACCCTGGCCACATCCGTGGCTAGCAGGCGCTGCACCTTGCCTAAAATGGCCTTCGTCCTTTCCTCTGACGGAGATGCCAATCGTTCCACTGTATTGAGCTTCACTCCCAGAAACAGTGCCACCTGCGACAGAACCAAAAGGGATTTCGGGTAGTTGATGGAGAAACCCAGCTCCGTGAGTAAGCGAGCAGTCTTCGCCGTGTGCTCGACGGCGAGTTCTCTTGTCCTTGCACGGATGAGCCAGTCGTCCAGGTAGGGGTAGACGTGGATCCCCTGCAGTTGCAGCCATGCCGCCACTGGTGCTAGGCACTTGGTGAACACCCTGGGTGCCGACTTCAATCCGAATGCCAGAGCTCTGAATTGGTAGTGGCGTCCTTGGACTACGAATCTGAGGAACTTTCGGTGTCCTTTTAGGATGGGGATGTGGAAGTAAGCATCCTCCAAGTCCAACGACGATATGAAGTCGCCCTCCTCCAGCTGTCCCAGCACGTGCTGGAGAGTGACCATCCTGAACTTCTGTGCCTTGATGTATTTGTTCAACCGACGTAGGTCCAGGATGGGGCACCAACTGCCTGTCTTTCTGACGAGGAAGTATCTTGGGAGCCTCTTGGGGACGAGCTCGATAGCACCTTTCTTGAGCATCGCCTTTACCTCCAACAGCAGTTGAGGGACGTGATTTTCCTTCCTGGCCACGGGAGGAATGCAGGGACACTTCTTCTGGAATTCGAGAGTGTGCCCATGGGCCAGGGCATCCAGCACCCAACGTCGCTGGAGATGGACTCCCACACGCTGACGAACTTCGACAGCCGGCCTCCGACTGGGTTGCTTCGGTGGGGGCCCGACGCTTCAGCCGGTTCAATCTTGCTTGCAGGTGGCCTTGCCGCCTTGGCCTCCTTGGCAACAACGCCGAGATCCTCCTTGCTTGCCGCGACCTCTGTAAGCCTCCTGGGATGAGGAGGGGGCCGCCTGGCGGTACATAGAGGAGCCACCGCCTGATCCCTTGGAGGCCCCCCACTCTGCCTCTGGTGCTCCGAGAGGGCTGTCGTTGCTGAAGGACTCCCAGGGCCGGGTCGTCTCTGTGTCGGCCTTGATGGCCTGCAGCGACTCATCCACCGTTTTCCCAAACAGGTTGTTGCCGTCGAACGGCATGTCCAAAACCCTGGTCTGCACGTCCTGACGGAAGTCTGTCGCCTTGAGCCAGCCACGTCGTCGAAGGCAAACACTGTTGCCTAACTGACGAAACCCGGTGTTGGCAATGTCCGTTGGCAGCGTTATGGCGTGGTCCGATGCCACCTCACCTTCCTGCAGAATCTCCAGGGCCTCCGCCCTCTTGTCCTCTGGTAGGAAGTCCAGTAGGGGAGCTATCTTGTACCATAGCTCCCTGTCATAACGGGTCACAATCGCTAAGGCGTTGGCTGCCTTAATTGTTGTCGCCGCCGACGAGATGACCCGTCGCCCCATGGCGTCCAATTTCTTACCCTCGCCGTCAGGTGGGGAAGTAGAGGTTGAGGCTGTCGCCCCCGCCGCCTTCTTCTTGGCTGCCGCTGAGATGACCAAATCCGGCGTAGGTTGAGCCCTGAGGCACCAAGGGGTGGCGTCGGGGACCCGGTACTTCTTCTCGTACCTGTCCCTTTTGGCAGGCATCGTGGACGGGTTCTTCAGGATCGCAAGTCCCTCGTCCCAGATATCGTTGAGTAACGGTACCGCGAGGACCGTCTTTCTCTTGGCCTCACAACGTTGATTATCGGAAACCCTCCTTCTTCTGTTCCTCAGGGCAGAGCTGGAAGAGCTCGGATGCCCTGGCGATCATGGCGTGAAAGGAGCCAATTTTGTCGGGCGGGGAAGCTCGAGGGAGTGGTGAGGGAAGGTCCGTCCCATCGTCACCACCGTCGTCATCCGTCCCCGTCGTCGTATCCGTCGCTGTGTCATCCCTGGGGTCCGGTGAGGGGGATGAGGGCTCCACGGGTCATGGGGGCATGAAGGGCGGGGAGGGAACTCTCCTCCGCTTGTTCGGAGGGCTTCCCGACGGGCCCGGTTCTGGATCGTTCGCCGGGGTTCGTGGTAATCTCATCCTTATCTCCGTGCATAAGGTTTAGATTGCCATCAAAATGGCCGCCGAGTTGTCCTGAGGCTCGGACAATGGCTACGACGGGAGGGAAGGCTGCTCCTGCACTGGGGCCTCGTCGGTGCCACCGTCGCTTTCTTCAACCACCTCTTCGAGATCCCTCCCGTGGGATTGTACCTTCTCGAACCTCTTGTTGAGGTTCTTCACGGGTTCCACCAGCTCCTCCTCAGAGGCTGAATCCGTGTCCGTAATGGCCACCACCCCCCCCCTCTTTTTCCACGGGGGTCTTGTCGATGGGCTAGAAAGAGGATTCCCTCTGCGGTGGCAGGGAAACTCTGGGCCCCAAGGTCGCCTCCACTGGTGAAGCTTCCACAGGCTTCGCCAGGGTCGCCGCGACTCCCTCGATAGAGGCCTTAGCCGGGTGAATCAAGGCCTTCACCACCCTGGGCACGCTTGAGGCCTTCACCTTGGGGGGAGGGCCAATGCCTCGCTCCCCCTCGGCTGAATCCTTCGAGATCGACCGGGGCCTCTCCAGAAGCTTATCCGGGTTCTCGGATTTCCTCTTCCCCGAACCAGAGCTTTGGCTTGTGGTTGATGGTGCCGGGGAAGGCGTGCCCTGCCTGGCAGCCGAAGAGCCCGACCGTTCGCCGCTCCCGGTACTTAGCCTTCTGTTGGGCCCCTGTCGCCGGGGCGCCCTCACAGGACTAAGAAGACCGCTCAGACCTTTTCTTCTTCTCACCTGCTGGGCCCTTCTCCAGCCAGCTGGTGAGACGGGTACGACGATCCCTCATGGTCCGTTCCGATAGGTTCTTGCAGAACGCACAGTCCTTCTCCACATGCGTCTTGTCCTCATGAAGGCAGTCGAGACATCTCGAATGCTCGCCCTCCTTGAAAACATTCTGTAACCTGCATCCAGGGCAGTTCCTGAACAGCTTGGATCCAGGCGTCGAACTTCCCTTGTCCTGGGCCATGTCAGGCCTCAGATCTTCTGGAATCCTCCAAGAAGCGTAACTCGATGAAAACTTCACCCTTGAGGGGTGTAGAAAATTCTGAAACGGGTCCCCGTTGATCGGAAGTAGAACGGTGGAGCTTGAGGCTCGATTTAACTGAAAAAACAGATGAAAAAAGCACGAAACTGCAGTAAAAGCTCGAGAGCTATAGCACGAGGACTCCCAACACTTGAACGTGCGGTAAAAATCTGAGGATGGCTGCCAGGGAAGGGTGCTAGGGAGAGGGCAGTCATTGGCTGGGGGCAGTATGACCCAGAGACCAGTGATTGGTTACTACTAAGAAAGACAGTTCAGAAACGAAACTGATACTGATTTTTTCTTTACCGAGGATTCCCAGCCTGACGATGGGGAATATTCATGACCATGTGAATCCATGCCAGACCCCATGCTGGAGAAGCTGTGTTCCTCGAAGCAGAGTGTGCAGAAAAAGGAAACATGATATTTTCAGCTAATAAAACAACTGTCCCCCATCAAATTACAGTATTACAGTTCTACACACATACCGATTTAAAAACAGGTTATACAAATCGCAAATGTTTTATCACTTTTAAAATAGTTACATTTTGTTTTTTCCTTCCTCCACCACTGCCATGTTTTAAATAAAGAAAAGTTCACCCTCACCCTCTGCAGTGCCTCCTCTCCAGCCCCATCCTATTCAGCTATGACCACTTCTTCATGTTTTGAAATTCTATCCCTTTAACCCACTACGCTTACCACACTTTTTTTCCACTGCCTACCCAAGCGAATGTCAGTAAGTGGAATGGAAGTTTGTATTTTACCTGTTGAATTGTACATTCTTCCTTCAAAACCACTGATAAATCCTGCAGAGTCTATGTTTTTGATTTTCACTTGTTTGATATTTTATCTGCCGCCACCACCTACCACTGTGATAACTAATGCATCTTTTTCTCAACCTGCAAATTAAATTGCACAAAATTATATATTACCTGAATTCACTTCTTGCTCTTTGCTTTCACTTGTCATAGGATTATCATGCAGGTTCAAATAGATTTCGATCGCCGATCGAGCAGCTTTAAAATAAAAAGCATGCTGCCTGAGTACATCTTCTAATCTCAGGAGATCAACATAGGCACGCAGGGTCATCTTTCTCATACAGTATGTATGGAAATCAAACTGATCGTCCGTTATCTCAAAAAAATGCTTTAAAACAAAACAAACAAAAATATTATTCTACAATAATTCACATTTATGTTTTACAGCACAAGTACTGCAAGAAACAAATACAAGTATGGTTTGCAGACTGAGAGAAAATTCCTGGTTTCATAAAGGGTCTGCTGAGCATGTTATTTCCAACATCTGTACAGTTTAAAGAAAGACAGCTGGATTATTAAGTATTGCAATCCTTTCCAATTTATTGAAATAACAGAGGCTAACATAATGCATACTTCTCTTCTATGTGCGTCAAGCCACATAGCATTGTGAACATTTTAGTAGCTTAGTGGCAATTAATCAGCCCTGTTCACAGACGTTATGTGCCAGAAAAATCAGTGTACCTACATCTGCTTTCAAAATGTTTTTCAAGAATGATGTTCTAGTAGCTAGCTGTGTCAGAATTTAGGGATTTTGTGCAGTCCAGCAAGATGTCTGAGCAATGGATTCAGTTACTATGGGGCTTGTCATCAATATTCTGATATCAAGGGTCCCTTTGGATCAAGATTCCTGTATTTCTGAGTTTCTTAACTGGTTTACCTGACTTTTCCTGGGGAGCCTTTATCGGACTGTCAGAGTTGCAATTAATGTATGAGTCCCTGAGGGTACCCTACACCAATTAGGGTCAGGGTATACAATTTACCCTTTTATCCCCAGGCAAGTCTTTGCACAGCTGGCTGTGTGGGCACCAGTGGTTAGTGTTAACCTTTATGACTTTTGGAAGGTACTGCTAGCTATAACCTGTGTCACCATGTAAATTCATTTCTGAGCAACAGTCCGGTATTGTTCGTTCAAGTAAATACGGATGGAGCTCTATGTGATCTGGACTACTGCCTGCCTCAGAGAGGGCTACAGTTACCAGAACTAGCTAAATAAAGTTTGACAACAGTGTTTGTGATTCATACCCAAATCCACACCTGAGAAAGCTCAGGGATACCCTGTAAAAATTGAATGTGGCAGCCCGCTGGTTGGTTGTCATGTCTGAATGGATGTGTGATTTTGGTTCCCTACCAGGCCCCAATACCCCACAAACATAGGGGCCATAACGGCCATGGACATTTATAATCTTGAGTGACTTGCGTTGTGCTGTGTGTCCTGCAATAAAGAACCCTGCCTCTCGGTGAGCCACCAGATATGCATTTACATTTTTCCCCTACTGTGGCTATGCTAACCTGTGGCACAGTGTTTAAAGATGTAAAGGCAGGCGCTCTGTTACCAGTCTTTAGCTTCTCCTCCTAACGCACATTTTCATGACTTCATCAATCTTCAGGGAGGCTGAGTTTCTTAGTTATTTCAGGCAGATCTACATTTCTTTTTCAGGTGTGGCAAGTTAATTAGCTCTGAGGATTCTGGTACTTGTACTTTTCGCACTTGATTTTGCTGGCGGGTGACTAGAAACATAGCACAAATCTTCCCCTTGATGGGGGGAGGGGGAAAGCCAAGGTTGTGGCTCTCCAATGTAAGGCATGATAGCCCTGCTGCTACTGCCTTTTGAGCCCGGGACTCCTGGAACAATGTTTAAAGATGTAAAGGCAGGCGCTCTGTTACCAGTCTTTAGCTTCTCCTCCTAACGCACGTTTTCATGACTTCATCAATCTTCAGGGAGGCTGAGTTTCTTAGTTATTTCAGGCAGGTCTGCATTTCTTTTTAAGGTGTGGCAAGTTAATTAGCTCTGAAGATTCTGGTACTTGTATTTTTCGCACTTGATTTTGCTGGCAGGTGACTGGAAACAAGTCCCTCCATAGCACAAATCTTCCCCTTGATGAGGAGGGGGGAAGCCATGGTTGTTGCTCTCCAATGTAAGGCATGATGGCCCTGCTGCTACTGCCTTTTGAGCCCGGGACTCCTGGAACAATGTTTAAAGATGTAAAGGCAGGCTCTCTGTTACCAGTCTTTAGCTTCTCCTCCTAACACACGTTTTCATGACTTCATCAATCTTCAAAGCGGCTGAGTTTCTTAGTTATTTCAGGCAGGTCTGCATTTCTTTTTCAGGTGTGGCACAGCTCCACACTCAACTTTGTGGTGACACATGAAAATCACAAAGAAGAATCGTCTGGATATGCTACAGCTGGGTGACTATTGAAAGCAGGTCAGGGTCATTGTCACAGCAAACCAATTATAAAAATAAATCCAAAGACATGACCGAATTTGCATCTCATTAAGGTCCTATCTAGAACATTGGTCCTGTAATTAGCATTGGGCCTATGATTACCATCTGAGAACTACACAGCATTGAGACCAGCATCCAGTTCAGCCAACCCACAACCGGTCTGAGTCTGCCACTCAATCCCATGGGAGATGAATTGGTGGTTGTGCTATACAGATCCTGCAGTGCCCTTGGGCACACTGTGATTAAGAGGTTTAATCTCAGCCACTGGTTCATCTCGGACCATGCAGCTCACCATTTATCACAGGGTAAACACTAAAAAACACACCCCTTTAAAGGGTTGAGTCTTTCTAACCCCAGATTATTTACCAGGTACTGTTCTTTTGGAATATATAAAGTTAAACATAAATTTGTGTGTGAAGTTCAATTTAACTTAATACTGTATTACACTTTATATTCTTGTCTACCGTGATTATCCTCATGGGAGAAAAATCCATGACTGCTCAACCACTGTTGTAACTAGGTGAGTGAAGGCACAGTCAGTTAGCCAAGTGGTGGGAAAGAAAATGCTGGCTACTATCCTTAAAGTTAGGAGATTCCTCCTAAAATCAGTGACCTGAAACTGGCTTGGCTAGTGGGCTCCCATGTGTGGTTGCCAGTCCAACAAGCATATGCATTAACATTTGCTTATTTATAACTAATGACACAGTCCCTTACGTTCAGCAATCAATCAGTAGAGGAGGCGATTGTGCTGGTTTCCAAGTGGTTGTCAGTCTTTCACTGCCACTATGCTCACATGAGCAAGGATGTGTTCAAGTTTTCCAAATACTTAGCAATCCTGTACAAAGTCCAAGAGCATCACAGTCTATACATTGTACAAGAGTTGGTGGCACGGAACAAGTTACTTACCTGCAACTGTTATTCCCCAGCATGGGTCTGGCATGGATTCACATGCTTACTAATATTCCCCGTCATCAGGCTGGGAATCTGCGGTAAAGAAAAAAAATCAGTTTCAGTTTCGTTTATGAACTGTCTTTCTACTAATAACCAATCAGTGGACTCTGGGTCATGCTGCCCCCATCCAATGACTGCCCTCTACCTAAGCCCCTCCTCTGGCAGTCATCTTCAGATTTGGTAGCACGTAAAGTGGCAGTAGGACCAAGAGAAGAGCCACAGAGGGGTTGGAGGGAGGGTTCGCATGTGAATCCATGCCAGACCCATGCTGGAGAACAACAGTTACAGGTAAGTAACGTGTTCCTTCTCCAGCATGGGGTCTGGCATGGATTCACATGCTCATGAATGCAAGAATACATAGCAGTACACACATGCACAACCACGGGAGGTGGCAAGGCTCAACATTCAGCATTTTCACAACTCAACATTAAGCATCTCTTACCTCCTCACCAGGCTCACCTTCAAGCGAACAGGCTGCGCAGCACTGCCTAGCCGACTCTGGACTCCTCCCTGGAATCCCGGTCGACGCCGTAGAATCTCGTGAAGTGTGCGTAGACCTCCACGTAGCAGCCCTGCAGATGTCCATGTCCAGCAGGGGCACACCAGACAGGAACGCCATAGTAGCACCGATCGCTCTGGTCGATTGGGCTCTCGGACAGCCGGGCAACGGTCTGTTTGCCAACCGGTCACAGTGCATGATGCAGCCGGAGAGCCATCTGGAAATGGAAGCCTTCGAGAGGGCCTTCCCTTGGTTCACAGAGCCAAAGTTCACAAACAGCTATGATGTCTTCTGAAAACACTTTGTGCGGTCCACGTAGAACTTCAGCACTCTATCTACATCGAGCAAGTGCAAAGTCCCCTCAGCCGGCAACAAAGGCGACAGGAAGAAAACCGCTAACACCAAGGGCTTGTTGAGATGGAAGTCCGACGGCACCTTGGGCATGAAGGAGTGGTGCGTCCTCAGCACTACCCTCGTCTCGTGGAATGTCAAGTATGGAGGTTTACAGGAGAGGGCCTCGATCTCTCCCACTCGTCGTGTGGAGGTGATGGCCACAAGAAACGCTGTCTTCCACGATAGAAACTTCAGAGGTGCCAAATGCAAGGGCTCAAATGGGAGACCCATGAGCCTGGTCAGCACCACATTGAGCTCCCACGCCGGCGCCGGAGCCTTCGCCAGCAGGAATGAGCGGAACAGTCCTCTCATGAACTCCTTCACCAGGCGGTGAGACCACAAGGACGGCCGTCCTGCAGTTCTGGTGTATCGGGAGATCGCTGCCAGATGTATCTTGATGGAAGCATGAGCTAGTCCAGCTTTGGTCAGCGACAGTAGGTATGGTAGCACTTGAGGTGCTGTAATCCGTAGAAGGTTGATCTTCTGTGCACGGCACCAGACATAGAACCTCTTCCACTTATGTCCGTAGCACTTGAGAGTTGAGGACGCACTGGCCTTTGCAAGAATCTCTCTGCAGTCAGCCGGGATATCGTACCCTCCAAACTCTAGTGCTGCAGGAGCCAGGCCTGCAAGTTCAGCGACTCCAGGTCGTGATGAAGAATGGCGCCTCCCTCTCTGGAGAGAAGATCTGCGTCCGTCGACAGCATGACTGGTGGGGACGCTGAGAGGTCCAGAAGGTCCGGGAAACAGCTCTTTCTCGGCCACGCGGTCCGACGAGGATCATCCTGCACTGGGACCTCTTGAGCTGGCTGATGAGTCAAAGCAGCAGTGGCAACGGAGGAAACGCATACAGGAACAAGCCGTCCCAGGGGAACGAGAAAGCATCGCCCATGCTCCTCGGCTGGGGGAACCTGCTGGCGAACGACTGGCACTTGGAGTTTGTTGCCGTCGCAAACAGGTCGATCTGGGGTTTGCCCCATCGTTGGAAGAGCCGATCCACTTGATCCTGGCGTAGTTCCCACTCGTGGCACGAGCGCAGCTCCCTGCTGAGTGAGTCGGCGATGGTGTTTTTTATTCCTGCCAGATGGAAGGGAACCAGAAACATCCCCTGGGCGACGGCCCAGTGCCATAGATCCTGGGCCTTCTTGGATAGGGCTGGGAATCTGGTGACTCCCTGCTTCCGGATGTAGAACATCATGGTGGTGTTGTCGGTGAAGATCCTCACGACCTTGCCCTTGAGAGACGTGAGGAACGACTTGAGCACCCAGAACACGGCGCAGAGCTCCAAGATGTTGATGTGGAGAGACCTCTCCACCAGGAGCCAAAGGCCTTTGGCGTGGAGATCTCCGGTGTGTGCACCCCATCCCTCCAGGGAGGCGTCCTTCGTCACCGTCTCCTCATGTGCCGGGGTCTGGAAGTCCGTGCCTGCCGTGAGGTGTGCACGGGTGCCCCACCAATGAATCGCCCAACGGAAAACGTTGTTGAGCGGGATCTTGTCTTCGAAGCTGCCCGCCGCTTGAATCCAGCAGGTGTTGAGGAACTCCTGTAGTGGCCGCATCCGCAACCTGCACAGACGTACGAGGTAGATGCACAATGACATCATGCTGAGCAGGGACTTGATGGACCTCACCCTGGACACTTCCATGGTCAACAGCCGTTGTACCTTGCCCAGGATGGCTTTTGTCCTCTCCTCCGACGGTGAAGCCAACCGTGCCACCGTGTTGAGTCTGACCACCAGGAACAGGGCGTCCTGCGACAGTACCAAGTAGGACTTTGCGAAGTTGATCGAGAATCCCAGTTCCGTGAGCAGGCGGACGGTCTTCGCTGTGTGATCGACGGTGAGTTCTCTTGACTTTGCTCAGATGAGCCAATTGTCCAGATAGGGGTATATGTGGATTCCCTGCAGGCGCAGCCGCACCGCCACCGGTGCCAGGTACTTGGTGAAGACCCTTGGTGCCGACTACAACCCGAAGGGCAGGGCCTTGAACTGGTAGTGCCACCCTTGGACCACGAACCGTAGGAACTTTTGATGTCCTTTGCGTATGGGATGTGGAAGTAAACATCCTCCAAGTCCAGCGACGATAGGAAGTCGCCTTCCTCCAATTGTCCCAGGATGTGCTGAAGGGTGACCATCCGGAACTTCGGGACTTGATGTATCTGTTGAGGGGGCAAAGGTCTAGGATGGGCCGCCAGCCACCGGTCTTCTTTCGGACGAGGAAGTACCGCGAGTATACTCCGCAGCCCCAGAGCCTCTTTGGGACGATGTCTATGGCACCCTTTTTCAGCATTGCTCGTACCTCCAGAAGCAGCTGTGGTACGTGTTTTTCTTTCCTGGCCACAGGTGGGAAACGGGGACACTTTCTTTGAAACTCCAGGGAGTGCCCGTGGGCCAGGGCATCCAGCACCCAACGGTCGGTGGAGATGGACTCCCACACGCTGACAGATTTCGCCAGCCGGCCTCCCACTGGGGTGCTCGGGTTGGGGCCCGACATCACTGCTGGTTCAGTCTTGTTTGGCCGAGGCCTTGCCACCTTGGCCTCTTTGGCGACGATGACAGTGTCCTTTCTTGTTGCGGCCTCTGTAGACTTCCTGCGACAAGGAGCGGGCTGCTTGGCGGTACGACGAGAATCTGCTGCCGAATCCTTTGGAGGCACCTTGAGACTTGCCTCCGGACGTCCGAAAGGAAGGCCGTCACTGATGGAGAGAACCCAGGGCCCGGGCCGTCTCGGTGTCCGCTTTGATGGCCTGCAGTGACTCGTCCACTGCCTTGCCGAACAGGTTGTTCCCGTCGAAGGCCATGTCCAGTACCCTGGTCTGCACGTCCTGATGGAAATCAGTGGCCCTGAGCCAACTGCGCCGGCAAAGGCAAACACTGTTGCCCATCTGGCGAAAACCAGTGTCGGCGATGTCCGTGGCCACCGTGATGGCGTGGTCCGACGCCACCTCACCTTCCTGCAGGATTTCAAGGGCTTCTGCCCTCTTGTCATCTGGGAGGAAGTCCAGGATGGGAGCGATCATCACAAGGGCGTTGGCCGCCTTGATGGTCGTCGCATCCATGGCATCCAGCTTCTTCCCCTCGGCGTCTTGCGGGGAAATGGAAGTTGATGCCGTCGCCCCTGCCGATTTCTTCTTGGCTGCCTCGAAGACCACCGAATCCGGGGACGGCTGTGCCCTGAGGCACATAGAAGCGGAGTCCGGGCCCGGTACTTCTTCTCGTACGGGTCCCTCTTTGCAGGGGCCGTGGATGGATTCTTTAGAAGGCACAGTCCTTCGTCCCAGATGTCTTCCAGTAAGGGGACTGAGAAGACGGTCTTCCTCTTGGCCTCCCTTCGTTGGTAGAGGAACCCTTCCTTCTTCTGCTCTTCGGGGCATAGCTGGAAAAGCTCTGATGCCCGGGCTATCATGGCGTGAAAGGAGCCAATTTCGTCGGGCGGGGAGGCCCGGGCAGGGGGTGATGGCAGATCCACCCCATCGTCACCACCGTCGTCCATACCCGTCAATGCCGTCTCCGTCCCTGTCTCGTCCCTCGGAGGAGGGGATGGGGGTGAAGGCTGGAAGGAGGTGGAGGATGGACTCGCCTCTGCTTGTTCGGTGGGCTCCCCGACGGTCCAGGCGCCGCTGGATTGTCCACTGGTGGTAAGGGCAACCTTGTCCTTATCTCCGTACACAGGTCCTGCAAAACCATCAAGATTGCTCCTGTATTGTCTTGTGGCATCTGTTGCGACAGGAGCGAAGGCTGGGATGCGGGGTCCTCCGCTTCCTGCACGGTCCGCGGTTCCTCGTCGGCCCCACCGTTGCTCTTTATGTCAGCCTCGTTGAGATCCCTCCCGTAAGCCCTGGCTTCCTCGAACTTCTTGTCCAGGATCTTTTTGACGCCAGCCAGCTCATCTTCAGAGGTGGTATCTGTGTCCGTTAGGGCTACTGTGCCCCCCCCCTTTTCTCATCCCGGGATTTCACGATAGGCTGGAAAGATGTTTCCCTCCTGGGTGGCAGGGAAACTCTAGTCCTGGAGGTTGTCTCCACTGGGGAAGCCTCCACAGGCTTCGCCAGGGCTACCACGACTCCCTCAATCGAGGCCTTCGCTGGGTGAATCTGGGCCTTCATGACCTTGGGTGTGTCTAAGGCCTTCACCTTAGGGGGTTGCGGGGAGTCACCGCCTCCCCCCCGGCTGTCTCCGTCAGGATCGACTGGGGCTTCTCCTGAAGCTTACCCGGGTCCTCCGACTTCCTTTTCACAGAGCCAGAGCGTTGGCTCGTGGATGATGGTATCGGTGACATTGTGCCCTGTCTGGCAGCTGAGGAGCCCGAACCAACGGCACTCCCAGTGCCCGCGGACTCGCGGTGCTTAGCCTTTTATTGGGCCCCCGTCGCCAGAACGCTCTCAAAAGTCTTAGAAGACCGCTCGGACTTCTTCTCACCTGCTGCTGGGCACTTCCCTTCCAGCCAGTGAGTGAGCCGAATACGACGGTCCTTCATTGTCCGGACAGACATGTTCTTACAGAACGTAAAGTCCTTCTCCACGTGCCATTTGTCGTCGTGAAGGCAGTAGAGGCTCCGGGAGTGCTCATCTATCTTGAAGACATTCTGTAATCCACATGCAGGGCAGATCCTAAACAGCCTGGATCCAACAGGCGTTGCGTCTTTGTCCTGAGCCATGCCCACGCGGGGTAGGCCTCAAAGATCTTCCGCAATCCTCCATGAAGTGAAAACTCGACATAAATTCGCCAATGAGGGGCGTAGAAAACTCAGAAACTGGTCCCTGTTAATTGGAAGAAGAATCGGTGGAGCTTGAGGCTCGAACTAACCGAAAAAATAAGAGTAAACTTTTTGAAAAACGCAATATGCAGTAAAAGCTCGAGAGCTACAGCACGAGGACTCCCAACCCTTGAACGTGCGGTAAAAATCTGAAGATGGCTGCCAGAGGAGGGGCTTAGGTAGAGGGCAATCATTGGCTGGGGGGCAGTATGACCCAGAGACCAGTGATTGGTTATTAGTAGAAAGACAGTTCAGAAACGAAACTGATTTTTTTTCTTTACCGAGGATTCCCAGCATGACGACAGGGAATATTCATGAGCATGTGAATCCATGCCAGACCCCATGCTGGAGAATCTACAGAATCAGAACAGCTGTGAGGACATAACATTTTACCAGTTTAACAGTAGTGGACTAGTGACTATCGCTAGCCGTTCCGATAGCACAGCGCTTTGGATTAAGGCACTATATAAATAAACACATCATTATCATTAATATTCACTCACTCCAACGTCCCAACATCTTTCCGCAATACTCTTCGGGAATTGGAAAGCATCCTTAAACAACATGGAAAGATGGAATGACAACCACAGAAATAGAAGAGGCTCCAAACAACAGCTCCATCAAAAAATATTTCTTAGAACTGCTTGCCCAAAGCTAGCATTAGCCCCCAACTGACAAACAAATAGTAGTGTTTACGAAGGGTGTGGAGTGCAGCTGAAGTGGCCTTCTTACAAAATGTTTCCAAGGAAAATGCCCCTGCAACTACAAGTCCATGTTGGCCTAGTTGTGCTGAGAATGCAAGCCGTTTAAAAAAAAAATATTTTTATAAACTTTTTTCAATGAAAGAAACTGAATACAACATGTAAACAGTAATAAACAATATTAACAGATACATCTGTATATATGTGACTACAAACCATTGATGCTATATACGAAGTGAGTACAAAAATAGAGGGAGGGGATACAAAAAAAGAGCATGAGGGGTTGTGCGGTCATTTGAAACAACTATCCATACAAATAATTAAAAACACCCCACGTCATCATATTTATTATCCTTATTCTGAAACAATAAATGTTCCCTAGCCAAAAGAGTTATCGTACTGTTTAATCAATCATCCACCACGGGTCTAGAGCAACTATTCCAATGTTTAAGAATGTGTTTCTTTGCCACTATTACTGCCCTGTAAACCCATGCCAAATTATTAATCGTTAGACCTGTATGAAGCAGTGGGAATCCCAGTACACATGTTGGTGTGTGTGGGTATGAGAAATTCAACACCAAATCAATACACTGCAGAACTTCACCCCAAATTAGAACATCTGTAAGGAAGTACCTGTCTGGACCCTACAATGTCAACAATCTCTGGTAGGTCGCATCTTACAGCGCCACATCTTCCTTGGTGACCAGTATAAATAAATAATTATTCTCTGCTGTTTACAGATACAGATCTATTTTGTATCTACTGGCCCCGTATATATTGGATTCCACTTACTGTCTATACATTCAATTTCCAGATCAGATTCCCAAGTATCTCTACCTCTTTGTGAGATCGAACCTAATCTAGACGGTATCAAAATCGTATAGATAGCCGAAGCTGACATATGTGTGAGTGTGGACAGCTGCAATAATACTGGGGAATTGTGAAATCTTGCATTCAAGGGTGTGAATACAACCAAGAATAGGTTCTGTAGTTGCTGATACAGTTTTTGCCTTTTGGATGTGTAGTTTATATTTGAACTTCAAAAAGTCAAAATTTTATAAATGATTACCGTCATGAACTTGACCCAGTTTCCAAATTCCTGCCTTTTGCCATGATTTCCAGCATAGCATACGATTATTTTTTTCAAAATATATTTTTATTGGTAAATGTGCAATGTAACAACATACTCAACATTCCAGACAGACATTCACCATTTAGATTTTCTGATTTTCTCACCCCCCCACCAACAAAGAAGAATTAAAACACCTCTCTCCCTCCCTCCCTCCCACTTCCCTCCTTGCTTCCCATATCCCTATTCGAACTATTTATTTGTTGTGATCATCAGGTACAACAACCTCTAACATTATGGCGTCGGCTAAACAAACATTAAGATCACAAATGTTAAATTTTAGCGTTCTAGATCGTGGTGTTCGATGAAAAAAGGACAGAAGATGTAAGAAAGACGAAAAAAGACAGAGGTTACACAACAAGTGCATCTCAACAAAGTCCCCCCCAACATCCATCCCTATCTTCCCCCTGGGGTTGCTATCGCCAAGGAGAACCTGAAACTGTAGACAAACCAAATCCTTTACCCTTTACTATAAGCAGTTGAAGACCTAAAGTCCAGGTGGGGGGGATCCCTTATAGTTCAGGTGGAGGCGAACTAGGCAGGGCAAAGTTCAGGGAGCTGCCTGTCAGTTGTATGGAAGGGAGAGCACTCCATCCTTGCTTGTGTGACATGGTTATAAGTGCCTACCTAGCATATCCGATTCTCTCTGTAGTATTGCAAGAAAGGGAGCCATTGTTGATCGATATGCGTATGTGCTTCCATTAACTGGGCTGTCAAACTTTCCATTTCATGTATTTCCTTTGCTTTACGCAACCAGGCCCTTTGTGTTGGGAGGATAGGGGACTTCCATTCTATCGTGACACAAACCCGGGCAACCAGCAGAAGATTTCTAGGTAAATGCGGGAGAAGGGCATATTCCTCCCCTGTTCGCTCCACCCTGAAGAGGACCAGCAACGGGTGTAAAACCCTATGGATACCCTCCAACTGATGTATCCACCCCAGAATTTCTTTCTAGAACAGCTGCATGCGAGGGCACCCCCACCACTGATGCCAATATGACCCCACCTGTTGACACACCCTCCAGCACCGAGGAGGGAGATCTTTGTACATCTTGGAGAGGGCGCAGAGGGGTTTGGTGCCATTGCATCAAGATCCTACAGTTGTGCATCTTCTATTGCACCGCAATGGAGGATTTCCATACTGCCCTGTAAATGGCGTCCCACCCCCGATGGTCACCCCCAACCCTAGTTTTGCGTCCCATTTCGCCTTAACGCTTGGGACGGGGAGGTGGCCTCTAGCAATGAGCACATTGTGTATACCGGATATTAGGCCTTTGGAACCCAATTGGGAATTCAATACCTGCTCGAAGGGAGTGAGAGCATGCTGTAATTGGCCTTTCCATTTCTTGTCCGTTAAAAACCCCTTTTAACTGTAAATATGGTTGACGGTCGATCGGAGGCCCTCCTGAGCTTCTTCTAACTCCTCCCTGATCGAAAACTGCCCAACCCTCCACATCTGACCCGCCCTCACCAGGCCCTGCTCATATTGGGGTTGGAACCGAAGCGGCTCTCAAATAGCATCCCTGATTGGGGGGGCCAGATACAACTGAGCGGTGATGGCCAGGTTGTGACTCCCACCATTTCCTGATTTTTCTCATGCTATATTTCCCAAAGGGCTGTTAATACTGGATGCTGCCTAGCCCGAAACGGAATGGCCTTCCGCTGCACCCAAAGCCATTCCCCAAGTGATACGGGAGCAAAAAGGCAGTTCTCCAAGTCCACCCACTGCTTTAACCTTGACTCTCTCAGGTGGTGTACCAAGACACATAACTGGGCTGCTACGTAATACATAGAGATGTCCGGATAGGCCACCCCCCCTTCTCTTTTGGGAGAATTAGAGTATTATAACCAATCCTTGGTCTCTTGTCTTCCCAGAGAAAGGCCAACAAGGCTTTTTTAGCCGTGGGCAGGAACTCCTTTGGAAAAACTATAGGGAGGGATTGAAACAAGAAAAGAAGGCGGGGCAGAACATTCATCTTGATGGCCACTAGCCTGCCAGCCCATAACAGATTCAGCCTATTCTACTTGTCTAGATCCCATCTGATAGCAGACCATAGCGGTTTATAATTAGCTTGATACAAGCTGGTAAGACTCTTGGTAATCATTATCCCCAGGTATCGTAGTCCAAACTGCTCGATCTGTAGACCCCAGGTCTGAGGGGGCCCCACCCCTTGGGATAAGTCTGCTCTAAGAGGGAGGACCACCATTTTGCTCTGGTTAATACTAAACCCTGATCTTCTACCATCCTCCTCAGAGCTCCTGCAACAGCGCTGGGATTGATTGCATTGGATGGGTGATGTATGCTAGCACGTCGTCCGCAAATAACGCCAACTTATATTCGCCGCTCTTCCTGGAGAAACCCTTTATCGCACTATTACCTCTGATACCCTGAGTCAAGGGTTCCATGACTAAAAGATAACCAAGGGGAGAGAGGGGACACCCTTGCCTTGTCCCTCTGGTCAGTTGTAATCGAGCAGAAGCTACCCCGTTTACTACTACTTTGGCGCGGGTGTTTCGGTACGGTGCTCACATGCCCCTTACCCAGTCTGCACCTAAGCCCGCTTTGGCCAACACTTGTGTCATAAAGCTCCACCCGACCCTATCAAATGCCTTCTCGGCATCGACCGAGATCAGCATCGGGGCCACATCTTCATCTGATATTGAAGCTATTACATCCAATGTTTTACATATATTATCCACCCCTTGCCTTTCAGTGATGTACCCGGCCTGGTCACTATGAACCAGCAGCGGAAGAACCCCTCGTAGCCTACCCGCCATGATACTGGCGTAGATCTTCACTTCGACGTTCAACAACGAGATTGGCCTATAAGAGCTGCATTCCGTTTTCTCCATGCCCTCCCTAGGAATGACAACAATTCTGGCCACTGTAAAGGTAGGTGGGGCCTCCCCCATCTCCAAGATGTCCTTAAAAAGGAGCGTCAAGAAAGGGATCAGCGCCCCACAAAATCTTTTATAGAATGTAGACGTGAATCCATCCGACCCCGGGGCAGAGCCCGCTCTAAGCTTGGATATTGCTGACTTCACTTCTTCTGCGCTGATTTGGCTGTTCAATTGATCTCTGCCTGTCTCCGACAGTGCTGGGAAGGATATCATAGTCAAATATGGGTCTGGGCTCTCTGCAGGAGGATGTGCTTCTGCAATGTACAGCTGCTCATAGTACTGGGCAAAGCGAGCTGTTATATCTACTGGATTGACCAAAAGCTCATTAGCAGCTGATTTTATCTTGGGGACTGCTCTATCAGCCCTCTCCTTCCTGAGTTTGGCTGCCAACAACGTTTGGGCTTTATCTCCCTTTTCATAACATTTTTGTTTAACAAATCTCAGGTGGGATAGCGCTTTCTCCCTCCATATTTCCTTAAGCTCTGACCTACGTTTTTGAATCTCTGCCCTAGATTCTACCTCCCCTCCCCCTTTTCCCACCAATGCTAGCTCTTTAGCCTCTATAGCTCTCTTACTTGTTTTTCTTTCAGGAGTTTCAGCCTCTTTACTGAGGATCCCTGCAAGATAATGAGGCCCCTTATTGTCACCTTCGCAGCCTCCCACACTGCCTGGAGAGCGACCTCCCCCACCTGAGTTTGCTCCAAAAAGTCCCTGATCTCAGTATCTAGCGACTCTCTAAAGAGGGGGTCCTTAAATAGTGTGTCATTGCATATCCATCGTCTATCAGTTGTTATGCTTCGGCCCAGGTCAAGATCTAAGGTGACCATATCATGGTCAGACCAACCCACTACTTCATTCGAGGACCCTTTTATCAGATGTTCCAATCTGCTTTCCAAAAAGATGTAATCTATCCTGGAATGAGTTTGGTGCAGGAGAGAGTAGAACGTGTAAGCCTTACTATGTGGGTGCATGAACTCCAGGTATCTATTAGGTGGTGACCAGAGAATAGGTTTTGAAAGGCATGGTTGACTGGAAGGGGGACCGCTCCCGCCCTGTACGATTTCCAGTCACACACCGGGTTCACGATTTGATTAAAATCCCCTCGACAAACCATTGGCCCAGTTTGCCGACCTTCCAGGGTTTGCAAATTGCTCTTGTGAAAATGACAACTGTTGGGTGTTGGGGGCGTATACTGAACTGTTACGCTCACCTGGCTCCCACAGAGGCGTGGATCGGAACTGGACAGCTGCGGTCTCCACCAATGTGACGTGTAGGGCCGAGATGACGGACTGGACTGGCCCACCTAGCTTCGTTTGCTTGGCCCGTAGGAATATTCTTCTGCAAATGGAGAAAGGGAATTAACCACCCGTGGAGTTGAGCGTAAATCCCCCCACCCCCGCTGTTCTCCCCACAGATCACCTTTGATGTCCCCTCTTATAGTTTCACCTGATGGTTTGAAAAGATGAGCTCTCCATCCTGCATTGAGCGCAGGGGCACGTTGATAACCAGTTGCTTCACTGGCTCGAAGGAACTGGTGAGTTCCAGAACAATATTGACTCCGAGATTCCCAGCAAGACGCCGTAAGTATAAAGTTCGTAAGAGTTCAAATGCCTGACTTTCACTCTTGTCCGATTCCTTGCAGGGTGCAGCTTGACCCTAATCAAGAGTTCCTCGTGGCAACCGGTAGTAATCTGGTAAGGATTTGTATTTTCCAAGAGAGTTCGATAAAATAATGTCAATATGTAACCTGTTGCTTTCTCCCTTATTCAGGCGCTGAGAGAAAGTATGAAGTCTCGGGGAATAATACCTCCGGCGGTAAAAATCAGGTAAGTCTATTGTGGTGTGGAGGGTTCCCCTTGTTAGTCCCTTTGTTTCACCTTGCTGTCCTTTTGTTTCCCCTTAGGGGTCAGGGTTCGGCGAAGATGCAGTGGAAGCTGCGCTGACCCGTGAAGAGGAATAGTACCCCCGGTGGTAAAATCAGGTAAGTCTATGGGGGGGGGGTAACTAATATTCCTCTGTGTATTCCCTTCGCTCACCTTGCTGTTCTTGTCTTCTCCTTAGGTGCCGGAGTGCGGCGGGAACATGCAGGAGGATGCAGTGGAATGTGAAGATACTGCGAAGGGCGGTGAGTTCAGTGTGGCGCTGCAGCAGGCGAGGTGACGCGCATAAAATAACTTCTTTCTTCCAGCTCGAAGGCGCGAGCGATCGGGAATTCAGGTAAGGATCAAAGGTATTGCTCTTGTTCTTACCTTTTCTCCTTCTTTCTCCCTTTTTCTAGGAGCTCCAAACTCGAGGTGGGCGTGGCAGAAGGCTGGATGCAGACTTGCAGGCATGGTGAGCGTTACGCTGCTGGATGCAGAATAACGCGAAGCGTGTGCTGCTCTTCGGGCGTGGTTTAAATAGCCCCAAAGTAGTCCCAGGTAAGTATTCCTCCCCAGCCCCACCCGAGTAAAAAAATAGTCCCTAAGTAAAGTAGTCCCTTCCAAGCCTCTTTTGGCTTGGAGCTCTTGCAGCATGGTCTGCATCAGGTAAGTTTGCAGCATGGTCTGCATCAGGTGAGTTTTAATCTATGAGCCTGGACTGACTCTCCATAGGACTGGACCCAAATAGCCCCTAGCATGGGGTTGTTGGGCTTGCTTAGGATAACTTGATGCCTGCTTCCGGGGTTGCTGGACTTGGTCTGGGTCCCCGGGGGTACAACACAATCAACATCGGACCAACCGATCCCTGAAACACCAGCGATCTCCCTGCAGGGTTTCTATTTATGTGTGCTATTTGGAGACCTAATGAGGAGCGATACAGGTTGCCCAGACCTCCCTTGTTTTCCGGCCCTGAGGCCCAGATTGTTCCCCCTAAAATTCTGCCTTGCATGTCAAATTCCTTGCCCCGTTTGAATTTTATTTCCTGGACAAAAAGAATGTCTAGGTTCGCCTGCTTGAAGGTTTGAAATAACATGGATCTCTTCTGTGGAGAATTCAAGCCCTTGACATTTAGGGATCCAATTCTAACAGGTGTACCCCAGATCCCTAGGACAAAGCAATCTCTCCTTACACAGCCAATGACCCAATAAGGACTTAGTTCGTCCTAATAAGTGTGTCTCCTGCTCACTTTGCAGATATGTTACAAGCCTTTGCGAAACCCCAAGGTGCCCATCCTCCCCCCACCCTCCCGAAAGAGAAAAAGAAAGAAGAAGCTCAGCATATAGGTAAAGGAAAATTTTGTGTGACCTTTCCCTTCCCCCCGAAGAACAAATGACAGAAAGAAAGTAGAGCCGAGAAGAGAAGACAGAAGCGGTCGAAAACATTTCCTAACATGGGAGACGCCCTAGGTGTAAACATAGGGCCACTCAACAGGTGGAGCCCGGGAACCTAGTGCACAACTGAAGAAGAATCAATACTCAATTTGGCAGATTGCTCTGAGACCACATCTTTTTGTGCCCAGCCCGGCTTGCTTTCCAAACAGCGAGCTGAATTGAGGAAAACTATAGGGGCCTGTCAGGACGGACTTCCATCGGGCCTCAAAGTAAACCCCTATTCTGAGTCCTCTCATTATAAACTACTGATCTCCCCCAGGAAGCCTCAATTTCCTGGAACAGGTTAAACTAACAGTGGTTATCACTGAGTATTTAGTTTAGCAAATTTCCTCCCTTTCTTTGCACGGTTTTTGTGGAGCCACAGACTCGACAGCTTCCTGCTAGGCTCCGACGATGATGGTGCATCTTCTCCTCCCTCTGCGGTCTCTCCTCCTGTCTGCAAGCCCCGCAACACACTCGAGGCCTCTTCCGCCGTGACCACTCGATATTCAACCTCGTCACGAGTGAAGGTGAGAGCGAAGGGGTGGCGCCATCTCTAACGAATGTTTCTTTCCCTAAGCCAAGCAGTTAGCGATCTGCACGCCCTTCTTTTTGCCAATGTCTCTGCAGAGAGGTCCTGATAGATACGAACCTTCGAGCCTTCGAAGTCAATGGAGTATCGCTCTCTGGCCAGCCGGACTATTTCCATCTTGTGCCTGAAGTAATGACACTTAGCCAGAACCGATCGAGGTCCGCCCGGGGGCCATCCTGCCCGATGCACTTTTTCAAATACCAGCTATGGGGACATCGGCTGTGGCATCAGGGTACTTATCAAGGCTTTGAGTCTACTCTCCAAAGTAGCAGGAGATTCATTTGGGAGTTCCTTCATACCGTGTATCCTAATGTTCGCTCTCCTTTCTCTGTTCTCCAAATCGTCCAATTTGGCCTCTAAGTCTAAGTTTCTCTGCTCCAGATCTTGCAGACGCCATCTGTCCTCATTTCTACCAAATCAACCCACTGCTGATTATTTTCCAGGGCCTCAACCTTGTCCTCAATCTTGTGAACTTTCTCCTGGAGTGCTGATACCATGGCAGTCATGCTCGTGCGAAAAGCACGGATCTCATCCAAGAGGAGACAAATATCTCCTTTGGTCGAAATCTCCTGGTCTCCTCCCGGCACCAAAGGAGTATCCTGGGGGTGCGAAGCAGACATGTTTGGGTGCAACCGTTGATATCCTTGTAGCCTCTGCGCGGTCCCTGGGTTCATACTTCCGCCCCCGCGCAAAGTGCCCTTCAGGATGTCTCGGCATGTGTCGCTTGCTGCCTCCAAGCAGATGTGCCAAGCTCTACAGTGGTCCAACCCCAAGCCAAATCACTGACCTGCCAGGAATGACAGGGAAGTTCCTTGTCCACCAGACTTGATTAATGGTCCGGGCGACAGACCTCAAGACACGCCGGCATCTCCTTAGATGACTTCCCGCAGTGTCATGCCCCTAACCCCTCAGTCCGTTAGGGCCACGTTAACTGGGCCCAGCTTTCACCCTCACCCCAGCTCCACTTCGCCACCCTAGCCGGAGCCAAAGAGCCTGTCCTGGGGAGAGGGAATGGGGGACCCAGCCGCACACAGCTCCCCCTGTGAGTTTCTTGTGTCAGTCAGTCCTCAAATTGCCCCATGCACACTCCACAGCGGGAGGGAGGTGCAGTAAATACCTCTCATCTGATTTCCAATTATGCTGTGGTAGAAGGGGCACTGCCAACCTCCACCTGGGCCCCAAGCTGTCCATGCCCTGTGCTGGCCCAGCCTCACCAGGCCCCTTCTGTCTTTCTGTGGGCGCCTTGGGGGTCTGGACAAGAAGGGACCGGGCCACCACCTTCAGTTCCTCCACCTCACAAGAGCCTCTGAGGTCTCCCAACACTTCCTTCAGCGAATGGAGCTGGCAGCGCAAGGAGGGGGTGTGCTCTCTGCCCACACCCCCGCTCCTTACCTCCCTCCAGTGTTGGCGCGAGCTCAAGGTGCCTCCGCCACCGCTGTCTGCTGTCCTCAAATGCTGGAGCCTAAGCCGAGGTCACCCGAGCCCAGCATCCACTCCCTCCTGCTCCAGCAATCTGCCAGGGAGCCACCTCCGTGCGCCACTACAGACTATGATCCGCTCCCTCTGACTCTCCCCACCGCTCGCATCCTCCGCTACTCCACGCCGGGGGATGTTGTACTCTCTCAGCTCCCTCACCCTGGCCACACCAGGTCTTCTGCACTGACCCTCCCAGGTGCTCCTAAGGAGGGCCGATGACAGCACCAGCTCGTCGCTGGGAGCAACAGACACCCTCGGGGACCCTCAGGCCCCACTGCTGAAGCAGCTGCCTCTCCTCGCTCCTGACCGCGATGCAGGCCCGCCAACACGTACCCGGTGGGGGAGGGGCAAAATCTTCCAGACAGTCTTCGACCACTTTCTCGCCCCAATTTTCACCAGTAAAGCACCAGCCGCCCCCCACACCCTTGACCCTGTCCACACTCCCGTGAAACTTGGGACACTTGCGGGCTGGGCAAGCGAAGATTTTCCGCCACTTGCTGTCGGTCCCGACAGAGCTCCTTGCTCAGGTGGTCATTTCGCCTGCGCCCCCTGGTGGTCTCCCAGCATACGATTATTAATGGTCAGAGCTGGATTTTTCAAAATGTATGAATCTTTGCAAAGAAGATATTTTTCTCCCCTAAATTGGTTACTACTCTTCCAATCTATAATTACTTTTTTAATGGAAGGTAGTGTATGAACCGGCAATGTCTTTTCCATATAAAATAAATTATCTAATGGTACTGGGCTCACTGGATTATTTTCTATATGAAGCCAATTTCGATTAACTGATCATCTCTGAGCCAATAGTGTAGTGTGCGTAAAGTATATGCTTTATTGGGTATCCATCTGAAACGGGATCTGAAGATGTGTTAAAATACTTATGTATTTCTGATAATGTCTTTGCTGGCAGTGTAAATGGGAGCATACTGAATACATACAACAATTTTGGGAGTAGAATAATCTTAATGGCGTTAATTTCCCCCCACAAAGTGAATTTCAACTTATCCCATTTATAGCATAAATGTGTTCTCTCTAAGCCTCTTCCTGAAGTTATCTGTTAACAGGTGACTAATATTTTTCATTTATATAGATGCCTAAAAATCTAAATCCATTACTTGTCCATGTGTTTTTAGTTGCCCCAAATAGGCCTCTGTGACATGAGGCCGGGATTGGAAAAATCTCACTTTCTGAAGCATTTACTTTGTAGCTTGATACGTTCCCAAACAAGGTCAGCACGTCTATCAGGTTATGGTTTGAGTGTTCCGGATCTGATAGTAACCCCAGCAGATCATCTGCGTAGAAAAGAACCTTTGATACACAGGCATTACTCTCAATTCCTTTAGTTATAGGATCATTTATAATTAAAATTGCTACTTGTTCAATGAATAAGTCAAATAATAAAGACGATAATGGGCATCGTGTTATGTTCCCCTTCTGACATCAAATGAGTCTGATGTGAGACCATTAACCGTTACCAGAGCTTTTGTATTATTGTATAAGGCTGAGAAAAGCTTTAGGAACTTTGGGCCACAATTTACTTTAAGAATTTAAGAAGGATGTGTCTTAGATAAGTCCAATTGACTGTAGGCCTTTTCAGGGTCTATATTAATGGCTGCACATATCTCTGCTGAGCGTTTATGTAGATGAATGACATTAACCATTCTTTCTTAAATCGTTTTAACTATTTCTACTCCTTACAAGGCCTGTGTGGTTCTTGTGAACTAGCCTAGGAAGGAGTCGATTTAGACTTCAAGCAAAAGGTTTTGCCAATAGTTTCACATGTACATTCAATAAGGAGATTGGGCAAAAATGGGCACATTCAGTATGATTTTGCCTGGCTTTGGAATCACAGTGATTTGGGCAGATGCATTGAAGTCATACCCACATCCTTCTGGATAATGTTCACATATTTATTTTTAGAAAGTGAACAAGGGTGCTGCTAAAAGATGTATAAAATTCAACAGGCAGTCCGTCCAGACCTGGGCATTTCCACAAGCACATATCACCCATTGCCTCTATAATTGTTCCTTAGTTCTTTCTGCTTCAAGTGATGTCCTGTCCTCATCAGTAAGTATAGGAATGTCTACCTATAGTTTATCACTGTTATTTTATCAATTTCACCAGAATCATAGTGTGGTGTTGCATAATATTCTCTAAAAATGCCACATATGTCTTAATTTTTCCTGAGAACAAAGCCATCCTCCTTTCAAACCAGGAGAACTTGTCGCTCATCAACATCCCCCTTCTTTAAGCGATTCGCCAGTAATGTACCCACTTTTCCACTATGTTCCCAGTAGGCCTGTACAAAAAACTATTACTGTTCCGCCTTCATATTTAACTTATGTTCATGAGAGCATCTTGTGTTATCTACGTCTATTTAATTATGTTTAGATGGGTTATCATAATACCTTCTTTCAGCTTTCTTGTGATAATTGTCTAGCTTAATTAGTTCCACTGCACCCTTCTTCTGTGTATAATATGTATGATGCATGATCCTACAATATATAGTAGCCTTTGAAGCATCCCAGATTACTAATAAATCAGAAACTGTATTTTCATTGTCCTCTACATATAACACTATTTCACATTTTGTATATTCAATGAAATTGTCATCTGACAAAAGATGACCTTTAAGTCTCCAACGACTGTATACAGATGTGCCGCCTGTTGCGCAATCTTTCATTTTTTTAAACAATATGGTCACCCCTCTTGAACCGCCATTATAGCAACTAGAAAACTCTTTGTCAAATGACCTGTTCAATGAGGGGCGCTAGCGAGCCGAGCAAGATGGCGGCTTCCTAGGGAGCTCTGCATGGCCCCGAAAATATCCTGAAACATCCATCCTGCTGTGGTGCCCAAATTCAACGCAGAGCACGCTGCACTGATCCCGGACGCCGTGCTGCACATTTTGAAACCATCCGGGCCCCGAAGCTCCCAAAATCGACGGAGTTCCAGGCGACTGGCTGCGGCCTGCCGGATCGGGCCTCCCGGGACGGGCAGAGGAGGAGTGCCCCAGCGGTGCGGATCGCTGCGACGCCAGTCTCTTCGGCGGCGGCCCGCCGAGAGGAGTCGGGTTGACGTTCGCGCCCTTGGCGCGCATAGAGACGCTGCGGTCTCCGTCCCCGCGGGGGCTCGTGGTCCAGCGGGAGAAGAAGGTAGGAGTCCAGCCGGGTGCGCGCCATCCAGCGCATTCAGGTGCCCCGCCGGCCCGGCGTGTCACGAGCTGGCGGTGGGGCGGCGGGTGCCGGCGCCAGTTGTATCGCCTGCGGGTGGATCCGCCGGTACCCCTGCGGCACCTCGGCCCCGGCCCCCCCGGGCGGCGAACACTTCCGTCTGGCGGCTCTTTCCTGCGGGCGGACCAGGCAAGATCCCCCCCGGCTATCGGGGCACGAAGATAAACTGGGAGAAGAGCTACAACAGACACCATTCTTTCCACTCCCCGGCCCCCAGCCCCCGGAACCAATACAACAGAACCAACCAGTGCGAACAGGCTTATGCCGCTTACCACAAAGACGCCTTGAACACCAACTACACTGGTGGAACAGCTGAGTGCGACATCAACACACTAGCCCAGTGTGTTCTTAAAACACTCCCCAGTGACCACGCCTGAACACCCAACGGCATACCCTTTGCGATCTGGCGGCGCCGCAGCGCTTCCCCCACGCTCCAGTTCCCGGCCATTACAGCTGCAGAGAACCTCCAAGCTCACCATGGTCCGGGCACACTCTGCCCATACTCACTAAACTCTGCGGCTACGCTTCTTCATCACCAGCGTCGGCGCAGGGCCTCAGGCCCATCACACTAGCGAGTGAGCAACACGCACAGCCAGGGGGGGCAGGTGGACGTGCGCAGACAATGGGGAAGACAGACAAGTCGCAGAAAAAACTGAACTTTGAGGCCAGCTCCTCCACCAGGCAAACAGATCCCAACGGCAGACCTGCACCCCCGATAAAAGTCATGGAACCCACCGAGGACCCGACCCTCGGCCTCGATATTAAAGAAATTCTCCTGGACCTGAAAGCCGGAATTGGCAACCTGGGGAGCAAACTGGACAATCTGTCTTCCAAAGTAGATCGTATCCAGCACCGCCTCGACCAACATGCCGATAGATTAGACAACGTGGAGCAACGTGTGTCAGATCTCGATGATGGTGCGACGGCCCTAACCACCAGGGTCTCCGCGCTAGAATCCCAACTGAAAGCCGTCTCCGCTAAGAATGAAGACTTAGAGGGCCGCTCCCGGAGAATCAACATCAGAATTGTCGGGGTCCGGGAACAACAAACCCAGACTAAAATGGAAGACCATATCGAACGCATGTGTACTGAACTGTTCGGATCGGAGGTCCTCTCCTCGCTATTTATAGCCGAGAGAGCGCATAGAATTCCTGCAGCTAGACCTATTCCAGGAGCGATCCCACGCCCGATCATAGCTAGGATACTCAACTATAAAGACCGAGATGCAATACTCAAAGCAGCCAGAGAAAAGGGGAAACTCAAATTTGACGGCGACCCTATCCAAATTTTTCCCGATTTCTCATCGGCAGTACAAGCCCAGAGGCGTTCCTTCACGTCAATTAAGCGTAGACTGCAAGATAATCACATCCTTTACTCCATGCTGTATCCCGCCAAACTCCGCATCCAACATGACGGGAGGGCGCATTTCTTCACCACACCTGAGGAGGCTGCCGAATACCTGGACAGGGCCGGTTGTAGACCTGCAGCCAATGCTCCGAATCTACAACGGGATGAACGGAGGAGGAGAAACCCGACATGAGTCCCTTTCTCGACACCGCAGAGCGGAGCAACCATATACTACTCACCACAGAACACCATATTTATCGATTTCGGGGCCACGCGGCCTCCGGCTCGGCAACCAGCGCCCTAAGCACAGCAATGGCTGTAGTTTATGGTCACGGGTGGGCGCATCGTGGGCGTGTTGGGGGTTGCCCACGCAAGGGAGGGAAGTTGATGTTCTTCAGTTACTTTTTTCTGAACGACCACGCCCGGGCCTCCCTCCACTCTCATCCCAAGGCAGTAGCACCACGACTCACAAGTCACTCGGAAGACAAGCCCTTCAAACTCCTACTTGGATCAAGATTCCGGTCTCACCCTCAAATCCTACTGAACAGGAACCTACCTGACTCCCTAAATGTCAGCAACAACATTTAAAATAGCCACCTGGAACATTCGTGGCGGTAACCAACCAGCGAAGAATAGGAACATTTTCCAGTATCTACGTAGACACAAAATCAATATTGCCATACTCCAAGAGACCCATCTCCTGCCAGCGACGGAACTTCAGTGGGCCAAATCCTGGGGGTGCCATAGATATTTCTCGTCGTACTCGTCCTATGCCAGAGGGGTTGCAATCCTGATTGATAGAAAGACCAACTTTAGCCTAATTGAATCACAGAAAGACTCTGAGGGAAGGGCCCTACTGGTGAGAGGGATAATCGCAGGGAGGGAAGTTGTGATTGTAAACTCCTACGCTCCAAACACCGATGGCCCCGACAACTTCAACTGGGTGATGTCCCAACTTGGAAAGTTCAATACAGCAACTATTGTATGGGGAGCCGACCTAAATACGCCAATTGACCCCAAACTTGATAAATCCCACAACACAACTGGGAACCCGTCCAAAGCCAGTATGCAAGTCCGAGAGATATGCCATGCGTTCGACCTATCGGACACATGGAGACAGCATAACCGCAACATGAGAGACTTCACATTCTACTCATCCGTCCATAACACAAGCTCCCGGATTGATTATATCATGGCATCCACCCACTGTCCGTTCTCATGGGGAACGAGTCAAATCCTACCACGCACTCTCTCCGATCACTCGATGGTCACACTTGAGGCCTCCCTAGCAGGCACAACAGCCCCCGGACTAGGATGGAGATTCAAGCCGGGCTCACTTTCGGATGCAGGCTTCGCAGCTGAATTACGTCAGGAACTGATAGCCTTCATTGAGATCAACCAGGGTTCTGTCGACTCATCCAGCACTATATGGGAAGCGCTGAAGTGCTTCGTTCGAGGAACATGCCTATCCAAAGAAAACGGGATGTTAAAGCTAATCCGTAGAGAGCTCTCCGACAGCGAACGACGTCTAAAGGAGATAGAGTTGAGAGCCTCTACGGCACCAAACCCTCAACTCCAAGCAGAATTGAAAAAAGAACTCCTGAAATACAGGGAAACAGCCGAAAGGGAACTAAAATTCCTCAGCCGCGCCCACCAAATCCGTCAATACGGAGAGGGACAGAAACCTGGTGCACTACTAGCCCGGCTGCTCTCAATAGACAAAACCCCAACCCGGGTAGAATGCATCAAAGACGCACGCGGATAGCTGGTATACACAGAAGAGGACATCGCCAATACATTCCGGGACTTCTATCAGAACCTATACAGTTCCAGGGGTAACTCGAGCTCAAATTCGATACAAGAGTATCTCAACGACACTGAGTTGTACTGGGTGGAGGCAGTCCTACGAGAACCACTGAACGCACCAATAACCGAAACAGAAATATTGGACACAATAAAATCCCTCCCGAGCTCCAAAGCGCCGGGACCAGACGGGCTCACTGGAGAGTTCTATAAAGCACACGCGGCTATCCTGGCGCCTCTCCTGCTCCAAGTCTACGAGGAATCTGTTGAACGGGGCAGCCTCCCCCCTACGATGCGTGAAGCCAATATAATAGTGCTGCACAAAACCGGTAAGCCCGCAGACGAATGTGCTTCATACAGGCCAATCTCTTTGATCAACCTGGACAACAAAATTCTCGCAAAAATTCTCGCATCACGACTTCTCCCTCTTATGCCGGCTCTAGTAATTGGAGACCAAGCCGGATTCATTCCGGGTCGCAGCACTACCTTTGGCATTAGACGACTGTTCGGTGTTATCGAGGCCATAGACCCGACACAACAAGCAATAGCAGTGCTTCTTGACGCTGAGAAAGCGTTTGACTCTGTGGAGTGGCCTTTCATGCTAGCAACGCTTACACAAATGGGCTTTGGCAAATTCTTCATTAAGTTAGTGTCACTGTTGTACAACGACCCCCGGTCTTACATCACTCTGGGCAAGACTAGGTCCTCGGGCATAGCACTGGAGCGTGGAACAAGACAGGGATGTCCACTCTCTGCCCTGATCTTGGCCCTCATTATGGAACCCCTGGCGTCGCGACTGAGGGAATGTCAAATTCATAGGGGTCTTAAACTAGGTCCTCACAAACTGATTGTCTCCCTCTACGCCGATGACGTGATACTGTTTATTGGCAACCCCCAAGAAAACCTCAATCCCGTAATGCGTGAAGTAATAAAGTGTGGCCAAATGTCGGGCCTTACGATTAACCATTCCAAATCTGTAGTGTTTCCCCTGACCCCCAATACAGTCGAATTTGTAGACGATCACGGCTTCAAGTGGGAAAACTCAAGGGTGCGCTACTTGGGGATTTATATGTCTCGCAACCACCACGACATATATAGAGACAACTATGTGTCCGCGCTGAACGCCATCCAAGAACGGATACACAGGTGGAAGACGCTTCCGTTAACATTGTGGGGCAGAACCTCCTTGACGAAAATGGTCATACTCCCTAAGCTCCTGTATCTGTTCTCTAATATCCCGCTCCTACTCCCCAAAGCCTTTCTCCTGAAAGTCAAGTCTGCAGTCCTGGAACTTCTATGGGCAGGTAAACCTGCGCGCGTCGCGTATAACACCCTAGTTCTTCCAACGTCAAAGGGTGGTCTAGCATTGCCAGACATAGAAAAATACTATTGGGCAGCCCAAGCTCATTTTTTGAGCTACTGGTATATGTCCCACTTCGTACGCCCACATGTGCAGGTGGAACGCGCCATAGCCTCACCAGACCTGCTCAGTGCCATTATTATAAGTCAAATCCCAGTTCCACATAACTCGCTGAACACAGCTCTGTCCACATATGCAATCTGGAAAAAGATGGCTGTCAAATACGGCGTGACCGTAAGATATTCCCCCCTATTACCCATCAGACACATCCCGGGCATCCCACTCACGAATGAAAAAGTTTTCCTAATCTGGGCCGATAAGATAAATGTCCACTCCTTCGGGGACCTCTTCCCGGAAGGCACCTTCCTCACCCCACAAATGGCCAGGGACAGAGGGGGGGAACACCTCTCTGGATATATTCCTTTATTTTAGATTACGCCACACCCTGCACAAACTGTTTCCTTCATTCCCAAAACAACCCCCCACGTGGGATCTGTTACACAACACCATCCAGGCGCGGGGAGAGGCGAGGCTGGTATCGCGACTTTACAATTCCCTCGTGGCAGATACAGGAACACCTAATCCTAAAACACAGCAAAAATGGGAATCTGCCGTTCAGTCATCAATAAGCGCAGAAGACTGGTCTTATATCCTGCGCCAAACTCAAAAAGTCGCAATAAATACACGCTTTAAACTAATACACTTCAACTTTGTTCACCAAACATACTACACTCCAGTTAAGAAGCATCAACATCATCCAGAAGCCTCGACCCAATGCGAACGGTGCACGGCGCCACATGCAGATTTCTTTCACCTAGCATGGGATTGCCCGGGAATTCAGCGCTTCTGGGTTCTCAGTCTTACATATAATTGCAGACATCATAGGGGAACGGGTGGCCCCGCTGCCATTGGCGGCTCTTCTCGGCCTCACTAGACACCTACAACCCGCATCCCGTAAACTAGCGTCACTCCTGCTGGTCCTGGCCCGAAGGCGAGTCGCCATGGCGTGGAGCCGCGGCCCTCTACCCAAAATCGAAGACTGGAAGAAAGACATAACATACTGCCAGGATGTAGAGAGTGAATTTATAAGAACCCTTCCTTTGCACGCTCGCCCCCCGGACATTTGGGGACCATACATCGCATATCTGCTAAATAGTACTGTATCATCTGATTCCGAAACCACAGGAGCGTGAAATGGGGCTTTGTGACTGAAGAACTAATGTATAACCTCGACCTGACTCGAATCAGTTTTAAGCAATGAACGCATTGATACTTGTTTTGTTGACACGGGAGTGGTGGGGCGGCCTTGGCGGGAGAGCTCGTTAGCGGGTAACGTTATATTATTCCTTTCTCTTGTTCTTTCCTTCACTTTCCTTTCCCCCTCTCTGCTTTCTCCTCTTTCCTTTCCTTTGTTATTAAGAGGATGCACCATGTTGGCGCACGTGTACCGATGATATGAAAAGTTCAAAAATAAAGTTTTAAAAAAAAATGACCTGTTCAATATATATGCTTGCCCTATTCAAAAGTGAGTTACTTGTAGTAGTGTGATATATTCTTTTTTCCTGTCTAGGTAATTTAGCAGGTAAACATAAGAGATGGGCACTAGCAACTGAATCAACTTGTGCAGCACTTAGAAAATTAGTTTAAAAGTTTGCAGGTTTCTCAAATTCAACTGGATGAGGTGAACCTACGCCAAGAACACAGGAGGAGCCGGTGTAGTCTACACCTCATAGGACTAGCAAGGGTTTCACTTGGAAATCTTGCGCTGGTTATCCTAATCAAGAGTCTCAGGGATCGCAATAAATGTGCAGTGAATACGACTTAAATGAATGATAAGTGAATCAGCCGACACGTGTTTCAACCCTCACAGGTATTTCTAAAGGCAGGGAATCTATCAAGGTGTCCAGTATGATCTGGGTGTGTCATTCACTCTGAATGAATATATTCTGAATGCAAATTCAATAATGGTGCCATCAATAACAGGGTACAAATGAATTAGTAAATGTGCGATTTGATTGACATAGATGCCTTCCATCGTTTAGAGAATGAAATACAAGATCCACGCAGAAGCAAAAACTAATGAGTATAGTTGAATGTGATCTGTTAGACATTCATTGATGAATTCAACAGCAATTACTGTAGAAAATCAAATAACTTCAAGAAACCTTTTGTGTTCATTGTATTCCACTTTTTCTATTGAAAGTCCTGTGGGGGAAGCAGAGCTCTATTCCTATTTTTCATTCCTTTTCTTATCCCTTCTATTTTTTGTTTGTTTGAGCACTGTTTGATAATCAACTGCAGCTCAAGTAAAAAAGTATGTCACGTTCTATTACAAAATGTAGTTTAGTAAATTTTCCCAAAGTTTGAGTTTTGGTAATCTTTTTTGGAATAGCGAAGGAACGCAACCGATGTACCTCTCAATAAGCACCAGAGTCTCTGCATCACAGCACTCTATATAAGGCTAGAAATTAAGAAAGTAGCAAATTCATTGTTTTGATGTTGACACCTTTATGTTGGTTATTGGTGTAAATTTGCCCCAGCCAACAACAGTAGGGGTATTCTCTTCAGAGTACAATAGCAGGAGTATAGTGACATCTATTAAGTTGAATGAGCTTAAAGCGTGAATTAAGGGACACATCACGTGTACGTTTACACATCTTTTGCCATATTTTATTGAAATGTCCCTATCCAGATCTCTGGGCCATTTTTGGTGGTTGATGGGCGCTGTGTCAGGTTTTGGGCATAATATTAGTGTGTACAGGTTAGAGACAATTCTCCGGCCTTTGCCAGCATGCATAATGTATGCCAGACACTGGTTCCCCGGTGGCTCCCCTGGGAATTCTGGCCATAGCTTTTGGCTCGCAGAGCGCAGCTTGTAATATTGCAGCCATATAAGAGCTTTAGAACGGGGAATGACATGAATATCAAGTCTGTCAACAAATCTACCATTCGCACACATATCCCCTACAGTTGCTGCACCCAGTTTCCTCTAAGTTGCAATTACTGCCTCATCGAACAAGGGGGGAGGCATACAGTTCCAGATGGGAATATCTTTGGGGTACGGCGTACCCGTGCCAGTCAATTGCCATATATACTTCCATGCAAATAATAAAGTCTTGACAGGTTCAACCAACATACGTCTATATAGCTCGGAGCCAGTATGAGGGATCCAAGATCGTTATTTCACGCTGCCCGCGTCTCGCTTTTCACATGTGGGTATAGGGGACCCTCTAGGTACTAGTATGCAGAATATTGAGCTTGCACTGCTACGCAGTAAAGACCAAAATCTGGTGCAGTGAAACCACCTTTATCATATGTTTTGACCAGATTATCCCATTTTAGTCACACTGTCCCCGAGTGACAGACATACTACTGAATCAGTACATCAAAGTATTGAAGAACTGTAGCGCAAAGTAAATTCGGCAAGAGATACAATAATATCTGGACTACACCATCTTCAGCAACACTATTTCACCGGCTAACGAGATATGAAGTTGAGCCTAGTTGTGCAATTTTGTGCCCAAATAAGTTAAATAACTACCAAGTTTTCTGCGTAGAGGGTTTCCTTCCCTGGAAAAAATTATGCCCAGGTATGCAATATTATCTGGCGGCCAGGCAAAGTCGAGTGTATTAGGCCGCTCCAAGGTCGCCGGAGTCATTGGGAAGAGTTCCGACTTACTGCGGTTAATCAGTAGAACTGAAAATTCCACAAATATCTCCACGTCCCTCATTATGGGTTCATGGTTCACCTGAGGGTTTCTAATAAAAAGGTTAACATTGTCGGCGGCAAACAAAACAGATGATGGCTGGAAGGTTTAGAATCAATCTTATCCTCTGGCATTGCTCTGGGAAACCCTCCAGACCATCGTTCCTTGCCTGCCAAGCCATTACAAAAGGGGAAAGACCATATGCAAATCGGGCTTGGTCCCACCCCAAAAGGGACAGTCCAGCCCGAATTCCCTGGACACATCCCTTCTGCACAAGATCACAAGCATCCCCAAACATGTTTCGCCTCATAGGGCCTCATCAGTGAGAAGTAGTTTGTCTCCCTATGTGAGAGAGGGCATGCCCAGAGGTGGGTCCCTTGATCGCTGCAAAATAGGTAACCAAGCTGCACCTCACTGAGGCAACAAAGCCGAAACATGTCTGGGGTTTGTTTGTGTTTCTGTGCAGAGGGGACTTGGACTAGTAGTTTGGGCTGGGCTGCTCCCATTGGTGGCAGTACCAGTTGCATATGGCTGAGCACCTTTTGCAATGGCGCAGACGGGCTAAAAAACAATGGTGTGGAAGGTTACCCAGAGCAGTGCCAGTACTTCAGAATTATACAAAACCTTCCACTCATCACATTTTTGGTTATAACATTGTCGGCATGCATGAATATAATCACTGATGTCCCTGCTATCCTGATACCCCAATGGGAGTGCTTGTGTCGTATCAAGTCGGCAAGTAGCTCGATAATTATAGCAAATAGCAAGGGGGACAAGGGGCAACCCTGCCTTGTAACTCTCTCAAAAGTGAACGGATCAGACCTAACTCCATTAGTACAGACGAACAAGTTACTTACCAACTGTAACATTCTTTCGACTGGAGCAAAATCTCCATTATGTCATCCGGAAGATCCCAATCCTTGTATCTCAACCTCTCAGAAACCATGCATGTAGGTTGAGTGTCTTGACCTCTGGATGGAGAAGACGACCTTCCTCTTGCGAGAGTAGATCCTCTCTTTGTGGAAGATGTCCAGAAGGTCCGGGTACCACGTCCTCCTGGCCCAGTCCGGGGCAATTAGGATCATGGTTTTCCTGAACTTTCTCAACCTCGCTGATTGTCAGATCGCTGGTGTGAGCTCCCCACCCCGTGAGTGAGGCGTCTGTTACTACCGTTATCTCCCGCCATGGTTGCCAAAAAGATTCTCCCTTGAGGATGGTGTTGTTGCAAGCCCACCATAATAGATCCTGAGCAACTGCACTCGGGACTTGCAGAAGATCCGACATACTCCCCGAGAATTGGGACCACTGAGTTCTGAGGGCCCATTGGAGGGATCTCATTCTCAGTCTGGCCTCTGGCACCAGAAAAATGATGGATGCCACGAGGCCAAGCCACCTCAGAAAATCGAAGGCCGGCAGATGCTCGGCTTTCAGGAATTTTGTTACCATCTGCTGGATGTGGAGAGCTCTTACCTCAGGCGGCGAGGCTTTGCCCGAGGAAGTGTCCAAGACTGCTCTGATAAACTGGAGTTGTTGGGATGGTATCATGTGGGACTTCATGAAATTGAGGGAGAAGCCCAGGTTGTGGAGGAAGTGGCAGGTGATCGACAGATTTCCTGAGCTTGTTCTGGAGAACGTGCTCTGATCAACCAGTCGTCCAGGTAGGGGTAGACGTGAATCCCCCCTCTCCAGAGACTCGCTGCCACTACCGCCATCAGCTTGGTGAAAACCCTCGGAGCAGAGGTCAGCCCGAAAGGCAGAACTCGAAACTGATAGTGAGAACCGCCAACTGCGAACCTCAGGTATTTTCTAAACTTGGGATGGATTGGCACATGAAAATAAGCATCCTGAAGTTCCAATGATTGCTGCTAACCGCTAACTTACTTTTCCTCTCACAGAGGGCCATCTCCGCCATCGACTGACAAGAGCCACAGTCACTGGTTCGATGATCCGAACCCAGACACCAAAGACAGATACAGTGAGGATCGGTGAAAGACATCTTCGACCCGCAGTCGATACACTTCTTGAACCCAGTTTTGGGTGTATAAGCGGTTGATGATGAAGACATTGTCTGACAGAAAATCTCGAACCGCGCCGTTCACGAGAGCGAAGCAATCGGAAAAACGGAACTGAAGCCAACGGGCGCGGCTCGAGGTACTTATACCAACAGTGACGTCGACATGGAACGGAGCCCGTCGAGGGACAATTGACACCACAACCTCGAGCACTGCGCCCTCTACCGAAAAAAAAATTACGAAGCAGCCAAGCTGGCGATAACAAATTATCACAAGATGAGGAATACGTGGGAGGACACAATCCATTCGAAATGGGTGTTAGGAGTGAGTGAACAGAGTGTACTGAGATAGGTTACATTACATGTGAGGATCCTACCATCTCTGTTACCGGCATCTATTAATGTTATTGTACATAATTCTATTGATGCCATTAGAATCCAACGCAAGCAACCTAGAACCTCTGGGGAGTCTGGAGCTTGTTAGAGGTTCTGGGTTCCAAGGGTGTCAGTTGGCTGGTGGGTTGGTGCTAGGGGGCTGCTGCAAAGAACACTGCTTACTTGTAATGAATAAAAGGCTTGGTTGGATTCACCTTAAAGTGTCTTAAGGTGTGATTGACCTTAACAACTGGCGACGAGTTGGTCAAACAGGCAGCTGCCTGCAACAACCTGTGTGCTTCCCTGTTGGGCTGGATGTCGTGTCAGAGACATTCCTGACATGGTTGAGAGCCTGTGAGCTCCTATGAGGTGTCATTGCACATCCTGAGTCTCAGCAACGTGTCGCAGTGGCGAATGGCACTTCACCACATGAGGCCCAAGTGAGTGGAGCTGTGTGTGCGAGAGGAGCAGACAGAGCACTGTGATTGCGGAGCACTGTGCGCATGCTTGACACAGTCCACCACAAATAACCAGGCAAGGCTGATACGAAGTGCTCTCGCATGTTCTAGAAAAGCACCTGAGAACGTCCTGTGTGCCGCTATTTTCGGAGTGCCGGCACAAACACAAGATACAGAAGTGTTCCCATGGTGATAAACCAGCAATGGACAAGAGATACAGTGTCGCTACAATAATCTGAGGCTTCACTACAGCAGGGTGCCCAGCCCAAGCACAGAACAGTTGCTCGCAAGAGCACTAAAGCGAACGAGGTGATTATGAAATGATAATGCATTGAAGCTTAAAGGACACCTGTGTCCCAGCTGACACTGCAGCCATTTCAGCCTGCAAAGAAGTGGAAAATAAGGGAACTCTTCTCAGCATTGCACAAAAGACTCTGCTCAAGTTGTAACAAGTCCTCCAGCTGCCACCATGAACCCATTTGGAAAGGTTTATTTCTACAAAAAGGTAAAGACATGCCAGCAAAGAACTCTGCTGCCACCGAGCGCTCTGACGAAATGAACATGGGCAACATCTTATAAAGAAGAAAAAGGTCACACCAACATGTTGGGGGTGGGGGGAGGAAGGATAGAAAGTGAAAAGCAAAGTAAAGTAGAATGTGAAAAATTAGTGCAAAGTGAAAGATGAAAAGTAAAATTGAGAATAAGCTAATATAAATTGAGTGGAAGTTTAAGGTAGGGCTCTCAGTGCCTAGGAGAGGTTAAATGATCTAAGCTAAAAAGAGCTCTGATTAGGGAAGGAACGGGCACCGAACCAGATAAAGAGGCCTACGAAGAGGCAGGTGGGGGAACTCTCAGGCGCCGTAAGCCGCCCAGAAGTCATGGCAGTGGTCTAGGTAACTGGCAGTAGGAGCTGGCAGGCATAAGGTAACAGGGTGCCGGGGGAATCCAGTGGGTCGGGAAAGGGTGAAGGGGACAAATGTACAGAAAGAAAGCGGTGCAGCTACTTGGGGATTTGGTAGAGGACTAATAGTCAGGTACCAGGGGGGGAGCAAAGAGGGAGGGAGGAGAGTGGGGGGGAACAACCCCCAGGGGAATGAGGGGCAGGCAACGGGGATAAGGGAAGGGGGCAAGTGCAACGGGGAATGAAGGAGAATTGAAACCTAATGGGGGAGTCACACAAGCAACGGGGAGCGAGTAGTAGGCCTGGAGACTGTGTGGAAGGGGCACAGGTCAGATACCTAAGGAGGGAGGGGTGAGGAGGCGAGAGAACGGCAGGACCCCAGGGGCGAGGAATAAGATAGGGACCTGGGGGCCGGGGGTTAGGAAGGGGTTGGGCAAAGGGAAAGTGTAGAGCACGTACACCGGGCCAACGGGGAGCAGGGGATAGCGGTCTGGGGGGGAGGGGGAGTTTTAACGATCCTGCACCTGGGCAAAAGTGGAAACGGCTGAAGATAAAGCCGGTGCCGAAAGGGGAAGTGTTCAAAGCACCAGTTAACAAGTTAATAAAGTGGGAAAGTTAAAGTGGCGGGGTCAGCTCCACACAAACAGAGGCTGCCCGCCATCAAGTTCGAGTTCATACTAAGTGTAAAAGTAACGGCGTCACTTCCGATCAGCGGATGCTGCTCGCCATCAAGTTTGAATTCATGCTAAGTAAAGTGGAAGAGTAACAGCGTCAGTTCCGCTCAACGGATGCTGCTCGCCATTTAAGTTTGAGTTTATACAAATTAAAGTGGAAAAGTAACTGCGTCACTTCCGATCAGCGGATGCAGCTCGCCACCAAGTGGGGAGTGTAAGGGTGTGCAGCTCAGAGCAGAATAACCTGATGCTGTATTACCAAGTAACAAGTAACAGAGCACCTGTAAAATACCTCCTGCTAATAAAGCAACTGCGACCTGTACATCCACAACCCGGGTCAGTGTATTATTTCTGGGGGATGTTGGGGGAGGGTATGGGAAAAGGGAAATGTGTGGAGGGCTGCAGGTTAAACAAAAGTGAATTTAAAAACCAGGAAAATCAAATGCAGGGCCCGTGGAAGGCCAGAAGCAGGGGGATGCGCCGAGTGCAAGGAGGAATGTAGCAGACACCACCATAGGCGCTACACGCAGCCGAACACACTCGGGTCCATGTACCCCATCCCCCTCCAACAACAGGATAGGGGGATCAGGGGTGGGCGGACCTCCTCAGACTGGATGGCACAGGGAGACAGGAGAAGGGAGGGAGCAACGAGGTGCAAAAGGGGCGTAGGGTGAGCGGCCTAGACCATCCCCTATCTCAGGCTTAAAGGCACAGGGAGGTGGGGGAAACAGCCTCATTCTCCGACGACCAAGAAGGAAGAAGGACCCGCCCGCCCAACCAAAATAGAAAGCAAAAAACAAAAATAAAAATGTAAATAGGTGAATGTATTAATCTGTTTTTGTATTTTACAGCAGGATTGTCGCAATGGAGGTACATGGTGTTCCAGGCTGGTCGGCCTGCTGGAATCCACAAGGGACTGGCAGTGTTCAAATTGTCGGCAGCGGAGTACTTAACTCAGCAAGCCACGGGGAACGGGGGAGGGTATGTGCCTGTGGTGGGAAGGAAGGGGAGGTGGATAGGTGCAAGGATCAAGGCTGGCGGTGGTCTAGGTAACTAGCAGTAGGGGCTGGCAGGCATAAGGTAACAGGGCACAGGGGGAATCCAGTTGGTCGGGAAAGGGTGAAGGGGACAAATGTACGGAAAGAAAGCGGCACAGCTACTTGGGGATTTGGTAGAGGACTAGTGCTCGGGTACCAGAGGGGAGAAAAGAGGGAGGGAGGAGAGGGAGGGGGGCAACCCCGAGGGGAATGAGGGGCAGGCAACGGGGTAAGGGAAGGGGGAATGAAGGAGAATTGAAACCTAATGGGGGAACAGCAATGGGGGAGTCACATAAGCAACGGGGAGCGAGTACTAGGCCTGGAGACTGTGTGGAAGAGGCACAGGTCAGATACCTAAGGAGGGAGGGGTGAGGAGGCGAGAGAACGGCAGGACCCCGGCGGCGAGGAATAGGATAGGGACCTGGGGGCCGGTAGTTAGGAAGGGGTTGGGCAAAGGGAAAGTGTAGACCAAGTACACCGGGCCAACGGGGAGCAGGGGGGGCAGGCAACAGGGGGGGGGGTAGGTTTAACGATCCTGCACTTGGGAAAGTAGTAAAAGTGAAACCAGCTGAAAATAAAGCCGTGCCGAACAGGGAAGTGTTCAAAGTACCAGTTAACAAGTTAATAAAGTGGATAAGTTAAAGTGACGGGGACAGCTCCGCACAAATGGAGGCTGCCCGCCATCAAGTTCGAGTTCATACTAAGTGGAAAAGTAACAGCGTCAGTTCGGCTACCGGATGCTGCTCGCCATCAAGTTTGAATTCATGCTAAGTAAAGTGGAAAAGTAACGACGTCACTTCCGATCACGGGATGCTGCTCGCCACCGAGTGGGGCGTGTAAGGGTGTGCAGCTCAGAGCAGAATAACCTGATGCTGTATTACCAAGTACCAAGTAACAGAGCACCTGTAGATACCTCCTGCTAATAAAGCAACTGCGGCCTGTACATCCACAACCCGAGTCCGTGTATTATTTCTGGGGGGGTGTTGGGGGAGGGCATGGGAAAAGGGAAATGTGTGGAGGGCTGCAGGTTAAACCAAAGTGAATTTATAAACCAGGTAAATCAAATGCAGGGCCCGTGGAAGGCCAGTGTGGGGTGTTGCGGCTAAGCGAATGAGGTGATTATGAAATGATAATGCATTGAAGTTTAAAGGACACCCGTGTCCCAGCTGACACTGCAGCCATTTCAGTCTGCAAAGAAGTGGAAAATAAGGGAACTCTTCTCAGCATTGCACAAAATACTCTGCTCAAGTTGTAACAAGTCCTCCAGCTGCCACCATGAACCCATTTGGAAAGGTTTATTTCTACAAAAAGGTAAAGACACACCAGCAAAGAACTCTGCTGCCATCGAGCGCTCTGACGAAATTAACATGGGCAACAGCTTATAAAGAAGAAAAACGTCACACCAACATACATCACATTACAAATCCACGCAGCCTATTGGTGCGACCATATACATAGGCGGCCTGCTCCATATGGGATGCCAGGTCATTGGTCCCAGCATCTCCTGTTCATCTTCTCCCACGTGGGCTTCTTTTTGGCACGTCATCAGACGCAAAGCTACTTTAATGACGAATTCAGTTTTGGCGGCAGTAAAAAACATGTATGTTACACAGCTTTAAAATGCATCCCAAAGAGGAGCGCCATGCACATTGTACACTTATCAGAGTTTGATTATTTCAAATTGGTTTGGAAGCTTGCCACTTGGAGGGTCCGCAATCTCACTTGCACATAAAGAGATTTCTCATAAGGCGAAGAGATATAGTCTTGGAATAGTTTCCTACCTGGGGATCAAGGATCGAGATATGCCGGGCCCAGTTTTAGCTTCCTCGTGCTGACCACCAATCAATCCCTAGTTTCTTCAATAGCACATAACTGTAGTTCCTTTCTAATACCAGGCAACTGGTTTTTGGAGTTTTCCCATAGGTTAACACCATCCAATACCCAGAGCGTTTTCTTTACATGGCAAACCCACTCTAGGGATTTCCCTCCCTCCAGGGACATTACATGGCACAATGCATCTCTATATTTCACCAAACCCCAAGTCCAGCAGCAGTTCCGGGTGAGCCCCAGCAGGGTCCACATTCTTCCCCAGAGGGAGAAGCTGTAACACAGCCCAGCCAGTGCTCCAGGCTGGACTTTGAGATGGTCGACCCACATGGGAGACAGGTGCCCAAGGCCTGGGACATTACCCCCGACCTTCGTGGAGCTCTGGCTGGGCTGCGTTAAAGAATTTACCTCCGGGAAGGGAGGGGGACCCTGCCAGGGCTCCCTGGGACTGCTGCTGCACTTGGGGATGGTCAACCCACATGGGAGACAGGTGCCCAAGGCCAGGGACATGACCCCCCAACCATGCTGGAACTCTGGCTGGCCTGCATTACAGCTTCTCCCTCTGGGAAAGGACATGGACCCTGCCGAGGCTACCTGGAACCTCCGCTGGGCTTGTGGATGGTCAAGCCACATGAGGGACAGCCGCCTAAGGCCTGGGACATCGCCCCTGAACATCCAGGAGCTCTGGCCGGGCTACATTATAGTGAATGATAGCCTTTGCCACATTTAGACATCATTGTGAATGTTAGCCTGCGTCACATCTAGACAAGACTGTGAACATTAGCACGCGTCACATATAGAATTGCGAATGTTAGCTGGCGTGGCATCTTATAGGATTGAGAATGTTGGAAAAGCGTCTTGCGTCGCTTCCGGACAGTATTGTGAATATTAGCCAGTGCTGGTATTAGATAGTGCGCAGGACAAATATCCTTTAACATTAACACTAACATCGCTGCCTATTATATTGTGAAACCTACTGTATTGTGAACTGTATTTAGCCTGCACAACACTTAGACAGAACTGGGAATATTAGCCTCTGCCACACTGAAATAGAGTTGTGAATGCTAGCCTGAGCCACACTGTGATAGAACTGTGCATTTGGCTTGCGTTGCACACAGAGAGAACTGTGAATATTAGCCTGAGCCACATTGAAATAGAACCGTGCATATACAGGACACTCACATATAGGCGTTTCCCCTTACCTGCCTACCATACTATGAAAACTACTGCATTGCGAAGCCCAGGCCAATACAGAGCTGTCAAATCTGAGTGTTTCCCATACCCATCTTACATTGTGAAACCTAGGCCTCTCTCCCACTGTATAGGACTCTCGATTCTAGGTTTGTTCCCCATAGCTGCCTAATATACTGTGAAACCCACTGTATTGCAAAACCTAGGCTTCTCTCCCACTATACAGGGCTCACAATTCCAGGTACCATGCCACACACTGGCCAAGGCAGGCTAGCACGCTGGTGCACCAGTAGGTCCAATAAGATCCACAACAGACATTCTCTACCCCAGCCAACACATAGCCACCTCCCCACCACTGCAGTCCTTCAACGTGGAACCCTCACACCTCACCCACCCCCTCCTTGCCAGACCACCCTACCTCACCTCACCCCATCCCGGTACAACATGGGGTAACAAATACACCAGCGAAGCCAGCAGCCTCGCTGTGGCGCACCGCAATAAATTCACCCACGCTCACCGCCCCTCAGACCCTCGCACAGGAGAGACCACAAACAATGAGACAAATGGACCAGGAAAGCCAGCAGTCCCCAATGGGGCACACCAGTATAAACTCACTGACCCGACCGCATGCTCAGACCCTTGCACCAGAGAGACCATGAATAACAAAACCACGCGGTCCGCAGTGGATAAAGATCACTCCAGCCTAACAATTCCAAAGACTACAGTACGTATAACCTCGAAGATTACGGTACGTATACCTTACACCACATCTGTGGACACAGGCTGCAGGCATGGCCAAGCATCCATGCACTGTGAAATGTAGCTTCCATACTTTAACACCTGACGTACCTCAACACTCCTGCCACTAGCATGCAGCGACTACCAACGGAAAAAAATAAATTTGGTATAGCTGGCCACACACCGACTCTCTCAACAATAGCAATCTATCGCAAACCACCAACAGCGCTCACTCACGTGCCTGGCCTCTCTTTGGGCAGCTTAGTTGAGCCTAGCCAGCTACGCAAGTCCTAGACTGGCACAAATGCACACATGCATTTCCTAATCTAAACTCTTTAGAATTTTCCAGCACATTGACTACGGTCACCGAGGGCATTCCAACCCAAAAAGCGCATTGACGCCACACAAGTGGGGAAAGAGCGCTATATAAATAACCAAATGCAATATACCACATCTAGATAGCGGGGTCACTAACCAACCCACTAACAATGTCACCCTTCTGCATACACCTCTTAAACTTTAACCAAAAACAACCACACACCCTAAAGCACAGCAAACCGCGCAAACTTCACTACACCGCAACAACTAAACAAACCACAAATCACACAGCTCCGCACAACAGAACACGACGGCTACCAACCGAAAAGCACACCTAACCTCAGTGAACAGTGCTAACCGAACTGAAGCCGCCAACAGCACATCACTGCTCTCTTGCACTTTTCCCGCTCGGTCCTACTACCTCACCCCACCCCCTTTCCTTTTCAGATCTGCCAGAGCACCAGGGGACCACTCCGGTGGTGATAGTGCACGGGTCAAATATCCTTTAACATTAAATTACAGAATATCCCTCCCAAGAGGTATTGGCACACTGCCGGGCTCCCTGGTGGGACCATACCCAAGCACAGCGGCACTCCCTAGGAGCCCCGGCAGGGTCCCCGACTTTCCCAGAGGGAGAAGCTATAACGCAGGCCAGCTAGAGCTCCATGATAATCTGGGGTAATGCCCCTGAACTTGGGCAGCTGTCTCCCATATGAATGACCATCCCCAAGTACAGCGGCTGGTAAAGTGATTTTTTTGTGACAGATGGAAATCCGAAACTATTTTAGATAGGAAAAAAGGCTTGACCTTTAAAACAACTTTATTCTTGTGGAAAACCGTGTGAGGAGGCTTGTAAGAGAGCGCCTGCAACTCACTCACCCTGCGGGCTGAAGTTAGAGCCACTAGTTGAATCGTTTTTAAAGTTAGGAGCCTTAAAGGACAAGAATGTAAAGGCTCAAAAAGGGCACACATAAGAAACTTTAAGAATAAATTTAAATCCCAAATGGGAACTTGGAATGGCGTAGGAGGGAACGTATCTGTTAACCCATTAAGAAATTGGAGACCTAAAAGGCATTTTGAAATATGAAACTTCTTCTGAGGAGCGCTTGAAGATGGATAGCGCTGCCAAATATCCTTTAATAGTTCCAACTTGGAGCCCCGAGTTGGCTAAATGTAATAGAAAGGAAAGCACCATGGGAGTGGTACATTGAAAAGGATCCACATTCTTATCCCTGCACCAGTTACTGAATTTCTTCCAACAACACCGGCATAAGGATTTTGTTGCTGGCCTTCTGGCCGAAAGCAAAATCTCCATAACGTCATCCGGGAGGTTCCAATCTTTATATCTCAACCTCTCAGAAGCCAGGCATGAAGGTTGAGTGTCTTGACCTCTGGATGGAGAACCCGACCTTCCTCTTGCGAGAGAAGATCCTCTCTTTGTGGAAGACGTATTGGAGGGCAGATGGACATGTCCAGAAGGTCCGGGTACCATGTCCTCCTGGCCCAGTCCGGGCCAATTAGAATCATGATTCCCCTGAACTTTCATGATTACTTTCAACTTTCATGATTACATGAGGAATCACGGGGACTGGAGGAAACGCGTAAAGGAGTGGTTATACCCAGTCCACTACGAACGCATCCCCTAGAGCTCCTCTCGGGGGAAATTCCCTTGAGCAATACAGATCGCACTTCCGGTTGGCCCCAGTCGTGAACAGATTCACCTGAGATGTTCCCCAAAGGGCGAAGATCTCTTGAAGGACTTCCTGAGCTAGCTCCCACTCATGGGAAACTGTGCTCTGCCTGCTCAGAGCGTCTGCCGCCGTGTTCAGGTCTCCGGCTAGGTGAACTGCCGACAGAGAGATTCCTTCTTGTATTGCCCAGAACCAGAGCTGCATTGCCTCTCTGCACAGTGGGAGTGATCCTACGCCTCCTCATTTGTTGAGGTAGTACATGGCCACTGTGTGGTCTGTCATTATCAGGACCTTCTTTTTCTGTAAAGAGGGCAGAAAGGCCTTTAGCGCTAGTCTGATTGCCCTCAGCTCCAAAAGGTTGATGTGTAGTTTGGACTCCGATGGAGACCAACAACCGCTGATTGTCAGATCATTGGTGTGGGCTCCCCACCCTGTGATTGAGGCGTACGTCCCTACAGTTATCTCCGGCCATGGTTGCCAAAAAGGTTCCCCTCTGAGGATATTTTCCTTGTGAGCCCACCAAAGGAGATCTTGAGCCACCTAGGAGGGGACTTGTAGAAGATCTGACATCTCCCTTGAAAACTGGGACCATTGAATCCTGAGGCCCATTGAAGGGATCTCATCCTCAGTCGAGCCTCTGGCACCAGAAAAATGCAGGATGCCATGAGGCCTAGCAACCTTAGGAAGTCGAACGCCGGTAGATGTTGGGCATTCTGAAATGTTGTTACCATCTGCAGAATGCAGTGAGCTCTTTCCTCAGGAGGTGAGGCTTTCCCTGAGGTGGTGTCCAGGGCCGCTACGATGAATTGGAGTCTTTGTCTCGGAATAATTTGTGACTTCTTGTAATTGAGGGAGAGGCCCAATTTGTGTAGGAAGTAACAAGTCATGGCCAGATATCCCGGGGCCAGTTCGGGTGAACTTACCCTTATTAGCCAATCGTCCAGATAAGGGTAGATGTGAATCCCCTCTCTCCTGAGACTCGCTGCCACTACCGCTATTAGTTTGGTGAAGACCCTCGGGCAGAGGTCAGCCCAAATGGCAGAACTCGAAACTGATAGTGAGATCCGCCAATTGCGAACCTCAGGTACTTTCTGTGTTTGAGATGAATTGGCACATGAAAGTAAGCATCCTGAAGGTCCAATGAAACCAGCTGGTCCTGAAGCTGAAGAGCCTAGAGGATCTGAGAAAGGGTCACCATCTTAAACTTGTCCTTCTTGAGGAATTTGTTCAAATTTGTCAAGTCCAAGATGAGTCTCAATCCTCTGTCCTTTTTGGGAATGAGGTAATAAGGAGCCTACCAACCTTGTTCCTCTCCGCTACAGGTAGATGTTCTATTGCACCTTTCTCTAGCAGGGTTAAAATCTACTGCACAAGGAGCGGGTCTGGAATTTTTACAGAGTTGGCTCCCGGTGGATGATCTTGAGGCCTTTGATGAAAAGGAAGACAGTAACCATGGGTCACTATCTCTAGTGCCCAGGCATCCGACTTAATGCCCCGCCATTCATCCAGATACTGAGTGATTCTGCCTCCGAAAAGGGTCTTGTGGGTTAAAGCCTCAAAGTGGCTTTGCAGCAGCTGCAGCAGTGGCTGAGGAGGTAGTAGCCGCTGCTGTGGGTGATCTAGCACCTCTCCCTTTTCCACCACAAAAGGGTTTTCTTTGTTGTCCCCTCTGACTGGCCTGCCCTCTCCCTTTTCCAAAAGAGGAATAGAAGCGAAAAGGGCGACTCTTCCAGGAAGATGACCCTGCGTAAGAGTGCTGTTGAGGTTGTCTTATAGCGGCGCTGAGTGATTTAGCTGCCGCTTTCGAGGTCTGCAGCTTCTCCAAGTTCTCGTCGGTCTTGCTGCCAAACAACTTCAAGCCGTCAAAGGGCATATTGAGTGATCTGGATTGTACATCAGATGCAAAACCAGATTTCCTTAGCCATGCGAATCTGCGCAAGACTGCACTAGACGCCATGAATCTGCTTATACTCTCTGCAGTATCCAGTCCTGACTTGAGGCACTCTTCCATAGCCTCCTTCCCATCCTTTACTATCGCCAGGAAACCATCCCGCTCCTCACCCTCCGGGATGTGATTAGCCGCTGCATCTAAACAGCTCCACAGGGTGTAAGTGAACCTAGCTAATGTACAAGTCACATTAGTAGATTTAAGGGCCATACTACCAGAAGTAAAAGCCTTCCTCGCCCAGGCATCAATACTTTTGACGTCCCTGTCAGGGGGCTTAGAGGGATAAGCCAACTGTCTGTTCGCAGTCGCAGCTTGAATCACCAAGCTTTCAGGCGAAGGGTGCTTAGATAAATATTCTGGATCCGAGGGAGCAGGTCTATACTTTCCTACAAATACAGCTGGTAGAGATTCAGGCGTCTCCCAATTAGTCATAACTCTCTTTTGAAGAGCTTTGTGGATAGGAAGGACTGGGTCTTTCTGAGGCCCTTCATCAATAATATCTGTTAAGTCATCCTGGTCATATCGTGGGGACACTGACTTCCACCCCATAAAATCTATCACTCTTCGCATGAGGTTCCTATACCCCGGTTCAGCATGGTCTGTGGGGTCAGGTCTTTCAAAATCTACCTCAGGTGAGGTATCTAGGCCACAGGCAGATTGTAGGCAGTCATAAAGGTCTGACATTTTTGAATTAGGATCTACCTGTTCCTCAGGGACTTTTCTTGTCCCAAATCGAACACCAGCTGATGTAATTTCCTCATCAAAAGTTTTGTTACTCAAAAATAGCAGACATGGATTCAAAAAATTCTTGCCTGGGCTGAGGGTGGAAATTAATTTCTGGTAAAGCTGGAACAGACCTAGCCTTAGCCATAGTTGTCGACTTAGGAACCGGTATGAAAGATTTCCCAGACAAAGGCGTCAATGGAATCGACACCGGCTTCGACATACTCGAAGGAATCCCTGAGGTCATCGAGGAGGGCTTCAATGTCGAGTAAGGCTTCGACGTCAAGGTCGAGGGCATCAACGCCATTTTTGGCTTCGACGGCATTGTCTAAGGACGCGTCGAGTCGATAGGTGACTTTGACAATGAGGATGCCATTTTGTCCTCAGGCAACCTCGATTTATGCACCAAAGGTTTTTGCACAGTCTCATGAGGCGCTGGAGAATCGATGAGGACGCCCTCGACTTTTTGTCCGATTTAGCGTGAGACGTTTTGGATTTCCCTCTGTCACCTTTAGAGTAGACAGGGGCATGCTCTTCATGCAACTTTTTTGAGGGGGTCGGGCCGCCTTCTCAAAGATTCTTAGCATTGAAGCCCTAAAGACCTCCCATTTCTTTGTGGAATCATGCTTCGAAGGACAAGAAATTAATCTCCTGGCGTGCGAGGAAGAAGAGGACGAAGATCTATGATGTCACTTTTTTGATTTTTTCGATGACGGGGAAGACTTTCTCGACCGACTTTTCGACCTCAATCGCCTCGACTCATGACGAGATATAGTTCTCGATTCTCTCGAGTCTTTTAGCCTTTTTGCAGACTTGAAAGACTTTTCCCCCACCGCTAGCTTACCTTGGCATTCCTTAAGAGCCTTGTTCAACATCGCCTGACACGACCCGCACTCGTCGACTCGCTGATCAGGACTAAGGCACCAAAGACAGTTGCGGTGAGGTTCCGTAATGGACATTTTTCTTCTGCATTTGAGACCCTTTTTAAAACCAGTCTTGGGTGTTGTCGGGGTTGAGGAAGAAGACATTTCTCGATGAGAAAAACTGATGCGCCGTTTCAATACACAAAGCAGAAGCTCGGAAAAATGGAACAGAACCAACAGGCTCGAGCCCTTTATACGACGGATGATGTCGACGCTCGACGACGGCCTTCGAAGGACCAAGCTACGCAGCCTCAAGCACAGCGCTCACTGCCGAAAAAATTTCAGAAAAGAAGCAGCATGCTGGCAAAAATATCTAAGATGAGGAATATGTGTGAGGACACAATCCATTCGAAAGCAGTGGTTTAGCCTTTTCTCAGGTAGGCGCACCCACACATGTGAGGTACTGTTTTCGCCGGGACACCTGTGGGAATGTGGAAAGGTAGGACATGTGTTTGCAGCATGTTTCGGTGGTTTCCTGGTGACAAATGTCTGAAAAATTAGGTTTTTTTCGCCTACATTTTGGACTTTGTTGGGCCTTGTGGGTAATACATTCTAGGGCGATTCGCGGATGTCAGACCTCTGTGGATTCCCACAGGTGTCTTTTCAGAAATGCATGGGGTTCCCTGTTTTCCTTGGTGGCTGCGACACCCCAGGCGTAAATTTGAAGGTTGTCCACAAAGCCAAATCCAGTCTTCCCCAGGGCATTTGAAGTACCAGCGGTTTATCTTTCACCCTTTGTACCCAGGTAGGTGCACCCACACATGTGAGGTAGAGGTAGCGTTTTCGTCAGGACATCTGTGGGAATGTAGGACATTTGTTATTTTTTCTTGGTTTTGATAACGTTTTCATACATTTGCAACTGCACTTTGTTACACAACCCTTTAATTTCCCAAATGTAACCTACATTTAGTTGCTGCTTTATGCACTGTATGCTTTTGTAAACTGCACAAATCACCTATCCTTCAAAAGGTCTGCCTGTGCTCTTTCAAAAAATGTATGCTTGCCATTCCTCACCACATTTGTTTTTCTTATTTTCACATGCGAAGTACATCTGTTTAGGCCGTCAGTATAAAAATCCTGTGTTCCATGGCTCTGCTTTTGGCTTGTGGTATTGCTTGTTTTGTAAAAGTGAAAAGATGGGGGCATGGCCAACTGAGGATGCAGACGAATGCCTTCTCAGTGAGCTCCATGACCCACTTCGGCCCGGGGCCCCAAACCCCCTTTTAATGTAGAAATTCACCCCAGCAGCTGACTTCACAGGCACAGGATCATCTAGGGAATCAGATCTGGGAATCCTAAACCCTGGGGTGCCCAACTGACGGAGCTGGAGCAGACTCCACGGCACGGCCGTAATATGGTAAAGATGGCGGCCGGAGCCGCGAGTAATACGGAGGCAGAGTGTTGGAAGCAATAGACAAGCTTGCCTACTCTGGAAGACCCTAACAGCCGCCTGACACAGTCTACAAGGGGGTGCTGCAGGAAGAGAACGGAATCGGGCACCCCCCTCCCAGAACCAGCTGGGGCTCCGGTGTGTGCGGATGCCCCTCCCCTTCTGACATGGCCAGGGGAAGGAACAACCGCAGGAAGAAGGAGGCTGCAGCAACGACAGCGGAGGGGCCGGGCAGCGCGATGCCCACATAAGTAAGGAGAGGCAGGGGGCGCTGAGGCGGTGAGCGCTTGTGAGGAGGCGGGATCAGTCGGAGGGCCAGCTCACTCCTGGAACGGAGCCGGTCCAGACCGTTACCCATGCGCTGCAGCGGCCCCCCAGCTGGGAGCGGACACACTCGTGGCCCCGTAAAGAGCAGATCAATATGCAGGCTAATTAGCCAATAAAGGCTATGCACCCATGCCCCAAAGCGGCAGCATTATCCACGGCCAGCAAAGGTAGGCTGCCGTCAAAGAACTAAGCCCAAAACATACGCTCAGGCACAGATGTAGGCTCCAGATCTATGGCCCAACACAGCAGAACCCCCAGAGAAGCACAGTAATGGAGGCTTCAAGATCCTGACAGGCTCATAGGGACAACACCTTTCATCAGTAGAGCAGGAGCTCTCACATGTGCAAAGTGGGTGAGGACTGGAGGCAAGCAGCAGGTACGAGCAGGAGGTGGTAACCCCCACAACTGTGGCCCATAGACTTGGCCGCCCGATAGCCGTAACCCCCTACAGCTGCAGATAGTGAACGGGGAAGGCATCTGCAGGGCAGCAAGTGGCGGTCCTCAGTGGAAACGAGAAGGGGCGCTACTGCACCCATGCAAAGCTGAGGATAGTTACAGTCAAATCGTCGGGGACACCAAGGCTAAGCAGACCCTACAAGGGGGGGATCTGAATTGAAGCAAAGACATCATCACCCAATATACAGACCATCATGTCAAGCGACGAAAACGAAAGGAGCTGGGTGAGGCAACATCAAAGCCCTGATACAGACTTCAGATGCACAGAAGCGTAGCCAGCAGCAGGCAACGGCATAGGTACACTCCCCACCTCCAGAGAGCTCTATTGAACCGGAAGACCCTCCGATAAGGAAATCTGATTTGCTTGCAATGCTGCAGGAGCTTAAAAAAGACATTAAAGAAAGTGCCTCAGACCTAGCCAAATCCATTGCGGGCCTCAACAGGGGGGTAATGGCAGTGGAAAAAAAGAGTTGATGAAATGGAAACTGCGGTAGCGGAACAAGGACAGGATCATGATGAATTAGCCAGAAACGTACTGTAACTAGAACAGCAGATGGACCGGGTCCAAAATAAACAGGAAGATGCCGAAAACAGGTCCAGACGCAATAATGTACGATTTCCGGGGATCATGAAGACGGTGGCGGACTCCAACTTGCAACAGTATGTAATAGACCTGTTCCGACAGATCCTGGGGACGGCGGATGACTAAGAAATTGTACTAGATCGAACGCACAAGGTGAATTCCACATTCCATCTCAGCAAGAACCTGACTCCAGATGTGCTGACCCCGATACACCTCTTCCAACTAAAGGAGATCATTATGCGAGCAGCCCATGAAAAAGAACCGATACATTTTCGATCCACATCCATCCAGCTTTATCAAGACCTGGCCCAGGCCACCCTAGCAAAGAGAAAGCGGCTGAGGGTGGTCACAGACTGGCTCAGGATTAGGAATGTGCGGTACAGGTGAGCTTTCCCGGCGGGTCTCCGCTTTGAGTGGAAGGGGCAGCGATACACAATAACAAAAGAGGAAGAAATGGAGGACCTCATAAGGGAGAGTGATGGAACCAAGAGCGGCGACAGAGGCATTTCCCTGCTTGCAAGCAAAGAAAAGGAGGATAGACCAGAAACAGAGCGATGGCGACCAGCACGCCCTCGGCCGAGGGACCGGAACAAAGATCCTAAATCTGCCAACACTGGATGAAAGTCACTTGGCAGAGGAATGGCCGAAGGTTCTCCCCCGAAGCTAGCAAAAACTAACTGGGAAGCTAAGGGGGGTCGGGGAAGGGGGCACCAAGCCTGGAGAGGCATGATAGATCCGAGCTCTAAACATTGAATACTTTAGGGAAACCACAATGGGGGGGGGGGTAACAGCTCTGAGAGGCAAGTGGGGCAGGGGGTTTGGGGGAGTTCAGAACCCACATTTCCCAGGGGTACACAGAAACCTGGTGATCTACCGTGGCAATCATGGTGGAAGTTAATGTTGAAGTTTTGGAGGGATGGGAACGTTTAAGTTTTGGGGAACTAGGGTGGTGGTTACACATGGCATACTTGAGAAATTTGAAAGGATGGAAGGGCTCAGGAAACCTAAGATGAGCAAAGTATCAAAGCATAAGAATGGCTGAATTAACATTTGTCACATTAAATGTCCAAGGGTTTAACTCCCCAATCAAACAAAAAACCATGATGAATAGGCTTGGGGATATGCGGGCCTCCGTGGTATGGATGCAAGAAACACATCTGCTCCGAGAGGTTGAACATAGGGTAAGGCACAGGGCTTTTCCTATAAAATACTTCGCTTCTAGTGGGACAAAAAAACGGGGAGCGGGCATCCTTCTAGCTAAGGGTATCAATTTCGAAAAACAATTTGTAAAGAAAGATCCAGAAGGCCGCTATCTGATAGTGGGGGGGAAACTGATGGGGCAACAGGTCATGTTGATATCGATCTATGCCCCCAACGAAGGGCAAGATCGCTTCTTGATGAAATTGCTACCCATCATCCCACAATTGGGTGTGGGGCAGGTCCTGATCGGGGGTGATTTCAATGGGGTGATGGACGCCGGGATGGACAAAACCCTTCCAGCTACCTCCAATGACCATACGTTCAGACAGGCCCTAGCAAAATTCATTAGAGGACTACACCTAATAGACACGTGGCACTTCTTTCGCCCACAAGAAAAAGCATACACCCACTATTCTGCGGTGCACAGGGGCCACTCTCGGATTAATATGGTGCTGATCTCGGACTTGCTAGTCCCACAGGTCACGGGACTAGAGATTGGAATGAGGTGCCCATCGGACCACGCCCCGGTCCTCTTGACTTTGGAACCTCTGAGGCCACGACAACAGCCCCATAAACCATGGCGTCTAAGGAACAAGTTACTTACCTGTAACTGTTGTTCTCCAGCATGGGTCTTGCATGGATTCACATGTTCATGAATATTCCCCGTCGTCAGGCTGGGAATCCTCGGTAAAGAAAAAATCAGTATCAGTTTCGTTTCTGATCTGTCTTTCGTAGTAGTAACCAATCACTGATCTCTGCGTCATACTGACCACAGCCAATGACTGCCCTCTACCTAAGCCCCGCCTCTGGCAGCCATCTTCAGATTTGGTAGCACGTGAAGTGGCAGTATGACCAAGTGAAGAGCCGCAGAGGGGTAGGCGGGAGGGTTCGCATGTGAATCCATGTCAGACCCATGCTGGAGAACAACAGTTACAGGTAAGTAACTTGTTCCTTCTCCAGCATGGGGTCTGGCATGGATTCACATGCTCATGAATAAAGAATACATAGCAGTACACACATGCACAACCACGGGAGGTGGCAAAGCTCAACATTAAGCATTACATCAAACTCAACATTAAGGAATTCTTACCTCCTCAACAGGCTCACCTTAGGCGAACAGGTTGTGCAGCACTGCTTGGCCGACCCTGGACTCCTCCCTGGAATCCTGATCGACACAGTAGAATTTCGTGAAGGTGTGCATCGACCTCCACGTAGCAGCCCTGCAGATGTCCAGCAAGGGCACACCAGAGCGGAATGCCGTGGTAGCTGCGATCGCTCTGGTGGAATGGGCTCTCGGACGGCCAGGCAGCAGTCGGTTTGCCAACCGATGACAGTACATGATACAGACGAAGAGCCATCTGGAAATGGAGGCCTTTGAGAGAGCCTTCCCCCGATTGACAGGTCCAAAGTTCACAAAAAGTTGTGACGTCTTCCGAAAACTCTTCGTGCGGTCCACGTAGAACTTCAGCGCTCTAACCACATCCAGCGAGTGCAAAGTCCTTTCGGCCGGCGACGAAGGCGACGGGAAGAAAACAGGCAACACCAAGGGTTCGTTGAGGTGGAAGTCCGACGGCACCTTGGGCATGAAGGAGGGGTGCGTCCTGAGCACTACCCTCGTGTCGTGAAAAGTCAAGTACGGGGGCTTGCAGGAAAGGGCCTGGATCTCTCCCACTCTTGGTGCGGAGGTGATGGCCACAAGAAATGCTGTTTTCCACGACAAGAACTTCAACGGAGCCTAGTGCAGAGGCTCGAACGGAGGTCCGATGAGCTTGGTCAGCACCACGTTGAGCTCCCACGCCGGGGCCAGAGCCTTCACCGGCGGGAACGATCTGAACAGTCGCTTCATTCTTTCACCAGACGATGAGAGCACAAAGACGTCCGCCCCGTGGTTCTGGTGTATCGGGAGATCGCAGCAAGATGAATCTTGATGGACGCGTGCGCCAGTCCAGCCTTGGCCAGCGTCAGAAGGTACGGCAGTACCTGGGGAGCCGTAATCCGTAGAGGGTTAATCTTCTGTGCGTG